>NC_140967.1:3447448-3499948 GCF_056783735.1 Eptatretus burgeri | reverse complement strand
CCAAGTCATATCAAAAACAGTAAAAATGGCACATGCTGCTGTCTCTCTTGAGTCACGGTATTTAGAGGATAGAGCAAGGACAAACCCCATAGGTTGGTATCTCATGTGTGGAAGGGGAGATATTTCTCCCTTATCGTCTGCTGACCGTGGTGAGAAAAATGACATCACAAGATATATAGAGTCGCCAGCTCCAAAGTGCTTCGGTAAGTTACGTCTCTTCTCACAATGTCACCGGCTGTGTTTGTCTGAAGTCAAGTCTGGTGTTGTATAGTGTTTCTGCACGTACATGTGTAATTTGTGACAGATCTTCCGTGAACCTTAGAACATGAAAAAAAAAATGCCTCTTTTTATTTATCAATTTACCTCCATCTCACACCTTATACAACCCAAACTTTTAAAAGGCTCGTTGGTTATTTTTTTCTCAGCCCCCTCCCCCAGCCAGATCATTGTATGCAACAGTTACTATGCCATACTGATTGGGGGCACCAAATTGGTCGAGCATTTTGCTAATTACACAGCACACTCCTCATCCTCAATAGGCCGAGCAAGACGGAGGCGAGTGGCACTGTTGTTATATGCAGTCTTAACTGCCACCTCCTATTATCCCTCAAGGGGTTTTCTTTAATCTATCTATAATTCCAGCAATCTCTGTGTGTCTGTGTGTGTGTGTGTGTCTGTCTGTCTGTCTGTGACCGCTGTTTCTCGCCAACCACTGGTCCGATCTAATTGAAACTTGCCAGGTATATTGCTGGGGACCTGCGTATGTGCCTTTTCAAGGTTTGATATTAATCGGACAAGTGGTTCCCAAGTTATGGCCATTTATTTACCAAACCAATGACAGGACACGGTGCTATGACGTCTCAAATTTTTTTTTGCACGTACGGGCACGCACGTACTAGTTACCAAAGAAACCATGACAACCTGAATTCACCACGAGAGCACGTATATTTATCAACGCGAATGATGGGCATGGAGAAGGGACCCCAAGGAAGCAATAACAATGAATGGCGAAAAATCATTACCCACTACCGCACACACACCCACGAAACCAACAAACGGTCATGATCCTTAATTAACTAAGCCTCATCTGGGCCAAAAGACACACCACAGGACACTGACAATAGAGGTGACAGGACAAAAATATCCTGGCTGTGTCCATAGCAGGAACAAATGCAGGGTGACAAGGAAGCCAGTCACGTCAGTGCCCAGAACGGCCCACTCTGCGTGTAGCCCAATGTGAGGGAGGAGAGGGGAGGCATGGCTGACTGGGTGGGGGTGTGGCATTATGCGGCAGCTCGAGCAGATCCGCACAGCCTCTCCTCAGGTCAATCCCAGGCATCTGCTACTCCCCCACTCCAGCTGCACACGCTTTTAAAGTCTCCACCTCATGTCATGATGTACCGTGCCCATCCCCTCTCACTCACCATTGGCCCTGAAGGTCTGTTTGATGGGTGGAGGACCACCCATCTCTTAATTGTCACCCAGGCGGTCCCTCTCCCTCCCTCTCAAACAGGAACGAAGCCGTTTCCACACGTAAACTGCAGGCTGATTGCCTAACCTGACACTAAAGAAGAGACATTTAAGATAGATTCCAAAGGGTAGAGCATAAAAAAATGGCATAAAGGATGGCATTTTTTCGACACACACCTGAGGGAGGGTGGACATCATCTGTGTCGACATTTAAGCAACGCATATTTAATATCATGATTAATTACCTCACACTCTCATGCTTGCTACATTTATTACGGAGATAACTGATTTAATACTAAGCCTCGTGGAGGCTTTTCCACAACAACATTCTCCTCCATAAATATTATCTGGGCTGATCAGGTGGGCGAGAGGTACTCACACTCATCCCTAAGCTGTCCAGCCTAGGTTTGAATCCTGACCCAGCTATAAACTGTCATCCCAATGTATCACAGGCAGGGTGATTCATCAATGTGTGTGTGTCATCTCTGGGATGGAGGTTAAATGGGAATCCCATCTGTTGGCATTGGTTGATGGACGTTGAAGACCCAACGGTGTTCTTCATGAAGAGTAGTCGAGCTATCGCCGGCACCATAAACAAATTACAAATTCCTGCCCTAACTACTGCTGGGAAGGCAACGGCAAACCACCCAGTATAACCCTTGCTAAGAAACAACTTCGGCAGTACTGAACCTGCCTTCCGGCAAAACACCCGAATATGAAATATCCAATTCACAACACCCTTCCTCAATCTGGCACGATTGGATTTTTCTTCTCACCAGCGGCTCCTCCAGCATCTGTCTTGATAACTCTTCTGGCATTTATGAATGCCCTTAATACTAGCAGTTCTGTTGCATCATCAATCATACCACAAACAATCTCCATCCCAATGCTTGGAAGCATCATCTCCATCGCCATTATAAAGTCATCAGAGAAATGATGTAGCGTCTTGTTACACTTTCGTTTTGTTTACACAACATTGCCACTGACTCGTAATCATCCAGAGAACCCTCATTTCCAGCTCTTTGTGATATTGTTTCGCTAATTGGGTGACAAGTCCACACATGAACATCTGTGTACAGTCTGGATTGCTTTGATAGGGACCGATCCACAATAATTTGTCAAACCGAGCTTGATAACATCTCGGTCACTGTTATTAATCTTTGCACACTGTATTGTTTTCCGTCACTTTCCTATTCCCAAATAGGGAACAAACATCATAACTCCTGTTTTCAGATCTATTTCTATGTACCCTTAATACTAGTAACTTACCTTGTATAGCTTTTCTTGGTAGCATTACACAGCTTTCCTTGCCTGGGCTAATCTCCACCAAATTTTGCACGTTGGGGGTACCCAGGGTAAAGTCATGTTTACAACCTCTCCCACCCCCCTCCTCCAAATTCATAGGTACAATCTCCCCCCCCCAACCCCCCCTCACCCACACACACACCACCACAAGGCAATTATCTGTATGGGTGTGTTTGTATGTATGTATGAAAATGAAGAAACTGACCTCAAACAAGGAAATGAGGCCCTTTGGCCCATCATTGCCATGGTGTACTGCCGTGTTAATTTTTTGGTACAGCTTTAACCAACAATATTTGTAATGGTTTCCTGTATTTGAAATAACCCGATCTTGATCGTCGATGGATCCAGCGTGTGTGTGTGTGTGTGTGTGTGTGTGTGTGTGTGTGTGTGTGTGTGTGTGTGTGTGTGTGTGTGTGTGTGTGTACAGTAGACGAGTAAGTCGTCACCATCGGGACCGAGAAAAAAGTGACGACTTAGAAATGTGATGACTTACGCGTATGCGAACATTCATGATGACTGTGGGGTGAAGGATGAAGTCACGCATGGCCTGGACACATATGTGTGAGAGCCGGCTATTGTACCAAAAGGAAAACACAATCCTCGGGGCATAGGTGGGGGTTCATTGGTGAGTTGGAAAGTGATCAAGCAAAGATGGAATTCATGAATCAGTTTATCAAAAGTAAAGATAATGAACAACTGTAAGACAACTCGTATACCATCAGTGATGGTATGGTGACAAATTACATGACACACAGTCATCGTGGTGATGATTACCACTCAATGCCTATGTGTAAGTGAGTGCGGTAATGTACAAAACAAGCCAATATAAAACCATGATCGGACTTCAACACGAAGCTCGATCGATCCTTTACTCCTTCGCGAAGTAATCCGTTATGTTTGACTGCCTCAAACTCTTGGGTATCTGGTGCATGAGAAAGGACTCAAACCGGTCATTGTATTCCATGATGTTGTCTGGGCAATCCTCCACCGAAAGACAGTATCGGCGCATCACATCCAGGGCGCTGAATGCCTCCCGAATAGTTGGAGGCGCGTTTGGAATGTATGTCTCCCCTGAGTCCTCGAGATCAACAATGTCCACATCGTCCACGTCACCCGTATCGTCGGCGTTCTTCACAGAATCCACAATTTCTGCATCAGTCATTTGTTGGGTTCTGCGTAACTCAGCGTCCACGTTGATGTATTTTTCCAATGAGGGTATCGTGTCTGAACCAAAGATTTCAGCGAGTCTTTCCCAGACGTTGCGGAACTGGTTTCCATGGTCATCATCGCTCTTCTCATCAACTTCATGGGCGCTGCGATCCGCATTGACAAACCTGACCGAACGGAAGCAGTTCGTGATGGTAGCATTGGAGACCTTTCCTCATGCAGTTTTGGCAGCTATAAGGGCATCCAGAAAATCCCATTTGAATGGGATTCCCTCATCTGCTGCATTCAGGCGACGCGTGGCAAGGATCTGGTGGTAGTGTATTTTCAGGTTTCTGTTGACGCCACCATCCATTGGTTGAGTGCAACTGGTAGTATTGGGTGGGAGGAATACAAGTTCTATGTTCTCCAGTTGACATGCAGGGTGAGCGGGGCAGTTGTCAACTACGATCGCAATTTTGCGTTTTTCAAGTGTCATACGACGGTTCAGTTTCACCAACTATTGTTCGAACAGGGCAGAAGTCATCCATGCATTTTTATTCGCTGAGTAGGCCACAGGCAGGTGCTTCACACTTTTGAAGGCTCGGGGATTCTTTCTTTTCCCGATGGCATACATAGGCAGCTTGTCGGTGCCATCCATGTTCGCTCCAACCAGCAGCGTTACACGGATCTTCGCCTGCTTATCACCATGATGGGATTGACCAACGAACCCCAGAGACTTTTCTGGCAGCATCTGCCAGAAAAGCCCAGTCTCATCAGCATTGTACACGTCCCGAGGCTGATAAATTTCCAAGATGTCTTTCAATTTGCCATCCTTCCAGTCGTGCACCACTGCCGAATCCACGCTGCCTGATTCGCTGCACTTCTTGACCTTGCCGATTCCCCACCTCACTTTGAATCTGTCTATCCAGTGCATCAGCAAGGTCTCGGCATCATCATGCCCGAGGTCCGCAACGAATTTACGTGCCTTCGGCAGCAACATTTCACCGTCCAACTGAATATTTGGCTGAGCCGACATTTGCCGAAACCAGATGATGAGCGCGTCATCGACATCTTCAAAGGACACACATTTCACGCGTTTCACACTTACCACCGGCCTCGCGATCTTCTCCACTTGTCTAAATATCTTGTCCTTATTCTTCAAGATATCGTTCAATGTCTACCATTTGATGTCCAACTTCTCAGCTATGGCTGTTTTCTTCATCAGTGGGTTTGCCTCGCAAAACTGGATAATGTCGTATTTTTCTTGGTAGGTTTTAGTTGTAAGCTTACGCTTAGTCGCCATTGTCCTGCCTGCAGTGCAATCAATGTGTGTACGCAGTTATAAATAGCCTATCACTGGCGGTGTAAACCAATGAGCGAGCATCACGATTCCATGAAATCGGGCTTCTCACGAGGCAACAGTTCCGTGTGACGAGTTAGGAGTGGTAATTTACTTGAGTTTCCATTACGCGGGAACGGACAACATCTGACGACTTAGAGATGATGACTTACAGAGGGATGACCCTTTATTCAAAGGGATTTAACATGAGATAAATTCGGGACTTTTTGACGCTGCCGACTTAGGCGAAGTGACGAGTTACACGCTGCCGACTTACGCCTAGTCTACTGTATATATATATATATATATATATATATATATATATATATATATATATATATATATATATATATATATATTAATAAGCACAGCCATATTTTGTGGGTGTATCTCCTCCGTAACTGCCGGACGGATTGTCGCCACTTTCGGCATGCGGATGCTCTGTGGTCTCATGAACAGCATGGGCTATGTGAGATCATGCCAGCCGGACTGGTTTGGGAATTTTTGGCGATTTTTGAATTTTTACATTCGTTTGCATGGCGACGTGTGACGTCACTGCTGAGAGGCGTAATGCCACTACTAGAAAACAGCATCTGGAATGTAAAACCCTCTTCAGCACATGCTGACTACCTCAGAAGGTGAATTTTACACAAAAAATGTAACAAGAAACATATTTAAAGTAATTCTATAAATCACATTGTAAACACTGGATATATTGACGTCCTAACAAACCCTCACTTGAGAAACTTCGCGCGGGACGCGGGTTTGGCTCGTTTATATTATGTCATGGAGTACAGGAATACTCCATATCGAGGGATGATACAGGGGAAAAATGGTGGGCCATTCAAATGTGTACACAATAACAGGCTCATAAACGACAATAGAGTGAGCATTTTAACGCATTTAACGTATTTCGGCACTTATGCCATTCCTCTTATTATTTTATTCAATGCTTATACTTATGGCGTCTAAGCCATACCGATAAGTATTTAAACGCCATGCCTTTTATTCTCGAGCATTTTCTGAACTATCAAGACTTTAAAAGACGCCAGAATACATCACTAAAGTACCACATCGGGAGATCGCTAAAACGCCAATTGTAGTTGTTGCTGTTCTTCTTCTTCTACTTCTTCTTCTCCTCCTTCTCCTTCTCCTTCTCCTTCTCCTTCTCCTTCTCCTTCTCCTTCTCCTTCTCCTTCTCCTTCTCCTTCTCCTCCTCCTCCTCCTCTCAAAACAATGTAAAACTGTAGCCCAACCTACCTCAATCACTGCTGAAGCCATGATGGTGATTTCAACACGAGGAAGTTACTTTGTTTCTGGGCAAGTGCACACAACCCGAAATTTAAAAGTAAATAAAACATCAATCGTTTTATTAGGAAAAGAAATCAAATGTAAATGTGGCCTCAACCAAACCAGGTCAGGATCATGGGAGGGGGGAGGATGGAGTGATGGACAGAACCATTCCAAAAGCGATACATATCTGAACCATCCCCCAAATCAACTGAAACGAGTATTAAACAATTTAATAACATAGATGGAGCCTGAGATCTGATTTATATATATATATATATATATATATATATATATATATATATATATCATATATATATATCATATATATATATCATATATATCATATATATATATATCATATATATATCATATATATATCATATATATATATATATATATATATATATATATATATATATATATATATATATATATATATATATATATATATATATATATATACATATCATATATATATATATATATATATATATATATATCATATATATCATATATATTATATATATAGATGATATACATATATGATATATATATAATATATATATACATATATGATATATATAATATATATGTATATTATATATATATATCATAATATTTTTCAAGAACGTATCCCCCACTAATAGCAGGGTCAGACAGTCCTCAATAATTCCAAACATGGAATCAAAAGGAATCGAGAAGTGAACCGGAATGAATGTCGGTTCCGAGTAATTCCTACTTCATAGAAAGTAGCGTTTTTTGGGGGGAATTTTTTTCGGCCCTATTGGGCATGTTCCAGTTCCACCTTGCCTGGTAATGTATTACTTGAGAAAGGAAAACGCCCCTGGGGTAACCCATTTGCAACATTGCAGCAAAATCAAGTAACTTGCAAACTAAACAAGACCCAAGGGTGTATTCCTTTTAAATGAATAGCAAGGCATTTTGAGTTGCCTGGTAAAGCTTGCTGATTGCTTTGCTGATGGACAGGTAAGCAATACATTGACTGATAGAATTTTGACAATATGTGGTTCAAAAGGTCCAGAAGTGCAGTTTGGAACTATTTCGGGAAAGTTAAACTCTGAAAGTTGCATGCTCACTTTGTTCAATCGACCCTGCCCATTACTGTAATACATCCAATATGCTGAAACATTTGAAAACCAAACATCAGAGAGAGTACCTATGAGTGACGGTTGTGAATGCTGAGTCAAAGAAATCAAAGGCTGCAACAGCAATAAGTTCACTTTCGCAATCAACGATTGAAAGCACTTTTGCCTCAGTACGGTGCCTTCCCTTCCCCTCCCCTCACACTGCCTTCCCTCCCTGACTGCTGCCTTCCCTTCCCCTCATGCTGCCTTTCCTTTGTCACGCTGCCTTCCCTTCCCCCACCTCTCCTCACTCCCCCACCCCCCTCTCTCTGTTTCCTTTCCCCCCCTCTTCCCCCCCCACCACACCCCCCTCTCTTAGTATTCCCATCAGCGAAGCGACGGGTGGTATTTGTAGTGTAATAATAAATGTCAGTGTGTGTCTGTCAGTCAAACCAACAGTGTGTGTGCCTACTCCACAACTGCAAAACCATGAAACTCAACGGCCTGAAAGTTTGCATGCATACGAAGAGTGGACAAATCAAAATTGGATAGTTTGGTTAATTTAAACACCTGTTTTGAAGACGATTAACAACCTTATTTAATTATCCTTTACCAAGGCTGTTTCCTTGGTCAACCCTCTGTCAGCCCTCTGTGTTCGCTGGGGGTCTTAATTCACCATTTTGTTTCAGCCTGCTCAAAATTGCCTTCCCTTGGAACAGGCCTCAATGGTTTCTGTATGATAAAGCACTCAATTTTTTTTTCACTTTCCTCACTCATCATCGAATGCCTGATTTTCATTACGAATTGCTTTATACATCACTTTTGTCGGTGCTGTAGTTTTCAAATTAGGAGGTTGGAGCAATTTTATGCATTACATGATGCTGTTTTCCACGATGGACTGTCATGGACTAATTTAAGTGCATAATCAAAATCTGTCTGCGGATTTAAGGATCGGATATGGTGGACTAAATAAGTGTCGAAATCTGGTGTGAAATCTCAAAAATTTTAAGAAATTAGCGATTCTTATTACTATTTGTGTATTTACTTGAAGCAAGCAAGGCTGTGCCTTCTCCCTTCTCCCTCTGCCTTATCCCTCCGTCCTCCATAATTATATAATTATGTCCTGTGTAAATATCATTTGTGGAGTTATGACCTCTGTCACCGAAGGTGGATGGATATTATGTTTTCACCCCTGTCTGTCTGTGAGCAGGATATATCAATAAGTTAAAGACGGTTTCTGACGAAACTTGGTGGACAGATCGAGTGTGTGACAAGGAAGAATTGATTCGATTTTGTTGAAGATCTGGATCCAGATACGAGAATGTTTTTTAATATCATAAATGATTCTTCACCGTTGAGAGATTGGACCAAAGAACGATGTACGGCATGATATTTCAAAACGTTGTGTATGAGTTCTGACAAAAGTAGGTGATTAACTGATGAGAACAAGCCGATTCGATTTGGTTTCAGGTCTGGATCCAGATCCGGCCTATCAGTGGATACAAAATGCAAAAATGCAGGGGCTGCAGCTTGTCCACCTTTCGGTGGACAAATATTTTTATACAAATAATACCTTTTGACTACCTCAACCTCTGTAATGGACCCAATTATTTCCACCACCTTGTGGGGTTAGCCGGTGAAGGATTTTGGTCTTTACATTTGGAAGTCGTTCTAAACTGCCTGGCCAGGCCTTAAGTTAGAATGGTCAGGAATTTGGAAATTGTTCAAGGTACCAGGCCTGATGTTCGAATGAATGGGGCAGAATTTTGGATTTTGTTCATGTTCCTGATAATAACTCGCATCCTCTTCATAGCTTGATCGACATTCTGACCCAGGCGAGAGAGACTTGTTCCCATCACAGTGTTCAATGCACCGTTTTTATTGCCGAAGTACTGGTTGATTTAACGGGTAAAAGCATCTGGTTTGATCGACGTGTTCTTTTTCTTTGTTCTTTATACACTGCAGTTGTCTTTGTGTCAATACTTGTTCACAAGGTTGCATTGGAGACGATGATTGAAAATGAACAAATGTCTGTGTCAATTCTCAAGCGAGTCACATTACATGTGAGAGAGGGAGAAAGAGTGAGAGAGATAGTGACTGGAAGTTTAATGGGAAAGTGAATTGCTCCTCGGTGCTCGTAATGTTAGCAACCTGTTACAAAAGAGAGTATTGGAGCATTGGCCTACCTTCCCATGTACGCTTGTTAGAACGAAATTTGTTAATGCAAATTTTGTGTTTTGTGGACAATCCTTCAAAAAGTCAACTCGATATAACAAAAATGCACACACATATGTAGTGTTTTTATTATCAAAATTCATTTAGCTATTGTGGAGATTTTATATTTTATAATGAATAAAAATAATGAAAGGGGGTTTGTTCAACCAGCATTTTCACTCATGTGTCCTGAATGCAAGAAGACGCCAATGATGTTTCATTTTTAGGATTTCGTTGTGCGATGAGGAGGAGAAAATCCTGGTTTGACAAACTTTTGATTCAACGTCCAGTCCGCGGAGCATCTCTTTCGAACGACGCCGTACTGTATTTCCTGTGGAAGTGTGTAATCTCCCCGAATGGTCCTCTTTTGATGGTGCAGCAAGCAATCTCACCCGCTGAGATCAAAGCTGCTTGATCCATCCAAATTGGAGCCACGGTCTATACTTATCCATAATCTCTCAAAACTTTCAAATGTCTCGTACGTGTGAGCAATCTTTTTTTTTTTTTTCCCCTCCCTAAAGTGCGGATTTAAAAAAAAGAGATTTCTCATCTGTACAGACAATTTCGCAATTCCTCAAAAGTCTGTGTGCCACCCTTTTGAATGATTCAAACTTTGCCATCTCCACTGGTCGTCAAAGAAAATGTCTCTCAGAGATGTGCAGATGTGCACCTGACGTCAGCAGAAGTTGAATCATATTATATTCTCTCGATTGTGTTCGCTGCACGACTTTTGTCGTCTTTCTCCAATTTTCAGACCAATCATGTTCAGCGATAAAGCGCTTGAGATGCTTCTCGAATACAGAAATTTCAAAATGACGTGTCAATGCTGATGAGTCCTTTTGCACATGTGTTGTGCGTGCTTTTACAGCGACTCGCAAGGCTTCTCCGAGGAAGACACCGCGGGGCTCTTTTAAACTGCTGTTGCGAGCGTTAAATGTGTACGTGAAATAGTCTTATAACATAATTTTTAAGCATTTATATGAGCGAGTAGCAATTTTAAAAAGGTTCACCGAAATTGATCTGTTCTTGCATGCAAATCGGAATCACAGTCTATAGGAAATATAAGAAATATCAGTGGATGAGAGGTGTCCAGTTCGTATCATTTCCTGTTAAAGCCAGCCAACAGTTTAGAGATTCAGTCCCAGGTACTATAATTGGCTACCTGGGTACCGTCCACATAATTTTCAACATTTCAGTTGTCCATCGGCGAGCAATATTATAATTGTGAGTCAGGACAGCATCATTTCATTTCCAATATTAGACTTTGATATTCCTCATGATCAGCTTTTTAAAATACTACATGTATATTTCATTGCGGTTCAAATGAATTAAACAATTTTCAGCTGACAAGTTGATTTTCCTTCATATTCCACTGAATAACAACAACCCCTTCATCCTCGAAATATCCCTTCAGTTCATCACCAACTTCTCGATCTTGCAATATGGATGACTCTCCTCTCCCTTGAGGTCATAAATGTACTCGTCATTGTCATCAAGATTGCTCCAAGAGCCTGGGGTTACAATGCCAAAGCTATCATCAGAGTCAGTTAAACCATTACATGAGTAAGGTCCATCATGGAACGGAAGTTATAAAGTGCGAAACACTCATGTATCACGTGGGCGTAATTTTTCATATCGAGCTCAAGCGTACAGAGTAATACCTTTAATCTGCCACACAAAACGCCAAATATATTTTAACACTTCTTCCTGCTCGGGAGAGCCGCTCAGCAATCGTCCATGTGCAGCACATGATGGCCGATTGCATCATTGGTGGGAGCGCAGCTGTACCACTGATGCGGTGCCCCCCCCCCCTGGAGTTTGAAATTTGTTCAGGGTGCCGACAATAGCTCACCTACTCTTTACGTAAGCCACTACAGGATGTATTTGATGTCCACCAACTTAACACGACAGAACAAGCAGCCGAACATCCATCGGAGGGACGGTGCACATTGTGGTCCAATACCATGCCCGTGAACTACCAACTTGTAAGGGTTCATAGTCGCTCTGAGAATCGAACTCAGGCAAGACAGCTCGAAGGTAAGTTACACTAACCACTAAGTTGTGGACGGATCCAGATGGAATTTTGTGCACAGGTTGGGTATGTGACAAGGACGAACTGATTAAATTTTGGTGAAGATCCAGATCCGGATCCGACTACTAGAATTTTAAAAGTGATTCTTCACCATTGAGAGATCGGGTGAAAACGATATATAGCACGATATCTCAAAAATGTATTGGGACCGATATGTTCTCGTGGATCAGGTATTACAGGGCAGAGGTATGTGCTCTACCGAGTGCCCTTCTAGTTTAATTTATATTGGACAGTGTATAGGAGCAGTAAAGCCTGATGTTTGGCTTAACGGATAAGGTGGCTGGCTTAAGAGCTCAATGTTCTGAGTTGAACCCCTGTCGTGCCATTAAGATAACAAGTGGGTTGACTCAGCTTGTCATCCTTCCATCGTCGGCAAAATGAATATCAGCTTAATGGGAAGAATGAGCCATTCGAGTATCCTGTGTCAGAGTGGCGGACGGTTAAGGATCCTGCCCCCGAGCCACAGGAAACTGCCCCGGCAGCCCTATGCGGTTGAAGACGTGAAAGGAGTGGTTATTATTCTTCAATAGGAGCAGTTAGGTGTTAAGGGGCTGTCACACACCTTGACGTTTTAGCCAGGAATGGCAACGTATCAAAATGTATGTAAAACGCTGGCGTACGCTGAACTATTGATGTTTTTTTTTTTTTAAGTTTTTGGCATATTCATAACGAGTTGGACGTTTGCAGAACGTATTAGTAACATACACAGAACATACACAGAACGTTTCGATAACTTATAGATAACTTATACCAATGAATGCTTAGCGTGTTGTCAGCGTTCACAACGTATGCCCAATGATAGTCTAACGTATGCATAGCGTGGCAGCGTATCGCCGACGATCACGTGGTGTAGCCTATTAAAAGGCTGCCGCTCGACGATTCAAATCATAACCACACTAGACATCGAAGTGTCAACATCACCGTCATGCCCTGTCACACCTTGACGTTTTAGCCGCATATGCCGACGTATGAAAAATTTGCCGAATACGCTGGCACACGTCGAATACGTTATGGGTAAGTTTTGTATACGTTAAGAGCACGCTGAAGCACACTGGCATACGTCGTAGTACGCCGAGCTCGTCAACAAATTTTAAGCATGCTCAAAATTTTTTGACGTATGCCAGCGTATGACTCACACGTTCCTCATACGCTGGCCATAAGTTGTAGGCACGTTACGCGATCGTTGACACACGTCGACACACGTTACTTGTAAGTTACTCATAAGTCGAAACACGTCAAGGTAATGTTTAGCGTACCCGAAACATTTCTAACCTATGAGTAACGTGCTTTGAACCTATGTGTAACGTATCTCCAACGCACATTGACGTATGTAGACGTATTTGATTGACATCTTCCGGATGACCACAGAACTTACTGAACGTGTTTCTTACTTACAGCTACCGTATAATGGCGTATTGGCAGCGTTTAGGGGAATTGGTATATACAAATGGGCTTCACAGGAGGAACCCGTCAGTGTTTCAGACTCCATGGTGAGTAGATGTCCATGTCAGTAGTATCAGTAGTAGTAGTAGGTGAGCGTGTCAGTAGTAGTAGTAGTAGTAGGTGAGTGTGATGGGGAGGGTGTGGGTGATGATGGATCCTCCTTGCGTCCGCGTCCACGGCCATGGCCAGGAGACTTGTTTGCAGCATTCTTTGAAGTTTTCTTCGGCTTTTTTTTAATTTTTTTATGTTTTTCTACACTGAATTATTGATGTTTTTTTTTAAAGTTTTTGGCGTATTCATAATGAGTTGGACAAATGCATAACGTATTAGTAACGTACACAGAACATTTCGATAACTTATAGATAACTTATACCAACGAATGCTTAGCATGTTGTCGGCGTTCGCAACGTATGCCTAACGATAGGCTAACGTATGCATAGCGTTTGCTATGCATACGCAGCAGCGTATCGTCGACGATCACGTGGCGTAGGCTATTCATAGACTGCCGCTCAACAATTTAAATCATAACCGCACTAGAAATGGAAGTATCAACATCACCGTCATGCGGAAGAAAAATAAATAAGTAAATAAAACATGGAGTCTGGAACACTGACGGGTTCCTCCTGTGAAGCCCATTTTTATATACCAATTCCCCTAAACGCTGCCAATACGCCATTATACGGTAGCTGTAAGTTTGAAACACGTTCAGTAAGTTCTGTGGTCGTCCGGAAGACGTCAAATACGTCTACATCTGTCAATGTGCGTTGGAGATACTTTACTCACATGTTCAAAGCACGTTACTCATAGGTTAGAAATAAGTTTTGGGTACGCTAAACATTACCTCAACATGTTTTGACTTATGAGTAACTTACAAGTAACGTGTGTCAACGTGTAAACGATCACGTAACGTGCCTACAACTTATGGCCAGCGTATGCGGAATGTGAGTCATACACTGGCATGCATCGAAAATTTTTGAGCATGCTAAAATTTGTTGACGAGCTCGGCGTACTACGACGTATGCCAGCATGCTTCAGCGTGCTCTTAACGCAGTGGTTTTCAAACTTTTTTTCGTGGCGGCCCAATTTCAGAACCTCTCTACATCACGCGACCCAAAATATTCAAAACCCAATTCATAATATATAAGATAAGATTTCATATGACACAAGAACATTGACTGTTTATTTTATTCACCATCGTCATGTTTTCATAGACGAGTAAACGGAGAATAGCCGACAGTATCCAAATAGTAAAGTTGAATGTTTCAGAAGTTTAGTCCAAATGACATTTCGATTTATCAGTGAGAAGGATGAGCCTGTTTTTCAGAAACCAACTTCTCTATTCGTGGAGATGTAGATGACAATGCCAGGATCGTATCATGCTCCATTTCTAGGCGATTTCTGTACTTTGTTATTAATCACCACCATGGTGGAGAACGACTGCTCACAAAAAGTATGATGAAGGATATGGCATGAGAACCTTAATGACGCGCAGGGTTGGGTACGACGGTAGCATTTTGCACCAGAATGTCGACAACGAATTCGTCCGCGCAAGAGCCTGCGCTCCTGAATCCTGCTGGAGCTGGACAAGCTCTTCCTGTGCTGTATCATCTTCATCAGCAATCGAGTCCAGTGGAGCCGTGAAAGGGTCCCAAACCACAGAAAAGGACTGCACATCCAGCTCAGGGAAATAGTGATTGAACTGTTCAATGAGCGACCGAAGGTGACGTGCTATCTCCCCAGAAAGACTGTCGAGCTCAGTATTATCGTACTGGCAGGTCGTTCGATGCTCCACCAGACGGGGGAAAAGGCTGAAGCGCTTAACAGCTGCTTTGTCTGCCAGTAATTTTAGAGTCGCCAGAAATCCGCTCATTTTGTCGTGAAAAATCATGAGGTTGGCATCTTTGCCTTGGAGGGAGCGGTTGAGGACATTGAGATGTTCAAATATGTCAACGAGATAGCACAGTTCTGACAGCCAAGAGTCCGACTCGAGCAACGCTACCATGCCATTTTCCCTTGTGTGCGTAGGAACTCCTTCAGTTCATCTTTGAGCTCGTAAATGTGCAGAAGAATGTTTCCTCGAGATAACCATCTGACTTGAGTGTAGAATAGTAAATTCTTATGTTCGGCGTCCATCTCCTGGCAGAATATCCTGAATAACCTCGTGTTGAGGGCGTTCGATTTGATGTGATTCACCATTTTTACGACTTCTGAGAGCACGCTCTGCAAGGTTTCTGGCAAAGTATGAGAGGCGAGCGCTTCTCGGTGAATCATGCAGTGTAGCATGGAGGTCTGAGGAGCCACCTCAAGCAATTTAGCCTTGAATCCAGAACACACTCCTAACATTGCTGGCCCGCCGTCTGTTGTAGGACTGAGCAACTTTCCGAAGTCCAGATCATGGTCACGATAAAACTGCTCTACTTTCCCAAAAATGTCCTCGCCTTTGGTGGTGGCCTCCAATGGTTTGATGAGCAGAGGCTCATCGACAAAGTTATCAGCCTTGATGAAGCGGACCCAGACGATGAGTTCCGCGTACGATGCGATATCAGTGGACTCGTCAAACTATATGGTGTGCCACGGCGATTCCTTGATCTTCTGTACGACCTGAGCCGTTACGTCCAGACTCATATCTTCAATTCTGCGTTGGATGGTGTTGTCAGAGAGGGGTATAACTGCCAGTTTCTTCGCCGCTTCCTCCCCAACCATCAGAGATACCATGTCCTTTGCACATGGCAGCACGAGTTCTTCCGCAATGGAGTGAGGCTTTTTAGTCTTGGCAACATGGAGCGACACTCGATACGAGGCCTCTAATGCCCGAGAATTGGTCCGATGGAATGTACCCTCTCTGTCAAGACGCGTATTCTTGAGTGCAAGAAGTTCCCTCTCAAAGAACGCTCTCTCCTTATCCTGATAAGGCACATGTTTTGTAGTCAAATGCCTCTGCAACTTATTTTGTTTCATAGACTCTGTAGAAAGCACTTCAAAACAAATCGCACACTGAGGCCTCTGTGCCCCACTTTTATCCACCACGTAGTAAAATCCAAGCTCCAGAAATTTATCCTGGTAAGAACGTTCTCGAGATTTGCTGGTGGCTGGTGCTGCCATCACAAATAAGGTCTCGAGTCGTACATGGAGATGTGAATAGACGTTAATAATGGAGTCAGAGTCTGAGAGGCCGTGGATCAAACCACTAATTTCCCGCCAAAATGAACCGCCCTTCAGCGAGCCTGCGCATCGGCTGGATCCCATTCCAAGCGTCATGTTGCGCCGGTTCCCATACTTTGAACGAACTATTTATATTACGTCCCGTAAAAGTGAACACCGATCGAAAATAGACAATTTTTTTTTCGCTGCAAGCGGACGCCTGCGACCCCACGACATTTGCTAGGTGACCCCACTTGGGGTCGCGCCCCTGGGTTTGAAGAACCAAGTCTTAAGGTATACAAAACTTACCCATAACGTATTCGACGTGTGCCAGCGTTTTAGACAAATTTTTCAAACGTCGGCATACGCTGGCTGAATCGTCAAGGTGTGACAGCCCCTTTAGGACAGATTTCAGACAGCAAATTGTTAACCATAGGAAGGGGTTGGATGAGAGATGAGAATTCTAAATTAGATGTTTAATCCAATCGGCATTCGAGCTGGAAACTGTACCATTCCCTTCAAATATACAGGGGGCTTGGATCAGTGGACATGGTTCAATGCATCATACAGATGTAGGAATTGGCATTCATGGAGTAATATTGTGATTTCTCTCGGTATTTAATGCTGTGGTGAATCCCCACTATTGGTGGAGGACCTCAGTCTGAATTCACGTCATGTAAATTCTGCCTCGACCACCAAATGGCAGGCTGGTTTCAAATGATACACTATTATCTCCTGTTGTGCTTCTTGCTTAACTGTGTGAGCAAAAGTAAAAAGTTTGCTCTTTCTGGTGTGTTCTCCTGCTTCTCTAATCTTAGGAGACAAAACTGCAATTTATCGAGTCCGTCGTTCAGTGGATGAACAGGATATTTTCCCACCACCTTCTCCGACATTGACTTCAGGTATTCTGTCCCAATCACTGGTACAAATTCGTGCACCTGTTTCCAATTCTTCCCCACCCCAACTCTCCTCATTACTCAACAATGCAGCACACAAGGTTTGATTAATTATTGTTAATATGGTGATATATTAAATGAGCAAAAATACAATGATCTCAATGAAAGCAGAAAATTTTTAGCTTAAGATTTGCAAATATCAACAAGAAAAAGAGCAATTAGAGATTGCAGACCCTCGCCAGAACTTTAGTGTGGTGTTTGTGTATTTTGTGTACTGGTGTGTTACATAATAATTAACACGCAAAAAGCAAGTTGAAGTCATCAAGAGGAACCTGGACAGGATTCACATTTCAGTTACTCCTTCTCGACCCTCAAACCCATCCAGGTACAGCCAAGTGAGCCATATATATTATATATATATATTACATATATATTTTTTTACTCATGCGTCCTGATATGTGTATGTATATATATATATATATATATATATATATATATATATATATATATATATATATATATATATATATATATATATATATATATATATATATATATATATATATATATATATATATATATATATATATATATATATATATATAATGTTCTCGCTGCCAGACCATGCATCCGATCAAGTTGAAATTTAAAACATATATTCCCCATCACTACTTGATCATAATTGTGAAGTTTCACATTCATTGATTAAGCGGTTCAAGAGAGAAATTTTTAAAGATTTTTGCTCAATCAACTAATTATGGCTGCCAGACAATGTGACATCAATTATTCGTAAAAATACTCTGATATCCCCAAGGCTTAGGCAAGATTTGAGTGAAGCTTCCCCTTGATCTGTCCAGCCGTTCGGAAAAGAAGATTTTTATAGGTTTTAGGGTAAATCCAATATGGCTGCCAAACCATGTGACTTATTTTGTCATCTGTGTGAACCTTTTGGTCCTCCTGGAGAGGTGGTCATATGTGTAAAATTTCACCTCGATCTGTTCAGCCACTTCAGAGGAGAAGATTTTTCAAGGTTTTTTTGTTTAAAAAAAAAAAAGCAATATGACTGCTATATCATGTGACCGATGACATCATTAAAATTTTTTCTGTGGACCATTTTATCCCGAGATGACCTCAACAATTTTCATACTGATCAGATGCAGCGTTCTTCATGTGGAATTATGACGTCATAATGAAGGCACCTATGACATCATTTTTTAAAAATCACATTCCCCATGAGGAGCACTTGCCATGTGCCAAGTTTCAATTTTTTCCTTGGTGCAGTTTCAGAGATACAAAGGTCCAAATTTTTCCCGTTTTTCCAACATGGCTGCCAAAATGGCTGGCTGGCTGCCACGTGACGTATGACCTCATATTTATCATTTAAACATTTTACATGAGTCACTCATAAGACCAAAGCTTACCTTACCATGATACTTAATCCCCCAGGGATCTTTGACTGGTCGAGGATTAAACATGACCATCACCGCTGCGCCTCAACACAAAGCGCCGTTCCTGTGTGTTTTGTGTTTTATGGTGATGGCCCCGCTTCACACGGGTGACAAAGGTTTCATAGGCTTGTGTTGTGTCCTCCTGAACCAGATAGTACGGACAACCGACTGAAGTACAACACAATTACTGTGAGATTGCAGGTACAAGAGGGCAGAATGCAGTCATTGCTGCTGTTTGTTTCTGGTCTTGCTTTTTCTGTTGAGAAGTTTCAGTTGATCTGGAAACGATCATTGCAGCTGTGTTTGCTTCTCGTCTTGCTTCTTGATGTTGCAGAGTTACTGCTGCTCTGGATTTTTATTATTCCTTGTTTTTTGTCTTTTTTTGTGTACAATCTTCCTGTTCTTCTGCCTTTCTTCTCCTTCTTCTTCTTCTTCTCTCTGTCTCTCCTTCCTTTCTTCTCTGTCATCTTTTTTCATTGTTCTTCTTCTGTATTCCTCTTTCTGTCTTCCCTTTCCTTTCTGCCTTTGTTCTCTCTTCTTTTCCTGTTTTCTCCAGCACTGTTTCTTCTTCAGCACTGAGGATTTCACATCACATTTTATCACAGTATTTGACAGTTTTTTTTTTTTTTTTAATCATTGTGGAATTTCAGGATAGACAATGTTGCATGCTTTTCCATGTGGAGCCAGGATGAAAAGGTTTTTGCCATTGCCAACTCTGGACCAACAAACATAGAGTTGGCCATAAGAAAAGCATGGGCTCTGCAGGTTGAGGCCAACAACTTGGAGCAATTGTCCTTGTGCCTTATTGATGTTCATGGCAAAACGGAGGCGGACAGGCAACTGGAGCCTTCTAAATTGAAATGGCAAGTCAGATGGGATGATTGGAATGTGTGGAATGAAGACATCTTGTCCTGCTGCATGGCCAGTCATGATTGTGGCTTCAATGACATGTGGCATAAGCTTCTTGACAGCCAAACGTGTTCCATTGCAGAGCGTTGGTTGGTCCAGATTCCTGAGAAGCATGATGGTTCCACCAATCTTGAGCTCCAGATTGTCAGGAGACACACCTGGTGGTTCTCGAGTTAAGAAATTCTGGGGGGGGGGGGGTAGTGGACTGCTTCATTTGTATCTGGTGCAGTGTCAACCGACTTGTACATTTGCCTAGTGGCAGGTAACTGTGTACGAAGGCCTCTGTTTGTGGAATTGGCTGAGTCATTTTTCAGTGTCAAGATGGCTCTTTGGCATGGTCATTTGTGGTCATGGAAGTTATGTTGAACATTTGAAAATACTGCATCTTCTAGTTGTTGAAGTGTTGCAACTGTTTTCCCAATGTTGTTCATCGAGATAGTTCCATCTTAATTTTTGGATACCATGGCTCCATTTCCCAGTTTGAGCAGGCTTGCAGCAAACTCCACAGCAGATGAATTGTCTGTTAGAAGCACTCGCATGTTGGTCATTGGGCTGAGTCGCTGAATGTTGTTCCAAATGTATGAGGCTTTGAGGCAGGCTGGCAGTTCATCGGCTTTGGTTCCATGTGGAATGATTGGCAGCATCCCAGCCGAAAGTCCCCAGCCAGCAGCAGAGTCACTCCACCCATTCTTCTGTCATTGTCGAAGATCTTGCAGCATGTGATCAAGAGCTTCTAAGGCAGCTTTGTGAAACATTGTACACTCATCCCAGACAATGAGCCAGTACTCCTGCAGGAGCTTTGCTTTGCCAGTGCCCCTGCGAATGTTGCAGGTTGGTGCCTCCATACTTACCAGATTTATGAGTAACTGAAAGACTTAAAATCTACCTCCTGGCAACAGTATAGCAGCAATGCCTGATTATGCCACTGCAAGGGCAATCATGTTTCTCTGCCGGATTTTTGCCAAAAAAAGATTGATGAGCAAAGTTTTGCCAGTTCAACCGGGAGCATCCAGAAAGAAAGTGCCACCACTCCTATTGAAAACTGCTTGTGTAATCGTATTGAAGGCTTCTCTTTGGTCTGGAACCAGACATGGCTTTGTATGTATTCAGCAAGCTGTTCCATGTTGTAGTTGGTCTCTCTCAAAATTTCATTTGTGAGCTCATTGTCATTGTGTCGTTCAGGATCAGGAAGGCCAAAAGTTTTGAGGTCAGAGCCACCCAAAGCCTTGATCTTGTCTTCAGTGATAATGAGATCTTGATTGAAGATGGAAACACTGTAGTCCAGTTCCAGGTTAGGATTTTGCACTTGTGCTTGATGCAAAATGTCCTCTGCCATTGTGGTTGTCCCATAGTTGTTGAGGATTTGACATGGCATATGTCTGTAACATGATGGCAAACAGGTTTTGCAACTACCTCATCCAATCTGCAGTGGCATATAGTTTTTCTTGAGGAGTTTCAGCTGCTCTTCCAGTGTGTATTATATTCCAGGAGTCCTCTGAGCTGGCAAGCCTGTTTGTAAATTTCACAGATTATGGCATCCACTGTTTGCAAGTCCTCAAAATATGTTGAACCTTTGACCTCATGCAGAAGCATCCCCAGAAGCATGTGGTGTCGTGGATAGAGATGCTTGGCAGGCAGACACGAGTGGGGGAACAGTCGAGCCGGGCTGTGTTGCACAAGCGCAAGCGCGAGCGCGGGCGTACTCTGCCCGCGGCTCTCCTTTATTACGTACTCAGCACACTCACAAGCCGGGCGACTACGGCATCCCTACCACGCCTCAGGCGGCGCGCACTCCTTATATTCCTGGCAGACACGATGACCACGACGACCCCTCCGCCCATCATCATGCCCCGCCCTGCATGCCCGCAGGCTATACCACACTCCTCCCTCCTAAAACTATGATTATTAAATGATCACCTTCATAATAAGCATAAACAGCACGAAGGACTACGGTATAACAGTAGACAAGGCACAAACAAGAAAACAGCGAAGTATAACAGCACATCACATCATATAACGTGTGAAACGAGCTACTGGAGAAGCACAGCAGCACTACACAGCGAAAACGCCCCCAGGCGGCTCATGCTTACATGGCCCTTGGCGAGGTCGCGGCGACCTCCCGACCTCCCCCGGCACCATCAAACGCCTCCGGCCCATAAGGCGGCACCTCTTCCCCAGCCAGACCTGAAACAGATAAACCTTTCAAGGCCGGACCCCCGCTGTCTGGAACCCGCGGCGCCACCGCCAGACCCGACCGACCTTGGTGGGGGCGCTGAGCAGCGCCCTTGGCTGGAAGCAACAAACACTCCCCAACACCCCACGCACCATAATCAGTTGAGATTCCACCGCATGGCCAAAACGGCCTTGAGCGAACCCAGAGAGCCGCGCCCCAGGCGCCAGCACGTCTGACCTTGCTGAAAGCAGAGATGGGGGTAACGCCGACCAGCGCACAAGTCCCGGCTCCGAGTCGATCTCCGAGACCCCCACGGCCGTTAGACGGTCGCAACTCCATTCAAAGCATACTCCAACCATAGGCTCGTCATAAATCAATAGGAATAACATTTGAACCATTGCAAACTCATTTTTCCATACAGCGCGTTCTTTTGATAAAATCCCAGCACCTGACAAAACAACTACCCGCGGCCTGGGGCAACTGGAGGCCAATAAACCCTCTTTATTCGCCCCCACATCACATTGATCATAATACAAATCCCATCGATTGATCTCCGCCAAACCCACTCTCACACGGGAACTGCTGGCATTTATTTCAACAACGTTAAACCGCATCACTCGAGCAATGAAAAACAAATATGCAATGAACAGCAACCCACAACCCACATCACGAGTCCGCCTCTTGGTTGTTGCCTCGATGTTGTGACTCGCGACTTCCTTTAACGCCACAGGCTCACCGCAACCCGTTGAAGCTGCTCGAACAACACCGCACCTCGCACCATGCACGCAGCCGACGCGCGAGAGCTCATCGCGAGAGCTGGCACGGCTCCTGCTGCTCCCGAACCGCACACCGCCGTTGCAGGCAGCAACAAACGGCCGCTCCCGTTGCATCGACGCGGCTCCCGCCGCCAGAACCTCGCCCTCGGTACTCGACGAAAGCATCGAAGAGAGCACCGGCACACCTGGAGGTACGAACTGGAGATGCAGCCCGAGGTGCGCCAGCCAGTCCCAACCCAAAAGGACAGGCCCCTCCCCTCGCACCACAAACACCGTGAGTAGGGCGCTTCGCCCCCAGTAAAGCACCGAGATGTCGGGCGCTGCAAGCGGCGCAACCGCGTCGCCGGTGTACGCGCGCGATGCGCGGGCAGCACGAGTGGACTCAATTCGACACCCGATCAGTGCCCCGATCACTTCGACATTCACTGGCATCGGTCCTGTCACCGTAGGACCAACTGAAACCAGGCTCAACATGGGCAGCATCAGTGCCCCAGTCACCTCGACATTCACTGGCATCGGTCCTGTCACCGTAGGACCAACTGTTGCGCACCGACCAATGAGACCCCGGACATTCTTCAGAGCTCGCGCGACGTCCAACGCCGCGTTCGAGCCGAACTGCGTGTCCTCGTTCTTTAGCCGTGGCTTTGCAGAAATCATTCCCCCGATTTGTCGTGCCTCAATAAAACGAACAGTGAGCGCGGCCGTTGCCCACTCGACGTGGCCGAAGTCGATTCCGACGAAGGCGGGCACGCGTTCGTGCGCCGTGCACCGACCTTCTGCCATGCTCGTGCTGGCGAGACCCTTGGCTCCGTAGCCTGGAACCGCACGGGCTATTCGCTGCCGCCCTGCACACGCCGATCCGAAGATCCTCATCGCCAACTGTGGTGTCGTGGATAGAGATGCTTGGCAGGCAGACACGAGCGGGGGAACAGTCGAGCCGGGCTGTGTTGCACAAGCGCGAGCGCGGGCGTACTTTGCCCGCGGCTCTCCTTTATTACGTACTCAGCACACTCACAAGCCGGGCGACTACGGCATCCCTACCACGCCTCAGGCGGCGCGCACTCCTTATATTCCTGGCAGACACGATGACCACGACGACCCCTCCTCCCATCATCATGCCCTGCCCTGCATGCCCGCAGGCTATACCACAGTAAAAGCATTCAAAATTATTTGGATGGACAGTATACACATGGCCAAGTGCATCACTGACTTTGATGCCTGGCTGGTCTGGTACAGTTTGTCCTGCTTTGCGGCGAGCCCGCTTCTTGCTGCTAACATTCTACGTGGAGTTCTTGGGTATCTGATGATACAACAGTGTCTTAGCAAATTCATCATCTTGGCAGAGATTGAAGAAAGCAGAGAGAGTTGTATCTTGTGGGACTTGGGTGTGCTTACATACATTCTCCTCAGTGAAGTACACTCTCTGGCCATTGTCAAGGTGCACACTGAGATGAACCACAGTGGGATGTCGCTCATGAACTGGGAAGCTCAGGATCCTCCAGATGGCTTCATTCCTGCTGATGTATCTTCCCATTTCATATTGCCAAACCTCATCATGCACAGTCCCATCCATTGTCAGGCCAACCATAGCCATGTCAGATTCTTTGTTTACAAACTTGCACACATATTTGATGGATTTCACAGAGTGGCAGTACTCAACATTGATGTGTGCATTGAATAGCTGTGTGAGGAGTGGACAATATGGAACAATCCACCTGTTGTCAACTTCAACCTCACAACCATGAACTCTGATGGTTGTTGTGAGTCCACCATCTATCTTCTGGTTTTCCCTGACGACACAGTGGGTATCCATCTTGTCCAGTCTGTGTCTCTCTCAGAAGATATCGTGGGAACCTTTTTGTGCATTTGTTATCTTTCATGCATGGCGAGCTTGGATTGATGCTTCCACAGGGACCATGCACCATCTGTGTTTATGACAGTGCTGAACAGTTGATCAATTACTGGGTCTGGAAGTTCAGCACTGATGAAGTCATCCACTCTGCGCACATGAAGTCCATCTTGAAGCCAAGTCAGAATGTGGGCATGTGGCAGGCCATGCTTTTGCCACTCAATTGTGGACATGTAACACTTAATGGCTCCAAAAATATTTTCCTTGGTAATGACCGTCATCAATGCCTTCGTTTTTTGTCGGAATCATCTTGCCAGCAAATCATGGCGATGCTGTGGTTTTTGGCCTGGCATCAGTTCATGCATGTAGTTCATGCTCATGCATGTAGTTCATGCTCATGCATGTAGCAAGGACCACCTGTGAAACTGGAAGGCAAGATGCCGAATTGGCCAACATTGGCAGCATTTCCATCATTGTTCATGGCCTCCCTGAGGTGAACATAGTTTTTGACTCGGAGTTTATTTTGGTCCTTTCGAATGAATCTCAGTCTTTCTGCCTCAATTTTGGCATACATGTCCACAACTAATTGGTGGAAGAGATCTTTGCAATGCAAGATGTGATTGAAATTACCAGCTCTCAGCATAATCCTGAAGGCATAAAAGTCCATGGCAGAAATGATCTTTTCACTTGGCAGTCAAGTTGCTGGGTCTGGTTGTTGCAGTTTAATATCGTATCCATCGTCACCGTGCCAGAAAATTAGTTGATACTGAAGTGCATCATATGATGGGTGTGTCTCAGCACTTCTCTGGAGAGAGTTGTTTCTATGTTGCAGCACAATGTCTCGATCGCCATGTTATTCACCAATCAGGATGACAGCCACTTCTGATGTGGAGGGTGCAATGAAGCACCGCTCATGCTCCCCAGCTGGAGTTTTGTCTGAATGAATGACAATTTTATACTCGGGTGTGATCTTCTCCATGGCACACTTGAGACTACGAACATAGTGGTTTTCCTTGTGGAGCACATCTTGCAACTGCAACACCACTTCCAACTTGGTTTGAATGACATTGCTGCAGCATTGTTTAAACCGCTGTCACACCTTGACGATTTAGCCAGCATATGCTGACGTATGAAAAATTTGTCTAAAACGCTGGCACATGTCGGATACGTTATGGGTAAGTTTTGTATACGTTAAGAGCATGCTGGCATACGTTGTAGTACGCTGGCATACGTCGTAGTACGCCGAGCTCGTCGATAAATTTTAACATGCTCAAAATTTTTCGACGTATGCCAGCGTATGTCTCGCACGTTCTGCCTACGCTGGCCATAATTTGTAGGCACGTTACGCGATCATTGACACACATCGACACACGTTACTTGTAAGTTACTCATAAGTCGAAACACGTCGAGGTAATGTTTAGCATACCCGAAACTTATTTCTTACGTATGAGTAACGTGTTGTAGGCACGTTACACGATCGTTGACACACGTCGACACACGTTACTTGTAAGTTACTCATAAGTCGAAACACGTCGAGGTAATGTTTCGCATACCCGAAACTTATTTCTAACGTATGAGTAACGTGTTGTAGGCACGTTACACGATCGTTGACACACGTCGACACACGTTACTTGTAAGTTACTCATAAGTCGAAACACGTAGAGGTAATGTTTAGCGTACCCGAAACTTATTTCTAACGTATGAGTAACGTGTTGTAGGCACGTTACACGATCGTTGACACACGTCGACACACGTTACTTGTAAGTTACTCATAAGTCAAAACATGTCGAGGTAATGTTTAGGATCAGTGTTCCAGACTCCAAGGTTTTTTTTTGTTTGTTTTTGTTGTTTTTTTCTTTTCCTCGGCATGACGGTGATGTTGACACTTCGATTTCTCGTGCGGTTATAATATTGTTGTGGTTACCAAATTCGCAAACCACCATTCAGGTCCCTTAGGTGAGATATCTCGGTAAGTACATGTGTAGTTAGGCCCAAACCCGTTGTCTAGTGGGAATACATGTCATTTATGCGTGCTGCGACTCTTCAGGATAGCCGTTTTTCTTTTACTATCTTTATTTTGGACCAACCGCCATTGTTACCACCACCAGTCACAACATCAACCACCAACCACAACGCCGCTTCACCACAACCGCCACGACCTTCCCGTCACACCTCGCAACCGTCGCATCGCCACCGTTCTTGCGCCGCCTGTGGGTACCGGTGTTGGACTCGTGCAGGGCGCGCGCCGAACAGCGTGTACAAAATCACAGATTTTGTGCTTCAAAAACGGATCAAAAACGTCACACGCCCACTTTTTGCCGTCCAATCGGTGAGCGAGGGGCGATTTGGCCCCGCCTCCAGGGCGTTGGAGGGCGATCGATATATGCAAATTTATGGATCAAAAAGCATTCACGCCCACTTTTTCTCGGGCCAATGGGGAGCGAGGTGAAAGGTTGAAGGGAGGGGGTCAAAGATGAGAAGGCGAAGCCACGGGGCTGATATAAGCGACCGTGTTCGTCAGTCCAGGGAGTAGGAGAGTCGAGAACAGAGAGTTAAGACTTCGCGGGCGGTGGAGTTGGCAAGAAGGAGCTGGTCGTCGTGTGCATTGGAGTCGGAGCGGAGGGGACGGAGCTGTGGAGAGGCGGCGAGGGCAGACGAGGGGGTGCTCGCGTCGTGCAGGGAGCTGCACCCCAGGGAGGCCGACAGCGCGACCTGGCCGAGGTGGAGACGCTCGTCGTGGGGCAATAAAAATCCTCTATACCCCGAGCATCAGCAACCCCCTCCTGTTTCCCCCCGCGCTGAGATAGTGCGACCAAGGGGGCCCCTTTCCCACCCCCTACCAGACACTGCCCGCGAGGCTCGCGGAGTTGAGGCACCATCGCCGCTCCGCGTCTCATCACCAGACGGGTAGGCCCGACCCGGTCTCGGCCTCAGGCCCGCCTCATCCTTGAGGGTATTCTTTCCTTGGTTTTGGGTATGTGTTGTCGGCGCCGTCTGTGAAGTAGAATTGTATAAGTGTTGCCGTGTGCTCGGTAGTCGGATAGCTCTGCATTGTTTCTCTTTTATATTTGCTTTTTGTGTAATATTGTGTTTCTTCTCCTTTTACATGTGCTTTTGGTGTAATTGTATATGTGTGCTTTCCGTTCATCGCGAATAAATGTGCTTTGTGTTGAACTGTTTCCCGCTTCGCTTCGTCATTTCCTTCATTGAATCCTCATCTTGCTTCACGTAAAGGGTTGGTAGTGGGCTGAATACGCCCGATAATTAATCGAACCGTCGAGGTCGACGAATAACACCGCTCGGTTATCCCGATAGTACGGAACGGGTCGCTTCAGTGGCCCGTGTCCGAAGTCGACCTGCGGCGAGGTGCGATCGCCCGGTCTACCCTCCGCGTGGGTACTTAGGTAGGTCGAATTTGGCGAGCAACCCTATCCCACGCGGGGGCTGATTGGCTCGATCGCGGTGAGACCGAAAGGTCCACCCGTGACTGGTTCCCGGCGTTAGTCCGAGAGGGTCACGACTGGATTGTCCGTCCGGTGGGCGACGTGCCGCGATTCGAGTTACGTGGCCGTCAGCACGCCGGCGGGCGCGAATCCGCAACACTGGTGTCAGGAGTGGGATACAAATTCATCGCCCTCCTCGCGGCACTGGTATTGGAGAACGGGGCAACGGGCTCTCCTGTCTCCGGCTAAATTCACGGGAATCGGTCCAGGGGTGAGAGAAGCGACCCCCGATTCCCTCCAAATTACGAGCGAGCGAAATTAACCCTTTAAGAGAAGCAAGATGGCGTCTCAAGGCGAGCGGGAGCCGGGGGTATTAGAAATGTATATGTGTAGATGTGTAGAATCCATGGTCCAGGATGGAATCCCCGAGCAGGAAATGTTGATTGTGCAGGAACACGGACTCGCCCAACTGAACCCAGAGCCCGAAATAGGTGCGGCCGCGGTGTATGACACCTCCCCCCCCCTCTCCACCAAAACCCTTCCCCAACCCCTGCCGAAACGGCTCACTCATGCGCACCCGACATAGCCCAGCTACTCACCATGCTGGCGAACATGAACGAAAAGATCGATGCGAGTACACAGCAATTGAAGGAAGAAACGAAAAAGCTGCGGGGTGAGACGCAGAACATGGGCCGAAGCCTGCAGGCGGGCATGAAGGCCGTGACCGGGGAGATAAGAATGGCGACTCCACGTGTGGGAGCAAACGAGCTGGGAGGGGGTGCAACGGCTGACAGGCCCGCGGTGGAGGCGGGTGAAAAAATAATTCGGGGGGCGTGTTGGGCGAGGGTCGTGACGATGACCGAAAGGGAAAAATTAAATGGGGAGACCAAAACGTGTGAGATGAGACACGAGGTGACGACAAAGGAAATAATAATAGTTGAGACAAGGGAGGTAAAGGGTGAAGAGTTGGCAGAGACATGGGAGACAGAAAAAATAGAGGAGAGACAACACGATGCAGACGGGGTAAGTGACGCACACACACACACACGGAGGTAGTGGAGGACAATGGGGGTGAGCTCGCGGAGCGTGTGGGGACCCAGTGCGAGCACCTGGATGGCCTCCTCCAGGAACGAGGGGAGGGAGTATGCCCCCTTGAGGCGAGTCACGACCAGGTGAGTTCGGTCGTGCTTTGCGAGGTCGAGGGGAGGAGTGCTGTGGACAGGTGCACTGAGAGCTTGGGGGGTATAGAGGCCCCGGAGACCCTTTTGGGGACACGAATCCCCAGTGTGGTTGTCCCTGTGTGTGTGGTGCAAGGTGTGAGTGCGTCCCCGTGTGTGGAAGCGACCCCGTGTGTGAGTGGTGTGGTGGCGATGGAGCCAGAGTACGTGCTTCCCAGCACGCCGTGTGTGGATGAGGCACCGTGTGTGGAAGAGGCCGTGTGTGTGAGTGAAACGGCCAGTGTGGATGAGGAACCGCGGTTGAGTGCCGCCGTGTGTGTGAGTGAGGCACCGCGGGTGTGTGCCCCCGCGTGTGTGAGTGAGGCACGGTGTGTGGATGAGGCACCACGAGTGAGTGAAAGGCCGCGAGTGCGTGGAGCCACGTGTGCGAGGGAGGTAGCATGCGTGAGTGAACGGCCGAATGCAAGGGAGACCGTGTGTGTGAGAGAGCGGTATGTAAGGGAGATGTCGGTTGGCATGCGGGAGCACGCAGCCGCATCTCCCGGTGTGAATGTGATGGAGCGGACTGTGTGCGTCGTGACACGCGGGAGTGCGTGTGTGGAATGGAGACGGAGACGGCGACATGAGAAGAAAGAAAGCCGAGTAGCGGCTGTAGCTATTTCGGGGACCGTGCCGGGTTCACCCAGCAGTGAGCACGCGGTTCGTGCTGTGCAACGCACGAGACCGCCACGTGCTCGCTTGCGAGAGTGAAGTTCCGGTCCGGAAACGCACGCGGTGGATTTGCCGATCCCGCGGACGGACAAAGCTTAGGCAGGATTACGGATTTGGACCGGACGGGTTCTCCACGCGATCGTGTGTGTTAAGCTCCAACGGGCAAAGCACATGTGTTCGCGTGGGGAACCCCTCGAGACGTGGGGCTTGTGTTTTTTTTTATGCGCACGGTGACGTCATGGCTGCACGTGGGGTTGGAATCCGGCAGGAGGGGTATCCCTGCCGGATGGTACCGTCCAAGGAGGGACGAGGAACACGTGCAGCTGCAGGACGTCACGGGCAGGTGCAAAGTGCGCGAGCTCTGAGTTGCCGCGCTGGTGCTGCGCAGGTAAAGAAAGAGGAAAAAGCAAGCCTCACTTTCGGGTGCACAGGATTCCTGGGCAAGGGGTGGAAGACCCCCTTGACCTGGGCACAGGATGGAAACTAGTTAGGGGGAAGGGTTAGCTTAGTGAGACCGACTTCATGGGGCAGGGGTAAGTCCTCATGGAGTCTGTGGAATGGATTAGGTAGAGGGATTTAGTGAGCTTTAGGTTGGGAAATTGAAATAAAATGATTTATTTGAGACAGTGACAGACTTGTGGATGTGTAGAGGGGACGTAGCTTAGCTACGTAGTGTTAAAAGGAACGTGCTATAGTTTAAGGGACGACGTGGGAGCACGAGTTAGTTAGGGGATGTAGTTAGAAGGATGGCAGAGTTCAGCGGTGGGTGTGTTGAAGAGTTGGTGAGTGAAGTGGAAGCATGTGCTTGGTGAGTGAGTGAGGCCAGCGGGTCTGTGTGTATGGAGCGAATGGGGAATGCATGGTGCGATGAGTGATTGGGGGGAGGAGTGACTCCCGCCCAAGGGACCCCGGGGTCAGTGTAGAGTGAGTTAGCTGGGTTAGTCAAATTGAAAAATGGAGGTCGTTTTGTTGTTGGTGGGAAAGTAGGCTCGAGACCCATTTGGAGGGGTGCAGGAGCCCTGTTGACGGGCTTGGGAGCGTGGCTGCGAAAGGTGAGTATCGCTGAGTGGTTACCCCGGGCACCAGGCTCGTCGGCCGCGGTAGGCCAAGGGCCCATGGGGGGCCGGGATAGAGTAGTGGGCACGGGTGCGCCTGCTTGGTGCGGGGGCCCGGGGCGCCATTAGCCGCGTGGGCAGTGTTGTGGGCAAGGGTGACCCTCGGAAAGGGGCCTGGGAAGCCAGCCTGCCACGTGTGCGTTTCAGGGGAGGTGCCATAGGGGGCACTCCCCGGTGTTAGGGAGCTGGTAGGCTCGGAGGCAGTGTAGTGCCCGGGGGTGCCATAGCGGGAGATTCGGCAGAGGGTCGTGCCTGCCAAAGGGAGCCACGTGTCCCAGCCATGAGACCGTGTGAGGGCACGGAGCGAAAATTGGGGGGCGAGGCCCGAAATTGTGAGGACACCAACACAGGCGACGGGAATCTGGGTTGTTAGAACCAATAGTTTAAGCGAGAGGCGCTTGTTGAATGCCTCGGGGTAGTTTAACAGTTTAATGGTTAGGGTAGATTAGGAGATGTACCCCTCCGCACCATCCATCCCCTCGCTCTCGTTGTGGGCCGCTGGACCCACTTTGGGTTAGATCGCCGAACTCTGGGGAGGCCATTCTGAGGCTTGAGTTGGGCCTCGACACAGGACGCTAGCTCTCCCTTATTCCCCTCCGGGAAGGGAACGTAGGGGTTGGGAGTAGGCTAGGTGACAGGATAGGTTAGCCGAACAAGGACGATAAAGGGGGTTAGGGGACGATTTATAGTGGGGAGTTAAAAAGAATAAAAACAACAAAAAAATAAGTTGGGGCTAAATTGGGGTTTGACAAATTAAGGGAGTGGGTATGTACAGTGACAGGCAAAGGCGATAGTTGGGAGGGAGACAGGTAGGTAGGTCCGAGCCCGCCTTCCAAGTGGCCAGCACCACCGCACTCCCTCCACCAACTTCCACTGAACGGCAAAAGCTGGCCAGCTTCATCTGCTGGCTGTGTTGCTGCAAGGCCTGTGCCGGCCAACTTCATCTGCCGGCTGGCTGTTTTTCTTCAAGGCCTGTGCCGGCCAGTTCATCTGCCGGCTGTGTTTGCCTGCAGCGGCCTTCTTCTGCGGGCTGTGTTTGCCTGCTGCCTTTGCCATGCCATGCCCACTGCCCCTGTTCACCAGCCCCGTTCAATTTTTGCTTTGCCCCCCCCCCCCTGTTCATTGCCATGTGCGCCAGGATCAAGGCAACAGTTTGCAAGCTGCGAGAACTGCCCCGTTGGCAGCTACAACACGGGCCTGCAGTGGCGGCCCGTGCACCGTGTTTGTGTTCATGCATCCATTCGTTGTGCTCATTGCGTGTGCCACTTGAGCTGGCACGGAGACTGCGTTTGTGCAGCCCATGCACCGTTGTGGTTCACTGCGTTCAGTTCAAAAGGGAAGGCCTTGGACTGCGTGTGAGCAGCCAGCCACGTTCCCTGTCACCTGCATTGTTTTGAGCCAGAGACTGCATGTGGGCAGCCTGGCTCCCTGCTAACTGCTTTTCTTTTGCAGAGTTCAGTGATCCTGGGCCATGGTTTAGTGTAAAATTTGTAAGTTAAGGTTAAGATGTACTGTAAATATGAGTGCGCCCCCGGCATGTGTGTCTTAGCGCCGGCAATTTTATTTAAGTCGTCCGTGTGAGTGAGTTTGTTTAGGTAGTTACGCAGCCCTCAGGTTATTTATTTTGGGGACACGAATACCATGAATGTCGCACTCAGGGATCCGTAGGTAAAATGTACTAGGAGAAAACTACACATGATGGCACACGAAAATTTGACGACTCGGGACGAGTCTGTAAAAAGGGGAGGGGGTAGTGTTGTGGTTACCAAATTCGCAAACCACCATTCAGGTCCCTTAGGTGAGATATCTCGGTAAGTACATGTGTAGTTAGGCCCAAACCCGTTGTCTAGTGGGAATACATGTCATTTATGCGTGCTGCGACTCTTCAGGATAGCCGTTTTTCTTTTACTATCTTTATTTTGGACCAACCGCCATTGTTACCACCACCAGTCACAACATCAACCACCAACCACAACGCCGCTTCACCACAACCGCCACGACCTTCCCGTCACACCTCGCAACCGTCGCATCGCCACCGTTCTTGCACCGCCTGTGGGTACCGGTGTTGGACTCGTGCAGGGCACGCGCCGAACAGCGTGTACAAAATCACGGATTTTGTGCTTCAAAAACGGATCAAAAACGACACACGCCCACTTTTTGCCGTCCAATCGGTGAGTGAGGGGCGATTTGGCCCCGCCTCCAGGGCGTTGGAGGGCGATCGATATATGCAAATTTATGGATCAAAAAGCATTCACGCCCACTTTTTCTCGGGCCAATGGGGAGCGAGGTGAAAGGTCGAAGGGAGGGGGTCAAAGATGAGAAGGCGAAGCCACGGGGCTGATATAAGCGACCGTGTGCGTCAGTCCAGGGAGTAGGAGAGTCGAGAACAGAGAGTTAAGACTTCGCGGGCGGTGGAGTTGGCAAGAAGGAGCTGGTCGTCGTGTGCGTTGGAGTCGGAGCGGAGGGGACGGAGCTGTGGAGAGGCGGCGAGGGCAGACGAGGGGGTGCTCGCGTCGTGCAGGGAGCTGCACCCCAGGGAGGCCGACAGCGCGACCTGGCCGAGGTGGAGACGCTCGTCGCGGGGCAATAAAAATCCTCTATACCCCGAGCATCAGCAACCCCCTCCTGTTTCCCCCCGCGCTGAGATAGTGCGACCAAGGGGGCCCCTTTCCCACCCCTACCAGACACTGCCCGCGAGGCCCGCGGAGTTGAGGCACCATCGCCGCTCCGCGTCTCATCACCAGACGGGTAGGCCCGACCCGGTCTCGGCCTCAGGCCCGCCTCATCCTTGAGGGTATTCTTTCCTTGGTTTTGGGTATGTGTTGTCGGCGCCGTCTGTGAAGTAAAATTGTATAAGTGTTGCCGTGTGCTCGGTAGTCGGATAGCTCTGCATTGTGTTTCTCTTTTATATTTGCTTTTTGTGTAATATTGTGTTTCTTCTCCTTTTACATGTGCTTTTGGTGTAATTGTATATGTGTGCTTTCCGTTCATCGCGAATAAATGTGCTTTGTGTTGAACTGTTTCCCGCTTCGCTTCGTCATTTCCTTCATTGAATCCTCATCTTGCTTCACGTAAAGGGTTGGTATTGGGCTGAATACGCCCGATAATTAATCGAACCGTCGAGGTCGACGAATAACACTGCTCGGTTATCCCGATAGTACGGAACGGGTCGCTTCAGTGGCCCGTGTCCGAAGTCGACCTGCGGCGAGGTGCGATCGCCCGGTCTACCCTCCGCGTGGGTACTTAGGTAGGTCGAATTTGGCGAGCAACCCTATCCCACGCGGGGGCTGATTGGCTCGATCGCGGTGAGACCGAAAGGTCCACCCGTGACTGGTTCCCGGCGTTAGTCCGAGAGGGTCACGACTGGATTGTCCGTCCGGTGGGCGACGTGCCGCGATTCGAGTTACGTGGCCGTCAGCACGCCGGTGGGCGCGAATCCGCAACAATATAATATAATTAATAGGCTGCCGCTAAACGTTTTAAATCATAACCGCACTAGAAGTTGAAGTGTCAACATCACCGTCATGCCGAAGAAAAAAAACAAAACAAATAAAACATGGAGTCTGAAATACTGATGGGTTTCTCCTGTGAACCCCATTTTAAAATATCATTTCCTCTATACGCTGCCAATATGCCACTATACGGTAGCTGTAAGTTAGAAACACATTCAGTAAGTTCTGTGGTCGTCCGGAAGGCGTCAAATATGTCTACATACGTCAATTTGCGTTGGAGATACGTTACACATATGTTCAAAGCACGTTACTCGTAGGTTAGAAATAAGTTTCGGGTACGCTAAACATTACCTCAACGTGTTAAGACTTATGAGTAGCTTACAAGTAACGTGTGTCAACGATCTCGTTACGTGCCTACAACTTATGGCCAGCGTATGCGGAACGTGTGCGTCATACGCTAACATACGTCTAAAAATTTTGAGTATGCTTAAAATTTGTCGACGTGCTCGGCATACTACGACGGATGCCAGCGTGCTTCAGCGTGCTCTTAACGTATACAAAACTCACCCATAACGTATTCGACGTGTGCCATCGTATTAGGCAAGTTTTTCATACGTCGGCATACGCTGGCTAAAACGTCAAGGTGTGATTGGGCCTTGACACTTCGTTGTCTAGTGCGGTTATGATTTGAATCGTCGAGCGTCAGCCTTTGAATAGGCTATGCCATGTGATCATCGGCGATACGCTGCCGCGCTATGCATACGTTAGACTATCGTTGGGCATAGGTTGTGAACGCCAACAACACGCTAAGCATTCGTTGGTATAAGTTATCTATATGTTATTGAAACGTTCTGTGTACGTTACTAATACGTTATTCATATGTCCAACTCGTTATGAATACGCCAAAAACTGAAAAAAACATCAATAGTTCAGCGTACGCCAGCGTTTTACATACATTTTGATATGTTGCCATATGCTGGCTAAAACGTCAAGGTGTGACAGCGGCTTAAGCCTGCTTTGTATTGTCACCAATGAAGTATATCTGAAGGAATTTTGGCTCTTCATTTGGTCATGGCTGTCGACTGCCAATCTGATGATAAACGTGTCCCTGCATTTTAAATGTGGCCATGTCGCCAGATTCTCTGATCTCGTTTATGGTGCCGAAAGATGTCATGTTGAAGCATGAATTGTAACTTCTGATGTTGCTTTGGAAATGACTTGCATTTGGAGTGTTGACTGTCAACAATGTACAAATAGGTTCAGGAGGAGCATTCATTTGGGGCTTCCGAACCTTGCTACTGTTGCAGCATATCCCTGGAGCTTCTCCTGTCCATTTCATTGCATCCTGTCCTGTCCATTTCATTGCCTGCAAGTAATTGACATAGAGCCAATAGCAACGATTGGATCACAAGCATAATCCAAGGCCGGATTGTAGGATAATGCAGACTTTTCTTTTTCCGTCCAGGGCTGTTTCCTGGATGCAGCCATTCTTGTTGCGTTTGCCTCTCATCATCTTTCCTGCTGTTCAGGTGTTTCAGCTGCTCTGGATGCAGCCATTGTTGTTGTGTTTGTCTCTCATCTTCTTTATTGCTCTTGAGTTTCAGCTGCTCTGGATGCAGCTTTTGTTGCAGTGTTTTCCTCTTGTATTCTTTCTTTCTCTTGAGGAGTTTCAGCTGCTCTGGATGCAGCTTTCGCAAGTCGTTTTTTTGTCAAGTTCACTTCTCGTACATTTCCTTCTTTTCGTGGGATCAAAATCAAAATGGTGAAAGGAGTGAAAATAAATAAAGGAGTGAGGAAGATGGGGAGGAGGGGAGAGCGAGGAAAGGGGGGAGGGGAGAGCGAGGATTACTATTCACTCGCAAATACAACCTGTTGCTGAATACAACTGATGAGAATATTAAAGGGAGGAGGAAGAGGGAGGGAGGGAGAGAGATGAGGAGGGAGGGGGAAAGAGAGGAGGAAGGGGGAGAGAGAGGAGGAAGGGGGAGAGAGAGGAGGAAGGGGGAGAGAGAGAGGAGGAAGGGGGAGAGAGAGGAGGAAGGGGGAGAGAGAGGAGGAAGGGGGAGAGAGAGAGAGAGAGAGAGAGAGAGAGAGAGAGAGAGAGAGAGAGAGAGAGAGAGAGAGAGAGAGAGAGAGAGAGAGAGGAGGAGGAAGGGGGAGAGAGAGGAGGGAGAGATGAGGGGACAGAGGGAGGAGTGAGAAGGGAGAGAGAGGCGGGAGAAGGGAGAGGGGAAGGAGGGAGAAGAGAGAGGAGGGAGGGGAGTGAGGATAGGTGGGGAAGCTAGAAAAGGTGGGGTGAGGAAGGGGTGGGGGAGGAGTTCAGCAAGTGACGTGGGGGGGAGGTGGGGAGAGTGATACCTCACAAAATGAAGGGGGTGAGGAAGGAAACCTAGGAAGGGGGAAGAGTGGGGAAGTGGAGGGGGGGAAAGGTGGGGAGAGCGATGCCTCACCAAATTTCACCATACACTGCAGGAGGGTGGTGGGAGTGGTGCGAGAGAGACAGAGGTGTGGGAGAGGAGGGCTGCATTTTATTAGGAGGGGGAGTGAGGAGGGGCCAGAGAGAGAGATATATAGATATATATGTATATATATACATATATATATATATATATATATATATATATATATATATATATGAGGAAAAACAGAGAAAAGTGAGGGGAGGAGGGTGGGGTTCGCAACAATAACGATATGTTGTGCTTCATGACCGACTACACACACACACACACACACACACACACACACTGAGGTTTTAGTTCCCAGGTATTTTGGCCTAAACAACAGAGAAATCAAGAAAATGACCAATTACCATGATCTGAAAAATAAAGCGAAGAGATCTGAAATTGGACCAGTGATCATTGAAGCAATGGGAAAGATGAAGAAGAACCTCACAGAGATCTTAAAAAATCCATCCTTGGGAATATTATTACAAACAAACAACAGTTGGAAGCTCTCCAGGGCTCAGTGACGATCCTCAAAAGAGCCCTCGGAACAAAACTTTGAGAACAAAAAACTTCACACCTTGGTCCATGATTTGTTACCGCCCTTACTGAAACAGAGGTGGGTGGATACTTCGAGACCTGAGGGGACTCCGTTCCACCTTCTGAAACCCGCATATGGAGAAAACAACCAATAACACACACACACACACACACACCAGTGCCAAGTGCCATTATGGTAATACAAGTTATATACATACACACACGTGTAAATGTCAGGTAAGGTCAGGTATGGCAGCATGAGCCGGAGCAGCGCGTCGCTGCATCCACTTTCCGCCGGTACTCCAGGTGCCTCCATCTGGCCATCCCCCAAGTAGATGCCTGGCCCATCCTCATCTCCTTGAGATGCTAAACATCCTGCTGCAACTATGAGGCACGTAAATGTACACATGCATAAAGTACATAAAAATGACAAACACAAAGAATCACCTTTAAACAGAGTTCTTTGAAAGAGGAATTCTAGTGGGTAATTAGCGAAATTCAATTCAAAAATATATCAACGCACAGAATACAAAATTTTGGTCGATAGTCCATGCCTTCACAGCGAGAACAAACATGACGAACACCTGGTCAGATGCACCTTATGTTTTTTTATACGTATCGATGTCGAAGGGAGGGTGGATTATGAAAGGAGATCGCACAAAAGAGTTAAACAAAACGATGTCCTATAAAAATAAAATTTCACATTTTCAGCAGATGAAACACCTCCTGAGGCATTGCCTGGCACTGGGGGGCCTAACACAGGCGGAAACGTATGTCCAATCGATGTGTTTGATTGAAAGCATGGGTGCTTTTACCGAAACCAACAACCAATCAGCTTGGAGAGTGCTCGCCGAGTGGGTTAAGCACTTAAGCAAGCACTCCAACGAAACGGTTGGTAAGGAACGGCTGGCTTGACAAGCAATTAGTGATCGCCGATCTGTCGTACTAAACACCTTCCGGAGATGCCCGAAATGTCAAACTATATCTGAATTGGACAAATGAACACTTTTTTTTTGAGCAGTCGGAACTGCTGCTAAGTTTGAATCTGGAGTTTAAATTTTGTAATTCAGCTCAGTGGAAGAGATTGTCAAGGTTATGGCACGTGCGGAAATGAAATAAAGCCACGAATGCTGGTGTCTCCAGGCGTTTATAAGCATTGCAATGTAATCAGCAATTTTTTAGCTGTGATAAACATGGATTCAATAACATGAGTGAGGAAAGTAAAAATAAAATAAAAAACTTTTTCATTAAATAACCATTGCAACCTGTTCCAAGTCAAGACATTGTTGAGCAGGCAAAAAAAAAAGGTGAATTAAGACCCCAGTGAAGGATAGCGAAGTGACAAAGGATAACGCCTTGATATAGGATAATTAAATTAGGCCGTTAATTATCTTCAAAAGGTGTTTAAATTAACTCAAACACCCAATTTTCATTCATGCACTCTCTTGGAGTCCCCTGAGTGTGCATGCAAAGTTTGGGGTTGCTTGGTTTCATGGTTTTGGAGTTTAGGAGGAGATACACTGACTGACTGACAGACACACACTGATATTTATTGGTACAAGATACAGTATGTGTACACACGCCCACACCTCTCCTCCCTGACAATATAGGCACATATGCAACCATCCCACACCAACCTCCAAATATAGTCCATGGGCCCAGGCCAGAAATTCCACTTGTCGGTACCATCGAAGGAAACCAATCCTAGTTATGATTTTTGAATCGGTGTATATATATAGATCATATTTTGATGTGATAACCATTGCAGACTGGCAGCTTATTGGTAGTTATCTCTGGAATGTACCCACCCTCCGCATAATGAAAGCGAAAAGGCAAACTCAGAAACATTCACTAATGATGCAATTGCTGTTTCCACATGGGGCGAGAATGAACTGCAAACCACAAATACATGTCTTAAATGCTTTATTTATACCATCCGAATAATCCTTTCTATTCTGTCATTCCTGAAGGCAGAATTTGTTTTATGGCAGAAAGGGGCGAACAATAGGGCCTATCAAAATGTTGCTGATTCGTGATTTTCAGTACATTTTAATTTATAATATTGTCATACAAGTTCCCTGGGTAGTGCTACTGAACCGCAGGAGCCAACAACATGCACATGTTGTATGAGGAAAACATTTATGAACATTTTACAAGTTTTTACCACAGTTAAAGGAATTGCCCTTCCCCTACCCTAGTTCCAACAAGCATCCAAAATGTGAAATTTAAGGATAACCCAAATTTCACCACGCCACTGTGGCATGTTTATGTACTATGTTTTACTCGTGCATATTTGTAGCCATGAATGTCCTTGTGATTGTGCCAAAACATTCACACCATGGATCAGTAGTCTCGTCTTCATCACTTATCAGCATCAGAGTCCTCGAGGTCTACAACTTCTTCCTCGACATCAGCAGGCTGGTTGCTGCAGGTTCATAACTTGCACATGTCAGTGCACTTCAGGCTATTGGCAAGGCACATGCAGTCTGGGAGTTTGCACGACCGTCCACACTTGCAGGAAAGCAGTTGCAACACTGCATCCAGTGCTGGAGAACCCTGCATCCACTCGATGGCCAGCTTCCCGTCATCATCAGTGGTCCATCCACAACCCTTGGGACTTGGAACATAGAACATAGGGTTGGCATTGCAGACAGCGCCTCCAAATAGCAGCCTGGTAGTTTGCACGAAGGACGTGCATGAAGAGGCAGTCTTCACATGGTGGAAGCTGACTGGACTCTATCTCTCCCCATCTGGCACAGAAGAGTTGATGTCGGAGTTCATTGACTTTCGTGGTGTTGGTCGACGGCACGTACATGTGGCAGGTGACCTCTTGCAGCTTCTGAAAGAGCTCGGTGGATACTTCCCATGAATGACCGAGCTGACTGAAGGCCTCTTGGTAGGTCTTATCCCACTTGATTTGCTTCAAGGCGCCCATCTTTCCCCGGCCTGCAAAGGCACTGACTGTATCACAACCGGAGAACACGTGCAATCCAACCAGGGCATCACAGACACTGTCTGCCATTGATCTAGCTAGCTTGTCAATGTCTGGGAACCGTGTGCGGGTTTGCGTACCACACTTCTGATAGATGGGGCATGGGATGTCCTTATTGAAGGCAAGACACAGCACGAGGACATCTTTATCTTCGGCAGTGATCACCACAGCCTTGTATCCAGCCTCTGCTGCATGCAGAGCATGCAGAAACATTCGGGTGTTTGCTTCCTCCTGCGTGGACTTCAGCTCTGCCACTTCCTCCCAGTGGTCCTTGGTTTATTTTTTTTTTGATTTTTCCCCCAAAACGTCAATATCTCAGAATGGTAAAATGGTAAAAATGCAAAATACATACACTAAACTGCTCTTCTGGAACGGTTATCACATATTGAAATAATCATATAGTCCCTACCAATGAGTTAGTTGCCCTAAAGTTTGGTTTCCTCAGATGGTACCGATATATGCCTGGGCCCATGGACTAATACTGCCCTGCAATGTATACACCATCAGTGTCATTTTTATGGTGATGGTGTATCTTGTTTTCATATTCTTGGTTCAGACATGAAAGGGTTGCTGCCATCCAAGGAGGATATTATGAAGGACTACCTGGTGCACATCCCATATGAAGTCATTGCCTCTGGAGGTAAATTGTCTGAATTCCGATTTTCATCATCATCATCATCATCATTGTACTCACCTTCTTCTTCTTCTTCTTCTTCTTCTTCTTCTTCTTCTTCTTCTTCTTCTTCTTCTTCTTCTTCTTCTTCTGTGTCTGTGTCTGTGTCTGTGTCTGTGTCTGTGTCTGTGTCTGTGTCTGTGTCTGTGTCTGTGTCTGTGTCTGTGTCTGTGTCTGTGTCTGTGTCTGTGTCTGTGTCTGTGTCTGTGTCTGTGTCTGTGTCTGTGTTTGTGTCTGTCCTGGCGCCTGTCAATATAAGTAAGCCTGCAGAAGATTGTTATTATTATTTTCGGGTTAGGTCGGCTCTTTGTCCGCTTTTATAAGTTGCTTGTTTATTGCTGCACCACACCTCTTTCCCCTATCTCTGCACAACACACCCCAATAAATCTTGATCATACCACATAACTTTCCTCGCCCCATTGTTAATAAATTGCTATTAGGAATGTTCCCAGCTCGGTTTTGTCTTTTCCTCCATTGATCCAGCATGGTCCGAATCCGAGCTTAGCCGGGACATTATTCCCAACAATCCGTTCCTTTTAGCCGGTACGTCCTTGGCAGTGTCGCTCGGCTGCATCCGATTTGGCAAAGTGATCCGGTCCGATAGAGTGATCCGGTTCGGCCAAGGTGTACCGAGGGCGTGTTCCCCGATAATTAAATCATGTGGTTATTTTAGGTAACCGGATTAACTAGAAGGAGGACCCTAAGTCGCGAGGTTGAGTTATTGGTGTGCACTGTCGGTTAAGCGACCCACCACGTCACGGAATTATCCGTGTGCGATGGCCTACAATTTCGGGGAGTTTTGTGGGAGCCGAGATGGCTCCCTCCCCCCCCCCTCGTGGTCTTCTCACCCGACCCCCGGCCCGCAACAATGGATGAAAACGACACTTGCTGAGATGTTTGATGGTTGATTTATGGATTGATGGTAAACAAGCAGTTTGTGGTCCTGAAGGTAAAAATCTTGAGCATAAACATACCTGTATCTACGAATGACAGGTAGGTACGTTTACCTGTCCTTCATAGATACAGGTGTGTCATCAAATGACAAAGTTGAAATGCTTAGTCAGAAGTAGTTGACGTTGCGAATAATTTTGTGTGTGAGGAAAACAATCACCCCTAATTAAAAAAAATACACCCTCTTCCTATAGATGGAGCTTGGGAAGATCACCATGTACCTTTGGAAGACGTCGGGGGCCTATATTTTCAGACGTGTGGGGCGAACGGACCACATGGGCCGACCCAGGCACAGTGTAACAACAGTTACCATAACACGAACATCAGTGTGACAGTACCACGGGAAGGGCCTCTCCGGGGTGTTCAGATCTGGCGTGTTCCTGCCACCAAATCATACGAGTAAGACTTCTTTCTTTCTTTGATCTCTATTTGCCGCCATTGTGCCGCTTTTGTAATGTTGCGTGTTCAAAAGGAGTTGCTCCATGGGCTGAGATTATCTTTTTGGAATTCCTTCAACAAGCTTAATTTAATATTTTAAAATCAATTTCAATTCGAGCCACTCTGGTTGCACATTGATCATGACCCCGGGGGTTATGGCCTTTCAGCACAGAAACACGTGTCCTTTGTGCTGATTGGTTATATCGGGTATCAAACTTACAATTTCACAAAAGTTTCCGAGCATAATGAAATCAAATTTAGATGAAGAAATGGATTTGGTTTCTTTGGAGATGATGATAGGTGGCTCACAGAAGGATGAACCAAACATCCCTGGTGTATGTTTCCCTTTTGTTCTTGTAGGTTCTCGTCCCTGCTGAACCGAGCTCGTATTCCAACCCATCCTTTATCTTACCGCGTGGATCGGAATCTCTGATTGGCTGTTATTCGGCATTCAGGAAACATATATACCAAATTGTGTACCACGTGTTCTTGTTGCGTTTGACAGCGTGGCTGCCGGGTAGCTATCATTTTGTTGAGACACGACTGTGCCACTGATGCTGTGCCCCTCTACCAGAACACTGGTACTCATTTTGCCGACCTTGGAAGGTTGACAGGCTGAGTCAACCCCACCTGGTGTTAATTCAGCCACCAATGGGGTTCAAAGTCAGGCCCCTAAGATTCTCAGCCAGTCACCCTCACTGTTAATCAAGCACTCTGCTAAGTGTACCATGTAGCAGTGTATCATGCCACAGTTTACCATGTATCAGTGTACCACATAGCAGTGTACCAGGTAGCGCTTTACCATATAGCAGGTAGCAGTTTATCATGTAGCAGTGTACCACGTCAGTTTACCATGTAGCAGTGTACCAGGTAGCGGTTTACCAGGTAGCGGTGTACCATGTCAGTGTACCAGGTAGCGGTTTACCAGGTAGCAGTGTATCATGTAGCAGTGTACCATGTCAGTTTACCATGTAGCAGTGTACCAGGTAGCGGTTTACCATGTTGCAGTGTACCAGGTAGCAGTGTACCATGTATCAGTGTACCAGGTAGCAGTTTACCAGGTAGCGGTGTACCAGGTAGCAGTGTATCATGTAGCAGTGTACCATGTCAGTTTACCATGTAGCGGTGTACCAGGTAGCAGTTTACCATGTTGCAGTGTACCATGTATCAGTGTACCAGGTAGCAGTGTATCAGGTAGCAGTTTACCATGTTGTGGTTTACCAAGTAGCAGAGTACCATGTTTCAGAGTACCATGTTTCAGTGTACCAGGTAGCGGTTTACCATGTAGCAGTGTACCATGTAGCAGAGTACCTTGTATCAGTGTACCAGGTGGTGGTTTACCAGGTAGCAGTGTACCAGGTAGCAGTTTACCATGTTGTCGTTTATCATGTAGCAGTGCACCAGGTAGCGGTTTACCATGTCATTTACCATGTAGCAATGCACCAGGTAGCGGTGTACCATGTAGCGGTTTACCACGTAGCAGTGCACCATGTAGCAGAGTACCATGTATCAGTGCACCAGGTAGCGGTTTACCAATAGCGGTGTACCAGGTTGCAGTTTACCACTTTGCAGTGTACCAAGTAGCAGTGTACCATGTAGCAGTGTACCAAGAAGCGGTTTACCACATAGCAGTGTACCATGTGGCAGTGTACCAGGTAGCGGTTTACCACGTATCAGTGTACCACGTATCAGTGTACCACGTATCAGTGTACCACGTAGGAGTGTACCACGTAGCAGTGTACCACGTAGCAGAGTACCACGTAGCAGTGTACCACGTATTAGTGTACCATGTACTGTATCTGTACCATGTATCAGTGTACCACATAGCAGTGTACCACGTATCAGTGTCCCATGTATCAGAGTACCACGTATCAGTGTACCACGTAGCAGTGTACCACGTATCAGTGTACCATGTATCAGTGTACCAAGTATCAGTGTACTATGCATCAGTGTACCAGGTAGCGGTTTACTATGTTGCGGTTTACCATGTAGCAGTGTACCATGTATCGGTATACCATGTCGCGGTTTACCATGTTGCGGTGTACCAGGTAGCGGTTTACCACTTAGCAGTGCACCATGTAGCAGAGTACCAGGAAGTGGTTTGCCATGTAGCCATGTACAATGTCTCAGTGTATATACCATATCCACACAAATGGAAGCTATAATTACAGCGCGGTGACATCGTGCTGTTATATAATTGTTAATTTTGTTACTCATTTTAATAAAAAAGGTTCAATGTAATTTAACTGTTATTTATTATCGCACATTAGGCATATCACATAAGTGTGACATCATATGAATCATGAGGCACAATTAAGTTTTAAGAGGATTGCTCACATCTGTGCAACAGCTGACCATTTGTAAAAGTTTTCAGGAAACTCGAAACGTTGGTAGATTAAATTGATCGATGGTTTGTCCTCCAGGTTTCGCGTGAAGTCTGCATCAGCTCACGAATTACCGTTGTCAACTTATCTTCCCTGTCATGTCCATATGTCCTTACTGTTTGTCAACTGTCCAATTCATCCCTCCTTTTCCACTCCCCTCTGTCGTTCAGCTCTTCCACGAGCCTCAATTTATGTAATAAATTACTCGATTCACCCCAACAAGTACATTGCAAAAGAAATCTAACTCTGAAAGTGGATTCACTTCCTGTGGTGACATCTATGAACGTATTGTATGCATACAGAGTTACATTGATGGATCAGTTGAGTCAACAACTGTTTTGTGAGTGTTTTGTTTAAATGACTAATGTGTGTGTGTGTGAGATGTTCAGACAATAACCAGCCAACAAAGTTTTCTTGATCTGCCATTTGTAAAACATTTCAAGACAGAATTCAAACTGATATGGATGCTATTCGGTGCAGGATCACAGCGTACGGAGCAGCCGGAGGTCAAGGTGGCAGGAGCAGCAGTCATCGGCACTATGGTGCCATGATATGGGCCGTGTTTTGGCTCCTCGAAGGTGAATTGCTCCACATTTTAGTTGGACAGCAAGGAGCGGACGCATGTCCAGGGGTGAGCCGTGCACTCACACGTACCCGCTGCATACATCACATTTAGGTGATTTGCATTGACATATTTATTTGGTATTTGCATGTTCCTAAACAATTTGCAAAAGTTTGTTTTGAAGATGCAAAAAAAGTGGAATTTCGATTTTAAGGTCGATATTTTTTTTGAAACTCTGATTTAACGGATAACTTGTTTTCACACTGGGGACACTTCGCAAGAACATGAAAGGATTTCCTTATGGAATGGATCAATCAAGGCAGGCATGGCTTGTTTGTATAACCCTGTATTCTGAGCACCGGAGCCTCAACGCGTGCAATATGAATAAGCACAGGTCCCATTCCGAATATTAAACTTTTCAATGCACTCTGATGATCTGACCTGGGTTTTGAAATGCCGAATGAATAAATGATGATTCTGAATGAAGGAAAGTTGCTTTTGTGATGATCCCATGTGAATGCATCCATGTTACTAAACAAAAAAAAAACAACCAAAAAACTTTATTGTACGGTAAGTGTGAAAAGTGCGTCTTTGATATCTCACATCTTTTGAAGTTCCATTGTCTCTGCCTCACTCATTTTTACAAAATTACAGCATTCCTAATCTGTCCAGAGGCATTTTGTGAGTGACAAAGATGAGTAACTAATGACACTGGTCAAGGACAGGAAGAAGGAATACGGGACCTTCAAAATGATGTATGAATGTGAAATGAGGCCATTTGTGCACGCGCTGTGTGTTGGTTTACAGTAAACTATTTGCAAAATCCACCCCTTCACATGAAAAGAAAAAGAAAGAAAGAGAGATGGAGGACAAAAATAAACCATGCACACCAATATAACACACACACACACACACACACACACACACACACACACACACACACACACACACACACACACACACACACACACACACACACACACACACACGTGATTGCAAAACTCCATCTTCTGCTGTGCAAGGCACAGGCTAAATTTATCCTTACAATAATTCACAGACGTGTGTGTGTGTGTGTGTGTGTGTGTGTGTGTGTGTGTGTGTGTGTGTGTGTGTGTGTGTGTGTGTGTGTGTCGTGCTATTCCTACAGTTCTGGGGTGATTACATCCACACTTGCTGTGGTGAATCAGCGTGACCCCAATTTGTGTATCGGGGTGTTTATATCTTTGCCGGTGGTCTTGGGGAAGGGGATTGGACGAGAGAATGCAAATTCTCCATGTAAATGTGTATTGGCACCGCCTCCAGGTGGGGGAGGGGTGAGGGGTGGTATGACAAGTCTCCACCATTTACAGGACACTATTCCTATCGACCACGTTTTCCAGTACTGTGAGGTATTTGGAATTATAAGTACCATACTAGGTATGTTTTTGCTTCCTGCATATAACCCGGGTTGTTTTTTTTTTTGTTTTTTTTTTGCTTATACAAAGCTGTCAGTTACCTATACACCGCCCAAATAAAGGTATGCATCAGAAGAACACGTTGCATGCTTTGTTCTCGGGAGCATCACGTCATTTCAAAAATCAGGTATTGCAGCACATTTATTGAAACACAGCACACATTGGTGAAGATTGATAACTTTTAGGTACAACAATTAGATTTGTTGTTAAATTAAGATTGTGTGAGTTGCACAAAAGTATCTAATTTGCACGACAAACAAATGGCCTTCTCTAAATGTGAGCCAATTCTTTTATTCCTGGAATTGTGAAGTGAATCCTGCAGTGATGATGATCATTTTAACTCTCGTCATGGATTGTGATCATTATTGACTGCAGAATGTTCTAACATGGAAATGGCTTTTCTTGGCAGGTAAACGAGCAGACAAAGGCCGTGTGTCTGGGTGAGTCTGTGGTCATTGAGGAGGAGTACAAGAAACATGGTGAGGTGTCTAAATGGTCTGGTGGAGGTGGAGGTGGAGGTGGAGCATCTTATATTTTTACGGTAAGAGAGCCAACATTGCTTTTTTAAGTTTGACTCTTTTTTTTTTTTCTTTTTTTTTAAATTTTTTTTATTTTCAGGATCAGGTGGATTTGTCAACATCCATACTATATGAGGGCCGTGTGTCTACGTGTCCGTCTGTGTGTCACATTTTCTCAGGAATGGCTGAACAGGTGTTCATCAAACTTTCAGAGGTTTATCAGTGAGTGCCGAGACGTGCTTTCGGTAAAAAATAATTTATTGAAAAAAAAAAACAGTTCGATATTTTGGGGGATTTTTTTTGTTTGTTTGTTTGAAATCGCTCTCTCGTACCTAAACCTTTGTAGCTATGAGATAGGTAACATTAAATAATCCCCAACCCCATTCCATGGTGTGTGGGGAAGTGTTTTAAGCCCCCACACAAAATAGACCAGGCAATACTGGGAACTCCTGCTAATGCTTTATATAACTAGATGGTATTCATGGACTACTTACCCCACACAGTCTTGAGAAGGACTTGGTGCAGGCCAACTCTTCTGCTTCCCATCCTGTGCTGCCTTTTTTGCTGCTGGTTGCATCATTGGTTATGGGCTGATATATCTAATCTCCAGGGTTCCTTTATGTGTTGGATGTAACTCCCCAGGGTCTTCCAAAACTGTAACAATATTTAACACTAGACTCGTTTGTCTTCTTCTTCTGGCGTATGGCAGCTTGACTGCCGGGTAGCTATAATTTTGTTGGGGCACGACTATGCCGCTGATGCTCTGCCCCTATACCAGTACACTGGTGCTCATTTCACCAACCTCAGAAGGATGACAGGCTGTCAACCCCCTGGTGTTAATTCAATGGTTAACAGGGCTCGAACTCGGGACCCTAACCCCTAAGCCAACACCAGGCTACAACTCTTCTGGTGCAAATTTGTAATTAAAAAAATTAAAGTCAAATGAAAGACCAAATAAAATAGATGCTGCACTGGAGTCATAACGAGGAACCCGAACAAGCAAAAAGCAAAGATGAAGTCATCAGGAGGAACCATGGATAGCATTTGGGTTTCAGCTGCTACTCCTCTAACTCTCAAACCCAAACCCATCCATATTCAAAAAAAAAAATCAAAAAGAACCCAGATTCAAAAAAATTCAAAAATCTGGCTGCCAGACCATTCAGCTGGTCAGGTTGAACTTTGAAATAGGTATTCACCGTCACGACTGGATCGTAATTTTGAAGTTTCACATCAATTGATGAAGTGGTCCGAAAGCGAATTTTTAAAATATTTTCCTTCACTCCAATATGGCTGCCAAACCATGTGACCGATCAATTATTCATGAACACCCTGGTATCCCCAAGGCTTGGGGACACATGTGTATGAAGTTCCCCTCAATCTGTCCAGCCACTCGAGAGAAGATTTTTAAGGGGTTTGGGGTATATCCAATATGGCTGTCAAACCATGTGACCGATGACATCATAATTCTTACGATAATTCACGGACCGGTGTTTGTGGGAAGGTTTGTTTGTCCAGAATGATCCCAATTAATGTAGATGGGTGTTTTTTTCGTTGCCAGTGGTCTTGGGGGGGGGGGGAGGGGGAGGGAGCGAGATGGGGGATGCAATTCTATATGTAAATGTGTATTGTGTAGCACCACCTCGAGGTGGGGGAGAGTATTACAAGTCTCCACCGTTTGTAGTACATTATTCTTGTCCCCACATCTTCCAGTGTTGTGAGGTGTTTTTAATTAAAAGCAGTGGGTATTTTTTTGCTTCGTGCACATAACCTGCGCTTTTTTTGGGGGGGGGCCTATACAGAGTTGCCTATACGCTGCCCAAATAAAGTTATCTGTCAGAAGAATGCGTTGCATACTTGGAACATGATCGCCTGGAGGGTGGGTACTCTGCTAGTTATCATTAAAACATTCTACATGAGTAGTCACACCTATGGAGAAAATTTTGTGTCAATCTGACCAGCGGTTCCAGAGAAAAGGGAATAACAAAATGCAGACATGTACGTACGGGACTGATCACTTAACCCCGCTTTTCACTTTGCAAGCATGGTATAACACGACCAAATGTACATGTATGCTGTACGTGACATCGGGATAAAGTAGGAAAAGGAAGCGTTGAGGAATACCTTATACTGTATATGTTATTGTGAGACCAGCTTTGTCACACAGAGGTGAAGTGGGGCATGATGGTCTTGATTGAATCATTAAAACACCACAGACAACGAGGTTTACATGATGTAACTCAATATACCTCCTTAACAGAAGCAAAGCACTGATAAGACAAGCTTGCCATTGGCTGATGTGAGCTGATTGGCAAAATGTCAAATAATCTCACAACACAGCTTTGTGATTGTTCGGATGATTCAGCCCACCCCTCGACCTCGGGTATATCCGGGAGGAGGTGAATAGGTTATTTTCTCTTAATAAAGGCGAGTGGAGGCACGGTTAACCCTGTGTTGGTGGCTGAAACATTGAGTTGTGTGATACAACCAGAGGTTGGAGAACTTATTATTGATGATTTGGATCCCATTCCCAACGCCATATCGTTCGGTACTATAGATATTATATATGCTATGTATATATATTATATATATATATGCTATATATATTATATTTATAGATATATATGTTATATATATATATATATATATATATATATATATATATATATATATATATATATATATATATATATATATATATATATATATATATATATATATATGAAGTGAAGACGAGAGAAGAACCTTCAGAGTTTAGGCTTTATTCCATTTGATTGAAGCCGCTTCTATGGGCACACCAGGAAATACAAACGCAGTATGGAGTACAAGCAGTAAGGTATACACGCGCAACTAATCACCGCAAAATAAATCAGTATTATATATCAATCAGTGTTCTCACCATTCAATGAGCACCAAGTGAGCCGGCGACATACAACGACAATGCCCCAGGGACAAAACCCCGCGGCCGAGCCGAACCTTAGCTTTATCTATTCCGTGCTCGAGCCGGGCATCATGTGATCACACGTCACGACCTTCAATTCACCACATTCTCCCCGTCTTTAAAATGTAACTAGAGGCCCAGCTAACGCACCAGGATTACTTCAGCGCTACAGGAGTATACATTTCAAGCAATGCGAACTATCTAATCTACAGAAGCATACATGACAAGCAGTGAGGATTATTTTGAGTTGTAGGAGCATGGTAATGAGCATCGATATATTATGTAACGAGCATATAGGAGCATGAGCATCGAGGATGCCGATAATCCCCTTTACAGATCGAGTCGGCGAGGGGGTATTATTCGCCGGCCTCTCCGGGAGTAGATGGCGGTTTCACTTGAGGGAGGCTTCCGATCCTTTTGGTGAGCCTCGACTCGAGCCGGAGATGTCTCCCCGATCGCCCCCGGGTGGAACGCGGTAGCTCCGCCGTCACCCTTCTCGGGTGGAGTCCCTGGGGGAGAAACACCTGGGGAGGGAATGTCAGAGGGAGGTGTGCCAGATGGTGGTGTACCGGCGGGGGGAGTACCTGAGGGAGCCAAATGACGAACCGACACAGTGGTCTCCCTGCCATCCGGGAGCCTGACATGAGCGTATTCTGGATTAGTATCGATGAGCTCGACCCCTTCCACCATGGGTTCATACTTGCTTTGTCGTAGCGGGCGTTTCATGAACACTGTTCCGGGATGGGTTAGCCAGTCGGGCACCGATTGGCCGTCAACATAACGTCGTTGGTGAGTAAACATTCGGTCGTGAGGAGTCGCATTGGTGGACGTGCAGAGCAGAGAGCGTATGGAATTCAGAGCGTCGGGAAGGGTAACCTCCCACCGCTCGGGCCCCAGTCCTCTTGATTTCAACGCCAGAGTTACGGCTTTCCAAATAACTCCATTATATCGTTCCACCTGCCCATTACCCTGTGGGTTGTAACCCGTCGTTCGACTAGTTGCTATGCCGTGCTCTAATAGGAACTGTTTTAGCCCGGCCGACATGAAACACGGCCCTCTGTCTGAATGTATGTACGAAGGTTTCCCAAACATTGCGAAGAGGTCAGACAGACATTTCACGACAGTGCCCGAGGTCATATCCGAGCACGGAAACGCGAAAGGGAACCTTGAATACTCATCAACAACAGTGAATATGTATCTGTTGTCTGTCTCGGTCGGCAGGGGCCCTTTGAAGTCAATGTTTAGTCTCTCGAAGGGAGAAGTGGCCTTGATCAGTCTGCCAGAAGTCGAACCATAGAATCTGGGTTTTAGTTCAGCACAAACAGGGCATGAAGCATTCATTTGTTTAATATCTTCAACAGAATAGGGAAGGTTCTGTCTGCGTACGAAATGTGCCATTCTGGTTACCCCCGAGTGGCAAAGAGACACATGGAGGTCTTGCAAAGCCCGACTGATTGTCGCCGAACAGTAGACCCGAGAGAAGGTGTCTGCAGCAGGGTTTTCCCTCCCGGGCCGGTAAACTATCTCGTAACTATAGCAAGCTTGGTCTATCCGCCATCTCATAATTTTTTCATTCTTAATTTTCCCGTTATTTTTCCCATCAAACATGAATGCCACGGATCGTTGGTCCGTAACGAGCGTGAAGTGGTTTCCCAGTAAATAATGTCTCCATTTCCGCAGCGCTTCGACGATGGCGTACGCTTCCTTCTCTATCGCTGAGTGTCTCTGCTCGCTTCCAGAGAGAGTTCTCGAGAAGAACGCGACGGGTCTCCCAGACTGATTAAGCGTAGCAGCTATGGCGTGATCTGAAGCGTCGGTCTCCACCACAAAGGGCACCGAGCTATCGATCGATAATACCACGGAATTACTGATATCATCCTTGAGGCTGTGGAAAGCTTTTACAACAGCGGCATCTGGTGGGAAGTTTTTGCAATGCACTAGGGGATGTATTTTCTCGGAGTATTGCGAAATCCATCTCGCATAGTAAGCGAACATGCTGATCACCCGGCGCATCGTCTGCAGGTCCTGAGGTGGGGGTAGCTCACGGAGCGGGCGCAATCGTTCAGGATCAGGCTTAATCGTGCCGTTGGCTATCGTGTAGCCGAGAAGGTCAATTGACCTTGCCGAGAAT
>NC_140967.1:3159948-3437448 GCF_056783735.1 Eptatretus burgeri | reverse complement strand
GCTTAAATGGGTCTTAAAAAGATCAAAGAGGTTTAAAGGTCTAACGCGTCTTAAGGATCGAGTGTAAGGGGTGTTAAAGGTCAAAAGGATGAATGGGGTCTTTAGAGCCTAAAATGATCAAAAGGTCTTAAAAAGTACTGTTGTGTGACGGGGACAGGTGAGAAGACCACTGGTTATGAAGGGGTCTAAAGGCGCTGTCACACCTTGACGATTTAGCCAGCAATGGCAACGTATAAAAATGTATGTAAAATGTTGGCGTATGCTGAAATTTTGATGTTTTAAAAAAAGTTTTGGTCGTATTCATAACGTGTTGGTCGTATGCATAACATATTAGTAACGGGCACAGAACGTTTCGTTGTCTTCTAGATAACTTATACCAACGAATACTTAGCCTGTTGTCGGCGTTCACAACCTATGCCCAACGATAGTTTAACTTAGACATAGCGCGCTGCACGTATCGCCGACGAACTCGTGGCGTAGCCTGTTAAAAACCTGCTGCACGCCAATTTAAATCATAACCGCCTGGAAATTGAAAGTGTCAACCATGCAGTCACACCTTGACGATTTAGCCAGTGTATGCCGACCTATGAAAAATTTGCCGAACCAAGCTGGCACACGTCGAATACATTATGGGTAAGTTTTGTATACGTTAAGAGCACGCTGAAAAACGATGAAGTATGCTGTTATATTTCGTGGTACATCTCGTACGTCGTGAAATTTCAAGCATGCTGAAAATTTTACGACGTACTCGCCATATGGCTCACACGTTCCGCTACGCTGGGAATAAGTTGAAGGCACGTTATGCGATTGTTGACACACGTCGAGACACAAGTTCCTTGTAAGTTACTCATTAGTCGAAACACGACGAGGTAATGTTTAGCATACCCAAAACTTATTTTCTCCGTCAAGTTACATTTTTTTTTTTCTCCTTTGCTCTGTGAAGGCACGTGACGAAATATCTGAAGTTGTTCTTGTTGTTTTGTTTTGTTTTGTTTTGTTTTTTTTAGTGTATCACGAATTTTAAAATATATTCGGACATTTGCTTTTAAGTTTCGACGTCGACGTGACAATATCCTCAAACAGAAAATATTCACAGAGGAGGAACTAAGAATAAGACATAAGCAAACTTAGGCAATCGGACGTGACGTAACGGCACATGACGAAATATCGGAAGTTATTGTTGTTGTTGTTTTTTTTAACACTGCCAATACGCCATTATACAGTAGCTGTAAATTAGAAACACGTTCAGTAAGTTCTGTGGTCGTCCGGAAGACGTCAATCAAATACGTCTACATACGTCAATGTGCGTTGGAGATATGTTACACATAGGTTCAAAGCACGTTACTCGTAGGTTAGAAATAAGTTTTGGGTACGCCAAGACTTGAGTAACTTACAAGTAACGTGCCTCGACGTGTGTCAACGGTCGCACAACGTGCCTCGACGTGTGTCAACGATCGTGTAACGTGCTTACAACACGTTACTCATAGGTTATAAATAAGGTTCGGGTACGCTAATCATTATACAATCTTAACTTAAGCGAGGACAGGCACCATGACATAGACACACACACACACACACACACACACACACACACACACACACACACACACACACACACACACACACACACACACACACACACACACACACACCACCCCGATGATGAAGAGTTAATGAGAAGAAAGAGGAGACGAGGCTCACGGTCTCTCAATACCTTGCACGATTAAACGACCGCGCCATCAGTAAGTTTTGGGGGGATGCTCCGCTGGGCGATACCTTCCTGACAGCTGGCGGGTCATCTCCTGCTTTGTGGCACTTCGAGCAGCAAAACGCCAATCCAGAGAATGGAGCGCGACCGACAGGCATGAAGGATGGACTGAGGACGGAGTCAGAAGCGAGTGAGCAGAAAAGGCCACGAGGCGGTGAAGAAGGCGGAGTCAGCAGGCGAATTGGTAAAGAAAGACGGAGTCAGCAGGCGAATGGGCGGACTCTCGATCCCAAGCCAGTCAGAACGAGCCGACAGGAACTGGCACTCGAACTGGAGCTCGATCTTGAGCTGGATTTGTTAACCCTAACCCTAACCCTAACACACAATTGTACAGTATTGGCTCTTCCTGAAATATAATATACTTTGAAGGATTGCTGTAAATGATACTAAACTCAAAACATACTGTAGCTCCCTTACCTAAAGTAAGAAACGTAACCTTAAAGTAAGAACCTCGTTCAGCATGTTGCTGTCTTCACTCAATTCTGTGGTCATACTGTTTTCAAGGTGACTCTCTTGTCATCTTTGGTTTTGAACTTTGACCGACTTGATAGAGGTTGGTTTTTAAGGCACACATGTCTGTTTCACGAAGCGAACATCACCATATTGCTGCTCCAAAGCTATCGTGTAATCGTTTTTGTTTCATCTGCAAACTTGTCATCATACAGTGTACGTCCAGGAACGTCAGTGGTTGTGTGTGTGTGTGTGTGTGTGTGTGTGTGTGTGTGTGTGTGTGTGTGTGTGTGTGTGTGTGTGTGTGTGTGTGTGTGTGTGTGTGTGTGTGTGTGTGTGTGTGTGTGTGTGTGTGTGTGTATATATATATATATATATATATATATATATATATATATATATATATATATATATATATATATATATATATATATATATATATATATATATATATATATATATATATTCTTTTTTGAGAGCTAATCAGCTGATCTAAACATACACTGAGAGATAATTTACTAGTCTCATGAAATGTTCGCCATCTGTTACATGATATTCTGCTGTTATCCCTTCGAAAACGGTTCTCTGTTTTTTATTATCTCACAATGTCTGCAGCTCTAATAAATAATGGCCTATTCACTGTTTGCTGCCATTTTTCACCTATTCATGTTTACTTGCAGTGGCCTGATCAGGCTGAAGAACCAATTCCTCTGCTGGTCGCTGCCGGCGGTGGAGGGAAGGCACACTTGAACAGCCAACAATATCAAGCCCCTGAGAAATTGGAAAAGAACTCATCGGTGCATGGAGTGAATGGCCAAACAGGAGCAGCAGGTAAGGAGGGGAAGGTGGAAGGCAGTGTAAGGTATTGTAAAAGGAGAGGAAATATGATTGGGGTGGAGGGTAATGGTGGAAGCCTATTGTTTGATGGAGATATGGATTGAAGAAATGGCGAGTTGAAAGAAAAACACTTTGCTATATGTAAACTAAGAATAATCATGGTGAAGGGTTGACATCATGTTCTTCAAATGTATCAAATAGGATCGTGTAAAGACATCTAAATGTAACATTCAAAAATTTGAGTGCTTGAGGAGGAGGAAGGGATAATTGAGAAATTAAAGGGATGGAAAAGAGAGAGAGAGAAAGGGAATGGCAGGTTTAAAGTTAAGCAAAGGAAGATGAGAAGCAGGTGAGATCGATGTCGGTGAGCATTTGAAGTATTCCAGCGTTTTTCCTCTTTTTTTTTTTGCTGGATGAGGGCTGGCATGCCATATCTGTAGTAATTTAATGTCTGCGAATTGGCCCTGATGGGGTGGTGGTGGTGGGATACTGGGAAGAGCATTTGGAAGGGCATTCCAGGGTTTTGATCCCTCTGTGGTGCAGCAATGATCAATGTCCAAGTCAGGATATTTTGTGTAACTTGAAGGTGTTTTGAGGTTGTGTAACCTCAAAACTAACCCCAGGTTGTGGGGCTTGGAGCTGTTTAAGTAGAGAGCTAAGTTTCCGCAATGCATTCTGATACTTGGGGTATATTCTAAAGGTCATCGGGATGAGACACGTTGGTCCATGACACACCAGCATGCATTTATTTTTTAATATTTGTTTATTAAGAAAATATAGCCTTATTCTGAATAGACCTACATTTTGAAAATAAATTAAAAAGTTGGCATTTCTTAGACAATTTTGAGTGTCTTGTCTCCATAACTTTTTTGAACCCCCCTTTGTAGTCCAGACTGCAGCCATAGAGCACCAGTCAGTGAACAGCTCTGTCTTGGATATGTTTTCCTTTTGTTTTGGTTTTCTTTTGTTACCTCCACCACCGAAGGTGAAGGAGGTTATGTTTTCACCCATCAGTGTTTTATTTATTTTTTGTATACCTTGTCTCGACTTGTATGAGAGCTAACACACAAAGCACAGCAAGGGGTGGGGGCGGGGAGTCATGAGGCAAGAGGGGTAGGAGTGGGAAGGACAAAACAGTGGGGAACAGATACATTAGGAGATCTGTGGAAGGGAGAGGGATGGGACAGGGAACACGGGGTATACAAGATGGACATTACAGGGACTTTCAGGAAGGAAAGCAGGGAATTTGAAGGAGGTGGGTTTGGGGTGGGTTAATGGGGGTAGAAAAGATTGAGGATTTGGATGGGGGATGATAAGAGGTGGTGGTGAACAGCTGTTTTGAAGGCTTGGAGGGAAGAATGAGATTGAACAGAGTGAGGGAGTTTATTCCAAAGGAAGTTAAAAAGAGGAATGAAAGAGTGAGGTGATCAATGATTCATGATTTTGGTAGTTTTACCAGAAGGGAGTTGTTGGCAGACCTTGAGCACCCTGTGGAAATATGGTGGGGACAAATTGCAGACACAGTAGGAGGGGGGGAGCCCGAAGAGTAGATGGTAAAAGACAGAAAGACCACTGACCTGCCTGAGGTGAGAGAATGAGAGGCCCAAAGGCTCAGCCTCATCGTGGGAGATACCAATGATCCGAAATGCCTTGGTTTCCACAGCATGAAGCCGAGAAAGGTGAGAGGCAGGAGCACCAGCCCAGAGGGGAGAGCAGTACTCCATCAGGTTGCGGACGAAAGATTTGTATGTGGTCAGGAGCTCAGGTGGGCCGTGGAAGGACTTTGCACGATGGAGGGTTCCAAGTCGGAGAATGGCTTTGGAGGCAAGGTTGGAAATGTGGCTTTGAAATGAAAGGAAAGGTCAGGGCAGAGAGTAAGACCCAGAAGCTTGAAAGAAAGGACTTCTTCCAGAGGATTGTAGAGAAAGTGGATGGGGGGTTTCCAAACGGTTGTTTTGGAGAGACACAGTGAGAGTGTGAGATTTGTCCAGATTGAAAGACATGTTCCACGTGTTGGACCAGTTTGTGATGTTACCCAGATCTGCAGTGAGCGAAGAAGCTGCTGCTTACCGGTCTGAGGGATGACAGATGGTACAACAGAGGGTGGAGTCATCATGAAAGAGATAAAGAGGATTTTCCAGAGAGTTGGAGAGATCATTGATGAAAAGATCTCTTGAGGGAGGAAAGTTTCTGTTCGGCAGATTATGTCTGGCTTGTCATTGGCAACCTGTATGGAAAGATCTTTAAGGTTTGAGTGAAGGCCCCAGATAATTGAGGTCCACACTGTTAATGAAGAGGGAGGGAGGAGGCTTTGGGTGTAGGGGAGGGGAGGGGGAGGGTTGGACAAAGGAGGAGTGGGGGAGGTAAGGAGAGTTGTTGGAAGAGTGTGGTGGATTGCAGAATAGCTTGGGGAGGAGGTCGAATGAGAAAAGGCTCTGTGGTGCTGGGGGAGAGGACAGGGGGGGTCAAGAGAGGGAGCACGAGGCAGTTGAGCATTTGAGGAGGTGGAGTGATGAGAGCGGGGTGAGAGGGCAGGGGAAGGAGGCAGCTTTGTGGAGGAGGGGGGGGACTTTGAGAAGGGTGAGTGAGGGGGTGAATGGTGAATGGTGGGAGAAGGGTGAGTGGGGGAGTTGAGGGAGAAAGGTGAGGGGGAACTTTTTGAGAAAGGTGGGAGGGAGGCTTGGAGGGAGAAGAGTGTGATGGTTGCTTTGAGAGGGAGGGGTGAGAGGGATGATTTGGCACTGACGTTGGAAAAAAACATTAATTGATGGAAAGCGAACATTCATAGCAAACTGGGGTTTTTATAAGTTTTAGATCAGAGATGCGATTAAATACGTTTCTTGGTGGATGCAATAAAGGTGAATTCAGAGAATGGAGAGAAGAAACGCTGTAACAGTTGGATTATTTAGGCAAGGTGTGAAGGAGAGGTCGAATTGAGAGCAGTCTGTTTAAATAGAAGAAGAGGAGTGAATTATGATACATTAAAGATCCACATGTGTGAAAGAGGAAGATGAAGCATCATAAGAGATCGTTTTTATTATTATTATTATTATTATTATTATTATTATTATTATTATTATTATTGTTTGAGAGAGTTTTCATAAGATTAGGTGATGGAAATGTTGTCAAAAAAATCATGAGATGAATGGTGAATTTGGATCGGTAAACGCAGGAGGTGGAAACAGATCACGTGGTTACGGGAGAAGCACGTGGCTATGGGAGGTGTTTCGTCAAAAGTGAATTTATTTATTAATTTATTTTAAATAAAGATTGCGTAACATTCGGAAAAGGGAAGGTTCGAGTAAAATCGTGGAGGTGTGTGGTGAATTTGGAACTGTAAACGCAGAGTGAAGCTGCTGGGTCGATGAAACGTATTTGTTGGAGGGTGGAGAGAGACACGTGGTTACAGGAGGTGTATAGATCGAATGGATACAAGGAAGATTAGTAATTTTTGATGTATTTTTGAAGAATAAGTAAGATTCGGGAATGGGGGGGGGTTGTAGGAAGAAATCATGAAGGTAATGGAGAGAGTGGGTCAGCTCAAGTAGAATAAAGATGGTGTGATTTGTTTGTTTGTGTGCAGGATATCTTAAAAAGTTGTGGACGGATTCGGATGAAATTTGGTGCGTGGCAGGAACGAATTGGTTCCATTTTGGTGAAGATCCGAATCCCGATCTGGATACGAGAATTATTTTAATTTCCTAAGCGATTCTTCACCATTGACAGATAGGGCTAAACTAATATGTAGCCGATATCTCAAAAAGTTGGCGACGGATTCGGACGAAACTTGACGAACTGATCGGGTGTGTGTGAAAAGGACAAATTGATTCAATTTTGGTGACGATCCGAATCCAGATCTGCATACGAGATGTATTTAATTTTCAAAGTGATTCTTCACCATTGAGAGAGAGAGAGAACTAAAACGATGCATTTATTGGGCCTGATATGTTCTTCTGGATCAGGCATTGCGCGCCAGAGGTATGTGCTCTACCGAGTGCCCTTCTAGTTTGTTTTTGTTCTTGTACACAAAGTTGAGGCTCAGGGAAGTGCTACAACACAGAATGGATCAGAACAGAATAGAAAGGAAAGAACATGGTGAAAAGAAGGGAAATACAGCAACAGTAGGATAGACACACACTTGGAAGAAGAATAACTGAGGAGGAGAGCTTCACCAGTACTTTTACTGATGTCCATATCCAGGTGAGCAGTGAGTATTCAATCACATTCCTGGAGGGAAAAGTGGAGAAAATAAAAACTGATGGTAATAAGGAGTAAAATACAATGAACATGATCGTGCACAAAACAGGAAGAAGGGAGGGCCTCAAGGAAACCCGACATGAAAACACGACAAAAACTCAACAAATAGCACAAGTTTTAACACAAGACCGAACGAGAAACACACAGTAAACACAGAGATAACAAAATGACGGTAAGAACGTGGCAAAAACTACCGGAAAACTTGTCTTTCAGAAAGTCAGCAGAGACCCTAAAGAAGATCCGACACCGTCGCTCAATAACCGGAACCAGAAGCCGATTAGAACTACTATTAGGGTTTGTCGTTTGGTTTGCATTACCTGTAGGAGGTAGGTGCGAGTACTGCGTTTACAGATCGGGCATGACGGGCCAAACAGCTTCCTGTACCTAAGTTTCCTTTTATGAATTCCAATGATCTTTTCTGGACTTGATAGTTCTTTCCCATTTATCGATTTTTCAGCTTTCTCTACCATTTTCAGGTTGTTGATCTCATCCATCACCTGTTCACTTCATGCCTGGTGTTCGCTTAATGGTTCGGGTGGTGGGCTTGGAATTGTAGGATCCGGAGTTCAAATCCCCCTTTCCTGTTTAATTAATACCCGGTGGGGTTGACTCAGCCTGTCATCCTGAGGTCGGCAAAATGAGTGCCAGCTTGCTGGTATCTTGTGTCTGAGTGGCGACTCGTCCAGGATTGTGTCCAATTGCCGTGGAGACTGCTGAGGCAGCACCAACGCTCTGCACAGAGTATGGTCCCAATGGATAGATGGTTCACCTCCAAACCTGTCTGTTTGTTGTACCGCTCAAGAATGGAACCCATTGTTCCATTCTTCCATGAGCCATGATGTTTTCTTATTAAACAAATATATATATATATATATATATATATATATATATATATATATATATATATATATATATATACAAAATAGCCACAGCTTAATTAACCCTTTAAGGACCAAGGGACGCACATGTCCCTAAACTTTGCAGATGTGTATCCGATATTTTCCCCACAATTTTAGATTACTTTATGTTTGTACATTGATAAACAATGGAGCTCACACAACAGGATAAGAGCTTTTGTCGTTTCCATAATTTTTCCTTTTTGTTGTTGATTAGAAAAACTTTTATTTTTCGTCATGCATCCTCTTGAATTTCAATTCAAATTCGTGATTATTATAGCGAAACTGAGAATAAAATTGGACCTACATCTGAAAATTACTTTCAAGATGCTTGTGGTCCTCAAAGGGTTAAGGAAATGATGAAACTTGTTTTTGTTGTTATTCAATCTTAAACCAGGGGGTGGTGGAGGATGGTCAGGCAAGACCTCGAAACCACAGGCTGGAAGATCTCTTTTGGAGGGAGCTGAGGGAGGATCAGCCTGCAGTGAAGCCCTCAAATGGGGGTGGGCTACAGCAGGAGGCTTTGGAGGTGGTGGTGGCGCATGCAGTACAGGAGGTGGCGGTGGAGGATACATCGGTAAAATGCTTTTCTCTAAATTTTCTTCACTTTAAGTGGTAAAATTACTTGACAAGTAAAATAATCTATATGATGCTGGGTGTTAAACAGCTGGTTATTTGAGGTTCTGACTGCATATAAACACCAAAACTTCACTCTTTCATCTTGATGTACAAAGTCAGTAACAATTTAACTTGCCATGAGGCACTGAATTACTTACACTGCATGAAATGACATCATGCTCCTCTCACTAGGAGGTGATGCATCAGGAAAAAACACCATCTCAGAAGATGGGCAAGATGGAGTGTCTTTTTCGCATCCGATGGGCCAGCTAGCAACCACTCCACTTGCAGGTGGGACCATCGAGCAAGACACCATGAACACACAAGAACATGTCTTTATGTGCAAACATGAACCCACAAAATTGAATGTGTATGGACACACACATGATACTATGAGACGTTGGAGGGCTCTGTTCCACCTTCTGAAACCCGCATATAGAGATATCAACCGATGACACACACACAGACACACACACACACACACACACACACACACACACACACACACACACACACACACACACACACACACACACACACACAAACACCCTCCTACACAAACAAACACCCTCATACACAGACAAGGGTTGGGATGGGGAGCAGGCGGTGGAACTACCCTGGGTCGACCTAATCGGGGTCCATAATTATTCCTTAAATTTTTTTTATTTCATATAATGATTGTTTGTGCCGATAAAACACTGGGGGAAGCTTTCATTTGTATCTCCCTCTAAGCCACTCAGGGCGATTCCCTGGCACGGGCAGTTACACCCTCCATCGTAAAATAAACTACTGTGGGAACAATTTACATGACAATAGCGGTAATGACGGAAATGAACACACGAGTGTTGGCAACACTCCATCCAGATGAACTGTATTAAATGAATCCACATGTAGGAATAAGTGAATAACACCCCAATTACTCTTAAACACGACATGAGTTTCTGACGATAAAATATGGAAACCTCCGTATTGGTTGTTTTAAAAAAAAAGAATAATTGAAGGCAGCCCGACACTTGGTATTATACATTTTCATCGGTTGAAACACCTCTTGAGGCACCCATCGCATAGCACCGCTGGACCCAACAAAGGCGGAAACGTACGTCTAATCGATGTTGCATTGAAAGCTCGGGAACTTTCACCAAAACGAACAACCAAGCAGCTTGGGGAGTGCTTGTCAAGTGGCTTAAGCACTCAAGCAAGCACTTTAATGAAATGGCTGATAAGGAACTGCTCGCTTGGCAAGCGATGAGCAATCACCGAACCATCATATTAAACACACACCTCCCGGAGACACCGAAATGTCAAATATGTCCAAATTAGACAAATGAACACCTTCTTTTTTTAGTAGTCGGAACTGCTGCTATGTTCAATTCTGAAGTTTAAATTTCGTAATCATTCTTAGTTTATGAGATTCTCGAGGTTATTGCATGTGCGGGGAAAAAAAATAAAGCTGCCAACGCTGCCCTCTCCAGGTGTTTGTATGCATTGCAATGTACCCAGTGATTCATAGCTGTGATGAACAGGCAATTGATAATATGAGTGAGGAAAGTGGGGAAAAAAACTTTGTCGTTCAGAAATTGTTGCGGCCTGTTCCTAGTCCAGGGTTTTCCCTGGGTTTTGAAATGACTTGGGTAAAACTGCCAACACGTAATTCGCGGCCCGCGGCAGCCACAATCAGTGGGCGGGGGGGAGAGTGGGAGAGGGGGGCCTCCCCCTTTTCGCTGTCGGGGGGTCTGGAGGTTCTCCCCCAGGAAATTTAGCAATTTTAGATGCTCGTAGGTGCATTCTGGGGCATTCTGAGCATGCAAGTAGAGACACAAATGAGTATCTTGGCATCATCAATTTTGTAAAAAAAAATTCTCACTTACAACATATCTTATATTTAGCATGTATGTATCTTCACCATAAATATTGAAGATATTTTTTTTTAATCTTTTTTTTTTTAATTTAAAAGCAGTTGGGCAGCCAGAAATTGACTTAGGCGGCCGCCCAAGTGAGCCCTATGGATGGAAAACACTGCTAGTCAAGGCATGGTTGAGCAGGCCAAAAAAGATGGTGACTTCAGACCCTAGCGAGGTCACCCAAGGATACACCTTGAGACTCAATCGAGAGTGAGGTGGCCGAGGATATGCCTGATAAAGGATATAATTTAATAAGGCTGTTAATTATCTTCGAAAGGAGTGTTTTATTAACCCAAATACCCAGTTTTCACTCTTGCGCTTCCTTGGGGTTCCCTTCGTATGCGTGCAACGTTTCAGGCTGCTCAGTTTCATGGTTTTGAAGTTATGGAGCGCACACACGCGTACACACACACACACACAAACACACACACGTTTATTCGTATATGTTGTTGCTTTTGTGTACATTAAATGTAGTTATTATTCCACTTGTTTTGTCAAATAACCTCACCCCTTAATTTTGTAATATTCCTGTCAAGTTAAACATCAGGGGAAACCATTTTTTTATTGATTCATTATGTGCCAGTGCTTTCTTTCCTTGAGATGGAGCATTCCCTTTAAGCTGTTTATCACCAGTCACAAGTTGATATGTTTTGTCGGCAAAGTGAGATCCTAACCTTGGGGGCCCGTCTCGAAAGATTGTGAACCACAATTGGTCTTGTGGGGGCCCCATATTATCTCGGGGCCCCATGCAATTGCATGGGTTGCTCGCCCCGAATGCCACCTCTGGGTGGAACTCACACGAACGCATACACCACATCTTTTATCTACTATATAAATGGCAGTCCTTCTGTCTGTTTGTCTGTCTGTCTGTCTGTCTGTTTGTTTTTAACCAATAAGCTCCTAGACCAGTGAACCGATCTTGATGAAACTTTACACACATATAGACCTAACATTCAGCTCCAGGATGTGCCAAGTGGCTTTCCATAAAATGAAATATATATTTTTTTAAAAATAAAAAAAAATTGCCATTAAAAAAAATAAAAATGGCTTTCGAATAGTGCGCCGGCGTATTAATCGTAACAAAAGGCTTCATGGTTAAAAACGCTAGGGATTTTTGAAATGCAAAATGTTCGTATTCGTTGACTTTTTTTAACATACACATTCTCCTCCTGTTATTTGAATTCTCGAACTGCACGCGCACGGCAACAGCTAACTGCCGATCGATCTGCTCATGAAAGAGCCAGGCAAGCGAAGTCAGCTGCGGAGAGAGAGAGAGAGAGAGTCGTCTTACTGCTGATAGATCTGCTCATGAACGAGCTAGGCAAGCAGAGTCGGCTGCAGAGAGAGAGCGTCACCTAACTGCAAATAGAGCGTCACACCGACGGGCGAGAGAAGCACAAAACTCACGTTCCAGCTTTCTCGGTCCGGGTATTTGGCAGGACATCAAGGACAGTTTCCATTGCTGCTAGAAACATTGAGTGGCTCAAGGCCACCTTCAACTATGACCTCTCTGAGGATTACGGCAGCATAAAGCCTTCCTTCCATAAATCTGAGGAATAAAAGAAGCCTTCCTAATTTTCTCCATACAACTAATGTCTCAGTCTAACTAGCATGAGGAAAATAGGGCAAATTTCCCAGGTATTACCAGGTACTTCAGCTAGTAGTATATATTCTCAAAACCAAATTGGGACATATGACTGGAGCTTTGTCGACACCAAAGACTGAACAGTCCAGGACTCCTGGAATTTACAAAAAGGTCACTAATAAAAACAAATTAAGACAAGACGTTCATATAAAGGTAAAGGAGTGAGCGCAATATCAGCAAGATTGCTCTTCATTACCTCTGCCACCAAAGGTGGTAAGTTTTGTTTTCCCCTGTTTGTCTGTGAGCAAGATATCTCATAAAGTTATGGACAGATTCGGACGACATTTAGTGGACAGGTTGGGTGTGTGACAAGGACAAATCAGTTCAATTTTGGTGAAGATTTGGATCCAGATTCGAGAAGTTTTTAATTTTTCGAGTGATTCTTCATTCTTGAGAGAGAGGGCCAAAACGATATATGATAGCACGAGGTTTCAAAAAGTGGATTGTGACAAAACATGATGAATGCATTGGATATGTGACAAGAAAATCCAATGCGATTTTGGTTTCTGTCCCGGATCCAGATCTAACTCATCAGTGGGATACAAAACATAAACTGTTCAGCCTGGTTGAGGTATGTGCTCTACCAAGTGCCGTTGTAGTTTCTGCTGCAGACGTCACGCACGGTGTACATACAGTATTCGCAGTATTCTTGGTTAAAAATAAAAATGAACATTCTTATAGCAATGCATGAAGTTGGTATATCATTCACTCTTGGTCAAATTTCATGACAGCCATGATAAACATATAAAGTATCAGCATGATGTCGCTCAAAATGAAACTGGAATGAACATTCAGGACTTTTGTGTGAAGGCACCAATCAAGGAGCACAAACTTCAATGCACTTCGCTGGAAGGCCTTTTGAGCAAATTTTCTCCACCACACCCGTTTTCCACACAACCCAAGTAAATGGAACTGTCGTCAGTGCCAAGTGGCCAGGAGGGAAACCTGTGAGTGGGGACAAGGCCTGAATGTACCCATTAATGCAGCCCATAATGGTCAGAACAAAGTGGCCCGAAGGACTTGACACTGAACGTTTGGTGTTTAAAGTCCACAAACTCACCTGTTCACAGTCCCATGGATCGCATACATGAGCATCTTTGTACAAAGGAAAGGCTCAGCCTAATTGCTTGAATATGATGTAATAGGGATGACAAGATGAACAAGAAAAAGAGCAATCAGAGATTGTAGACCCTTGCCAGGACTTATTTTGTGTAGTTTTTGTGTGGTATTTGTGTACTGGTGTGTTACGTAATTAATGAGACATAATTAGAACTGCCACTTTATAACTGCTGGCGGTGATGACCGGGTACCAAGACGTCCCGCTTTGATCAGACACCTGACCCTGACCCATGACATTTGTTATTATTCAATTGAATTCAATTGAATTGATAGGATTCACATTTCAGCTACTACTCCTTGACCCTCAAACCCATCCAGGCACAACCAAGTGAGCCTTATTCAAAAAAGAACCCAGATCAAAAAAAAAAATTTTTCTAGCTGCCAGACCATGTATCCAATCAGGTTGAAATTTAAACATCTATTACGTATCATTGCTAGATCATGATTGTGAAGTTTCACATTGATTGATTAAGCGGTTCAGGAGGATTTTTTTTAATGATTTTCGCTCAATCCAATATGTTTGCCAGACCATGTGACATCAATTATATTCATGAATACTCTGGTATACCCAAAGCTTGGGGAAGATTTGTGTGAAGTTTCCCCCCGATCTGTCCAGCTGTTCTGGGGAAGAAGATTTTTTTTATGGGTTTTCAGGTAAATCCAATATGGTTGCCAAACCATGTGACCTATTATGTCATATGTGTAACCTTTTTTGTTCCTCATGGATAGGTGGTCAGATATGTAAAGTTTCACCTCAATCTGTTCAGCCATTTCAGAGAAAAAGATTTTTGAAGGTTTAAAAAAAAACCCCAAAAAACAAGCAATATGGCTGCTGCATCACGTGACCGATGATGTCATCAATTTTTTTCTGTGGACCATTTTATCCCGAGATAACCCTCAAAATTTTTCATACTGTTCCGATGTAGTTTTATACATGTGCAGTTATGACGTCATAACGGAGGCACCTTTGACGTCAACAAAAATCATACTTATTCCCCATGAGGAATACTTGCTATGTGTCAAGTTTCAATTCTTTCCTTCGTGCGGTTTCAGGGATACAGAGGTCCAAAGTTTTTCCGTTTTTCCAACATTGCTTCCAACATGTGCAGTTATGACGTCATAACGAAGTGACCTATGACGTCATAATTATTTAATTAAAACATTCTACATGACTAGTCGCTCTGATGGTGAAAATTTTGTCTCAATCCAACAAGTGGTTGTGGAGAAAAACACGAAAGTTCTGTGCGGACAAACAGACAGAAAAAAAACAAGAAGACGTCACGCAGAGAGGTCTTCTTGTTCATGCAGTCACGCAGAGACACGTCACGCAGTCACGCAGTCACGCAAAGACGTCACGCAGAAAACAAAACTTCAGAATTGAAGAAGACGTCACGCGACACTTGCAAAATCCATCAAATAAATTTGACCTCAAAAATAATTGGCGGATGAATTCAATGACCAAATATGCAAATCCTCTTCAAATTTTAAGTCAATCGGATGAAAATTGAGGATTTTAGATGTGTGGCCTATGTTGACCTCAAAAATAATTAGTGGTTGAATTAATGACCTCGTATGCAAATCCTCTTCAAATTTCAAGTTAATTGGATTAAAATTGAGGATTTTAGAAATATCACCTTTGTTGTTGACCTTGGGCCTATGTTGACCTCAAAATATTTGGTGGTTGAATTCATTGACCTGATATGCAAATCCTCTTCAAATTTCAAGTTAATTGGATTAAAATTGAGGATTTTAAAAATCTGGCCTTTGTTGACCTTTTGGTTTATGTTGGCATTTTGGCTTATGGTGACCTAAAAAATAATAGGTGGTTGAATTCAGTGATTTGATATGTAAATGCTCTTCAAATTTCAAGTCAATTGGATGAAAATTGAGGATTTTAGAAACACCACCGAGGTTATTGACCTTGGGCCTATGTTGACCTTTTGGTCTATATTGACCTATTGGCTGATGGTGACCTAAAAATTAATAGTTGGTTGAATTCAGTGACCTGATATGTAAATCCTTTTCAAATTTCAGGTCAATCGGATGAAATTAGAGGATTTTAGAAAATTTGGCTCAAATTGGCCTATTGGCCTATGGAGACCTTTTCAGTCGACCAAATTTTATGAAACTTCATTGCGGGACCATCGCAGGGTTGATTCAGCCTGTTATCATCCTGAGGTCGGCAAAATGAGTACCAGTGTCCTGGGTTGGGACACAGCATCAGCGGCATAGTCATGCCCCAATACAACAAAATTATAGCTAGCCGGCAGCCAAGCTGCCATACGCCAGAATAAGAAGACCACCAAGTCTAGTGTTAAATATTGTTACGGTTTTGGAAGACCCGGGGAGTTACATCCAACACATAAGGAACCCTGGAGTTTAGATATATCAGTGGTGTTTTGTTTCGATAGATTACCTTTTCCCTCATCAGTGTACAGGGAAATGTGTTGCATTTGTACAGCAGGTTCCAATTCCCTTTGTAACTCTTTTCTGGAGTCCCTCTCTTCTTATTTCTTCCCTCCACCATCCCCCACCCCACAATCTCTCTTAATCTCTCTTAATCTCTCTCATTCCCCACACCTCTTTTCAGTGCATCCATACACACTTTGCAACAGACAAAAATCACGATATGAAGCAAAACCAAAGGAACATCACTTGGTAGTGCTCGGGAACATCCAGCACCCGAAGGAGCAGTAAGGACAGCAGAGTTTCCAATGGACACTATCACCAAGCTGGGAGTTCAACCAATTAGCGTGGCCTGACAGCTGTGCTCCAATGCGAAGCAGTGCCATGAACAACGAGCTACGCCAGGATATACTGGTCGACATTTAGGCCATGCCTTGGTTGAGGGCTTTATAAGTCCAGGTATCCCAGAAGACGAGGTCGTACGTGTCCAGGAAACAAGAGAGCCAGAAGGAGTCCTCAAGGAACGAGCCAAGTGAATGTGAGCCGCTGTGCAGACCGGCTCTGTTGGGAGCGTTAAAGCCAATTGTGGAGCAAGTGCGAACGAGTCGCGGAGCTTTTTCCCTGGACGTGCTGGCGATTACGTACTGACTTACATGATTTTTCTCTTGCTTTCCCTAAATGTAACCTTTCACTTGGAATGCACAAGAGCATTCAACAATAGCCCACCCTCGACTCACTCAGAGCTGGGTTACTGACTTGCATTCACGATTATGAAGCAGTCAACGCATTTCTTCCCACACGATGCATTACACCATCACCCTCTCTTCTTCCCTCCACCCTCCCCTTTTCACGTTGGGACCACCGTAAGCTTGCAGACTTGCGTCAAGTGAGCGAGGGGTCGCCAACAAGCCACACCTTCTTTACCTCTCTGTCGAACACTCTTACTTGTCTAATTTCCTGGAGTGAATGAGGTGCCTCGGCACCGACGTCTGTAGTTTCATGATAAGGTGGTTGTCTAAGGGGCTTGCGTATATAAGGGTAAGACTCTCTTTTGTGACGCCGCATTGCTTGTAAATACGTGCGTTTTGTTAACATGGCCATTCGTTTCCAACCTGCCCGAGTGTCTCTTTCTCTATTTGTTCGACACTAGTGTGTCAATCGTGGATGGGAGTTTTGCTCCGCAGTTTCGCTACGGTCAGACGAGCCGACATCCCACTGACTGGTCTGCTCAGCTATTCTTTTATAGGAGTGTGACGTCCAGAGCACGGTTCCCCATATGGGGCGGGAGTTCATGGTTTTGAATTGGGGATTATCTGAGATGATGGTGAATAGCTGTCTTGAATGGGGAGGTAGCGGGGATAACGGTGGGGAATGGGAGTGATAATGGAAGGAAATGGACATTGGGGCGGAGGGGATTAAATATATTCTGATGAATTTACATTTAATTTACTGAAACATTAATTTACAATATAATTAAATTTTTTTTTTTTTTTTTTTAAATCACCGAAAATCCCACAACTCATCAACTTCCAATAAAGAACACACGCACAGCTCGACATAAACAAAAGACAAACCCTGGTGTTGGCTTAACGTTTAGGGTAGCTGGTTTAAGATCTTAGGATCTTGACTTCAAGCCACCTGTCCACCGTTGAATTAACACCAGGCGGGTTGACTCAACCTGTCATCCTTCCGAGGTCAGCGAAATGGGTACCAGCTTGCTGGTAACTGGAGGTACTGTATCACCGGCAGAGCCGTGCCCCCATAAAATAATGCAGCCAATCAGCCACAGGCTGCACACGAACAAATAAAAACAACAAACAATTATATATGAAACCAACAGTTTTCTTCAGAATTGAAAGGCAGACAATGTATACCTCCGCTACTCCGTGACCGAATGTGGACGGAGGTTATGTTTTCACCCCTGTTTGTCTGTTTGTGAGCAGGATATTTCAAAAAGTTATGGATGGATGCAGACGAAATGAGGTGGACAGGTTGGGTGTGCGACAAGGATGAAGTAATTCGATTTTGTTGAAGATCTGAATCAGGATCCAGATAAGAGAATGTTTTAAGTGATTCTTCACCATTGGAAGATAGCGCCAAAATCGGTATATTGACTGAAAACATTGTGGATGGATTATAACAAGCAGATGAGATTTTGGTTCAGCTCTCAATGGGATACAAAACATAAAGTGTTCAGCCTGGCGGAGGTAGGCACCGTTGTAGTTTCACTTTGTCATGTATTGAAGAAGCCATCAAGTTAATTTCTACGAAGTTCCCATCTCAGCTCTTCAAAAGTTCAGCAACCAGTGTTGATCCATTCGAATAATCAGCACCATTAATCGAGAAAGGAATGAATCGCAGTGGTTCTCCCTGAAAACGTATTTGGGAAACATTCTGGTAAATTGAACAAAATTTATTCCAATGTAATGACTCGATGCGAGCGAACGAATGCCCAATGCGAGCGAGTGCATGAACGAATGCTCGATGTGGGCGAAGGAATGGTCGATGTGGGCGAAGGAATGCTCGATGCGGGCGAAGGAATGCTCGATGCGGGCGAAGGAATGCTCGATGTGGGCGAAGGAATGGTCGATGTGGGCGAAGGAATGCTCGATGCTGGCGAAGGAATGCTCGATGCTGGCGAAGGAATGCTCGATGCTGGCGAAGGAATGCTCGATGTGGGCGAAGGAATGGTCGATGTGGGCGAAGGAATGGTCGATGCTGGCGAAGAAATGCTCGATGCTGGCGAAGGAATGCTCGATGCTGGCGAAGGAATGCTCGATGCTGGCGAAGGAATGCTCGATGCTGGCGAAGGAATGGTCGATGCTCGCGAAGGAATGCTCGATGCTGGCGAAGGAATGGTCGATGCTGGCGAAGGAATGGTCGATGCTGGCGAAGGAATGCTCGATGCTGGCGAAGGAATGGTCGATGCTGGCGAAGGAATGCTCGATGTGGGCGAAGGAATGCTCGATGCTGGCGAAGGAATGCTCGATGCTGGCGAAGGAATGCGAGATGCTCGCGAAGGAATGGTCGATGCTGGCGAAGGAATGCTCGATGCGGGCGAAGGAATGGTCGATGCTGGCGAAGAAATGCTCGATGCTGGCGAAGGAATGCTCGATGCTGGCGAAGGAATGCTCGATGCTGGCGAAGGAATGGTCGATGCTCGCGAAGGAATGCTCGATGCTGGCGAAGGAATGGTCGATGCTGGCGAAGGAATGGTCGATGCTGGCGAAGGAATGCTCGATGCTGGCGAAGGAATGCTCGATGCTGGCGAAGGAATGCTCGATGCTGGCGAAGGAATGGTCGATGTGGGCGAAGGAATGGTCGATGTGGGTGAAGGAATGGTCGATGTGGGTGAAGGAATGGTCGATGCTGGCGAAGAAATGGTCGATGCTCACGAAGGAATGGTCGATGCTCGCAAAGGAATGCTCGATGCTGGCGAAGGAATGGTCGATGTGGGCGAAGGAATGGTCGATGCGGGCGAAGGAATGCTCGATGCTGGCGAAGGAATGCTCGATGCTGGCGAAGGAATGGTCGATGTGGGCGAAGGAATGGTCGATGTGGGCGAAGGAATGGTCGATGCGGGCGAAGGAATGCTCGATGCTGGCGAAGGAATGCTCGATGCTGGCGAAGGAATGGTCGATGCTCGCAAAGGAATGCTCGATGCTGGCGAAGGAATGGTCGATGCTGGCGAAGGAATGCTCGATGCTCGCGAAGGAATGGTCGATGCTGGCGAAGGAATGCGAGATGCTCGCGAAGGAATGCTCGATGCGGGCGAAGGAATGCTCGATGCTGGCGAAGGAATGGTCGATGCTCGCAAAGGAATGCTCGATGCTGGCGAAGGAATGCTCGATGCTGGCGAAGGAATGCTCGATGCTGGCGAAGGAATGGTCGATGCGGGCGAAGGAATGGTCGATGCTGGCGAAGGAATGGTCGATGCTCGCGAAGGAATGGTCGATGCTGGCGAAGGAATGGTCGATGCTGGCGAAGGAATGGTCGATGCTGGCGAAGGAATGGTCGATGCTCGCGAAGGAATGGTCGATGCTCGCGAAGGAATGGTCGATGCTGGCGAAGGAATGGTCGATGCCCGCGAAGGAATGGTCGATGCTCGAGAAGGAATGCTCGATGCTGGTGAAGGAATGCTCGATGCGGGCGAAGGAATGCTCGATGCGGGCGAAGGAAAGCTCGAGGTGGTAAAGGAATGCTCGATGCGGGCGAAGGAATGCTCGATGCTGGCGAAGGAATGCTCGATGCTGGCGAAGGAATGCTCGATGCTCGCGAAGGCATGCTCGATGCTGGTGAAGGAATGCTCGATGCTCGCAAAGGAATGCTCGATGCTGGCGAAGGAATGCTCGATGCTGGCGAAGGAATGCTCGATGCGGGCGAAGGAATGCTCGATGCTCGCGAAGGAATGCTCGATGCTGGTGAAGGAATGTTCGATGCTGGCGAAGGAATGCTCGATGCTGGCGAAGGAATGCTCGATGCTGGTGAAGGAATGCTCCATGCTCGCAAAGGAATGCTCGATGCTGGCGAAGGAATGCTCGATGCTGGCGAAGGAATGCTCGATGCTGGTGAAGGAATGCTCGATGCTCGCAAAGGAATGCTCGATGCTGGCGAAGGAATGCTCGATGCTGGCGAAGGAATGCTCGATGCGGGCGAAGGAATGCTCGATGCTCGCGAAGGAATGCTCGATGCTGGTGAAGGAATGCTCGATGCTCGCAAAGGAATGCTCGATGCTGGCGAAGGAATGCTCGATGCTGGCGAAGGAATGCTCGATGCTGGCGAAGGAATGCTCGATGCGGGCGAAGGAATGCTCGATGCTCGCGAAGGAATGCTCGATGCTGGTGAAGGAATGTTCGATGCTGGCGAAGGAATGCTCGATGCTCGCAAAGGAATGCTCGATGCTGGCGAAGGAATGCTCGATGCTGGCGAAGGAATGCTCGATGCTCGCGAAGGAATGCTCGATGCTGGTGAAGGAATGCTCGATGCTCGCAAAGGAATGCTCGTTGCTGGCGAAGGAATGCTCAATGCTGGCGAAGGAATGCTCGATGCTGGCGAACGAATGCTTGATGCTGGTGAAGGAATGTTCGATGCTCGCGAAGGAATGCTCGATGCTGGCGAAGGAATGCTCGATGCTGGCGAAGGAATGCTCGATGCTGGCGAACGAATGCTCGATGCAGGCGAACGAATGCTCAATGCAGGCGAAGGAATGCTCGATGCTGGCAAAGGCATGCTCGATGCGGGCGAAAGAATGCTCGATGTGCGTGATGGGTGAACGAATGCTCGATGTGCGTGATGTGTGAACGAATGCTCGATGTGCGCAATGGGTGAACGAATGCTCGATGTGCGTGATGGGTGAACGAATGCTCGATGTGCGTGATGGGTGAATGAATGCTCGATGTGCGTGACGGGTGAACGAATGCTCGATGCGGGCGTGATGGGTGAACGAATGCTCGATGTGCGTGACGGGTGAAAGAATGCTCGATGTGCGTGACGGGTGAACGAATGTTCGATGCGGGCGACGGGTGAACGAATGCTCGATGCGCGCATGATGGGTGAACGAATGCTCGATGTGCGTGACGGGTGAACGAATGCTCGATGTACGTGACGGGTGAACGAATGCTCGATGTGCGCAATGGGTGAACGAATGCTCGATGTGCGTGACGGGTGAACGAATGCTCGATGCGGGCGCGACGGGTGAACGAATGGTCGATGTGCGCGACGGGTGAACGAATGCTCGATGCGGGCGACGGGTGAACGAATGCTCGATGCGGGCGACGGGTGAACGAATGCTTGATGTGCGTGACGGGTGAACGAATGCTCGATGCGGGCGTGATGGGTGAACGAATGCTGGCGAAGGAATGGTCGATGCTCGCGAAGGAATGCTCGATGCTGGCGAAGGAATGGTCGATGCTGGCGAAGGAATGCTCGATGCGGGCGAAGGAATGCTCGATGCTGGCGTGACGGGTGAACGAATGCTCGATGTGCGTGACGGGTGAACGAATGCTCGATGTGCGTGACGGGTGAACGAATGCTAGATGTGCGTGACGGGTGAACGAATGCTCGATGCGGGCGTGATGGGTGAACGAATGCTCGATGTGCGTGACGGGTGAACGAATGCTCGATGTGCGTGACGGGTGAACGAATGCTCGATGTGCGTGACGGGTGAACGAATGCTCGATGCGGGCGTGACGGGTGAACGAATGCTCGATGTGCGTGACGGGTGAACGAATGCTCGATGTGCGTGATGGGTGAACGAATGCTCGATGTGCGTAACGGATGAACGAATGCTCGATGTGCGTGACGGGTGAACGAATGCTCGATGTGCGTGACGGGTGAACGAATGCTCGATGTGCGTGACGGGTGAACGAATGCTCGATGCGGGCGACGGGTGAACGAATGCTCGATGCGGGCAACGGGTGAACGAATGCTCGATGCGGGCATGATGGGTGAACGAATGCTCGATGTGTGTGACGGGTGAACGAATGCTCGATGTGCGTGACGGGTGAACGAATGCTCGATGTGCGTGACAGGTGAACGAATGCTCGATGCGGGCGACGGGTGAACGAATGCTCGATGCGGGCGACGGGTGAACGAATGCTCGATGCGGGCGTGATGGGTGAACGAATGCTCTATGTGCGTGATGGATGAACGAATGCTCGATGTGTGTGATGGGTGAACGAATGCTCTATGTGCGTGATGGATGAACGAATGCTCTATGTGCGTGACGGGTGAACGAATGCTCGATGTGCGTGACGGGTCAACGAATGCTCGATGCGGGCGCGATGGGTGAACGAATGCTCGATGCGGGCGTGATGAGTGAACGAATGCTCGATGTGCGTGACGGGTGAACGAATGCTCGATGTGCGTGACGGGTGAACGAATGCTCGATGTGCGTGATGGGTGAACGAATGCTCGATGTGCGTAACGGATGAACGAATGCTCGATGTGCGTGACGGGTGAACGAATGCTCGATGTGCGTGACGGGTGAACGAATGCTCGATGTGCGTGACGGGTGAACGAATGCTCGATGCGGGCGACGGGTGAACGAATGCTCGATGCGGGCAACGGGTGAACGAATGCTCGATGCGGGCATGATGGGTGAACGAATGCTCGATGTGCGTGACGGGTGAAAGAATGCTTGATGTGCGTGACGGGTGAACGAATGCTCGATGTGCGTGACAGGTGAACGAATGCTCGATGCGGGCGACGGGTGAACGAATGCTCGATGCGGGCGACGGGTGAATGAATGCTCGATGCGGGCGTGATGGGTGAACGAATGCTCTATGTGCGTGATGGATGAATGAATGCTCGATGTGTGTGATGGGTGAACGAATGCTCTATGTGCGTGATGGATGAACGAATGCTCTATGTGCGTGATGGGTGAACGAATGCTCGATGTGCGTGACGGGTGAACGAATGCTCGATGCGGGCGCGATGGGTGAACGAATGCTCGATGCGGGCGTGATGAGTGAACGAATGCTCGATGTGCGTGACGGGTGAACGAATGCTCGATGCGGGCGTGACGGGTGAACGAATGCTCGATGTGCGTGACGGGTGAACGAATGCTCGATGTGCGTGATGGGTGAACGAATGCTCGATGTGCGTGACGGATGAACGAATGCTCGATGTGCGTGACGGATGAACGAATGCTCGATGTGCGTGACTGGTGAACGAATGCTCGATGCGGGCGACGGGTGAACGAATGCTCGATGCGGGCGACGGGTGAACGAATGCTCGATGCGGGCGTGATGGGTGAACGAATGCTCGATGTGCGTGACGGGTGAACGAATGCTCGATGTGCGTGACGGGTGAACGAATGCTCGATGCGGGCGTGATGAGTGAACGAATGCTCGATGTGCGTGACGGGTGAACGAATGCTCGATGCGGGCGTGACGGGTGAACGAATGCTCGATGTGCGTGACGGGTGAACGAATGCTCGATGTGCGTGATGGGTGAACGAATGCTCGATGTGCGTAACGGATGAACGAATGCTCGATGTGCGTGACGGGTGAACGAATGCTCGATGTGCGTGACTGGTGAACGAATGCTCGATGCGGGCGACGGGTGAACGAATGCTCGATGCGGGCAACGGGTGAACGAATGCTCGATGCGGGCGTGATGGGTGAACGAATGCTCGATGTGCGTGACGGGTGAACGAATGCTCGATGTGCGTGACGGGTGAACGAATGCTCGATGCGGGCGACGGGTGAACGAATGCTCGATGCGGGCGACGGGTGAACGAATGCTCGATGCGGGCGACGGGCGAACGAATGCTCGATGCGGGCGACGGGTGAACGAATGCTCGATGCGGGCGTGATGGGTGAACGAATGCTCGATGCGGGCGTGATGGGTGAACGAATGCTCGATGCGGGCGTGACGGGTGAACGAATGCTCGATGCGGGCGTGACGGGTGAACGAATGCTCCATGCGGGCGTGATGGGTGAACGAATGCTCTATGTGCGTGATGGATGAACGAATGCTCGATGTGTGTGATGGGTGAACGAATGCTCTATGTGCGTGATGGATGAACAAGTGCTCTATGTGTGTGATGGGTGAACGAATGCTCTATGTGCGTGATGGATGAACGAATGCTCGATTTGCACGATGGGTGAAATGGTATGTTACAGATGAAGTAGAATTCATGAAGAAAACCACTGTTGGAAGATGTTTTCGTTTTTTAGCTCGCCTTTTCAAAGAACAGAGAGCTATAGCGATACCCCCGGCGTGAGCGTCAGTGCTTCAGAACGTGAGCGTTAAAGTGTTTGGTGCAAGTTATTTCCTTTCTCATGTTTTCATCTACCACACTATTTTTTACTGATTACAATATACAAATACATATATTGCTTTAAAATTATTTGGATCAGAATTCACTGCAATGCTTTATAAAAAATATTATTAGACTAGTCTTTTAAAAACGATTAATGTATAAACAGGCGAGCATTGGGTGGCTTTGACACCAACTCTGGTTTAATCTGCTTTGTGTTTGGAATATTGTTTATTTGTAAAAAAAATTGTTTTGACAGGAATTTGGCTCATTGTGACGCTGCCAGCACACATATCACACACTTGGACAAATAGACGAGTACACGAGACACAACACAGGACTGTTAGACAAGGCAAATGCAGCGACTGAGCTTGAGGAAGTGCCATCACTTGCTGGGGCACTCTGGATACCAGCAACATCACAACAATGGCGTCACTTTTCTCACCGCAAGTTGGCGGGAAATATCCTCCTGATGGATGCCAACTTATGGGGATTGCCCCTGTTCTTTTCCATTTACTTTTTTCCCCCACTGCTAACACAATTCTTCTACATATAGGGCCTACATGTGCCACTCTCTTCCCCTCTCTGCTTCTGGGCACTCGCTGCCAACCATAGGAGTAGCTGTGGCCTCCTCTCGGGAATTCCGTTGCTCATACAGTGGTTTGCCTGGATAGCTCAGATGGCAGAGCACTGGTATGGTTTGCCAGAGGACCTGGGTTCGATTCCCGGTCTGGGCCCGTAATTTTCCCTATATATTTATGAATTATGGATTTGTTTGGCGAATTCTGATAGGATGGCAATACATTGTACAATATTAACTGGAGATGTGACCAAATCTGGTACGTATTGTTCATCATGAGTAAATGCATGTTGAACCAGGATTCAATTACGAATCGGTCCCACTAGTAGCATCATCTGGATGTGTGTCCTTGCTGCTAATGCCCTCCACATTAGAGCAGAAATTTGTATTTTCACCATGGTGCTGGCAGTCAATCACCCAATCCTTTGTGAAAGACCTGGAAGGGTCTTGAATATCCACCAGCTCATGCTGGAGGATGGGGTGCCAAGCTCAATGTTCATCGGAAGGTGGCATACTTTGTCTTACAATGCTCATCCTGTGAAACAAAGGTCAAACAGTTTATCGTCGGGTCCTGACAGCTCACAGGCGTTGCTGAAGTGACATCCTCTCGGACTGTACAACATGGTGTTCATTAACATGCCACAGTTGACATGAAATGGCCTCTACTCTACAATATGGCTTCTTTCAAATGCTAACATAGTTTTCTGCCATTACATGAGATGGATCCTGACATCACCAGTGGGCCACATCCTTTCTTTACAACTAAAATATTGCCAGGATGTTTTAATTATTAAAAAAAAAAATTGTATCGACTGTGTTGAGATCCTTCGGATTCAATGTCTTCTTTGGATTATTTGGATTATTCCCATGTCTTCTTGAACATTGTTCTTTAGTTTCATTGTCCTTGCTATCCCATTACGAATGTTACAATGCAATCAACGTGCAAGATGTTTCTTTGTTTATTTACATTTTCAAAGCCAATGTTCAAACCCTTCTCCACATGTTGTCCCCTGTGTGACAGGCATGGAAAGCCACGGTGAGGTGATCATTCGAGAGTTCCTCAACTGTAACCGTTGTGAATCAAGGAGGTGCAGCGGTCTTCTGTGCATCTGTATCGATCAGCAACTCCACTGGGATGGAAACACTTGTTCAAGTATCATACACACCCTCCCATTTCCCCCGTTTTGGGGCCAATCTTTGCTCTCAAGTACAGCAGATGTTTTCCATTGATATATACAGTGGCCTGCAAAAACATTCACCCTTCACCAATAACGCCACTTTTCGATGAATTACGAATTATGTAGAAACTATTTTTCCAAATTAACTTTTTTAAAATTAATAACTGAAGAGATTAAGCTAAACATTGTTATCGTTGAAGGAGGATATGTCAGGAACACCTGCAAAAAAACAAGTACAAATCAAAACTCACTGGTTGTACAAATATTCATCCACCAGGTCAGTAATTGGTGGCAGCACCTTTTACAGCAATGACAGCTTTGCACAGTGAGATGGTGAAATCTTTGCCCATTGTTCACGTGAAAATTTCTCTAGTTCTGCCAAGTTTGATGGGGATTGTCGATGGACTGCAATCTTCAAGTCTCCCCATAAATGTTCAATTGGGTTCAAGTCAGGACTTCCACTGGACTACTCAAGAACATTTATTAACTTCTTATTCAGTCAATCCAATGTGGCTTTATCTTTGTGCTTCGGATCATTGTCCTGAGGAAGTGTGAATCTCTGACACAGTTTCAGATTCATGGCTGACTCGAGCAGGTTTTCATCCAGGATTCTCCTGTACTTTTCACCACCCATTGTCCCTTCCATCCTGACAAACTTGGCAGCAGTCCCTACTGATGAAAAGCAGCTCCATAACATGATGCTGCCACCACCATGATTGGCAGTATGGATGGTGTTGACTGGTTGATGTGCAGTGTTCGGCTTGCACCAGACGTAACACTTTGAATTTACATCAAACAGTTCAATTTTCGTCTCGTTTGACCACAAAACGTTTCTCCACACGACTGCAGTATCATTAAGATGCTTTTTCGCAAACTCCATACGAGCTTTTAGATGTGTTTTTCAGTAATGGCTTCTTTCTTGCCACCTGTCCATAGAGGCCAACCTTGTGAAGGGAACGGGATATTGTTGATTGATGAACACTGACACCCATCTCAGACATAAAGCCTTACAGATCTTTCCGAGTCATTGTTGGATTTACCGCGACCTCCCCAACCAGTTTCCTGCTTGCCCGGCTGCTGAGTTTGGATGGGCGACCTGATCTGGTTCGAGTCTGGGTGGTTACGATATGTCTTCCACTTCTTAATGATGGATTTCATCGTACTAAAAGGGATAATGAGGGACTTTGAAATCTTCTTATAACCCTCTCTGAACGGTGTTTCTCCACCACTTTATGTCTGACTTATTTGGAAAGATCATTGGTCTTCATGTTTGCCTTGTTGATTCAATAAGTGAGTTGCACCTCAAAACTCCTTAGATAAGTGGGAAAGTTTAATTTTTAAGTTAAATCATTGATTGCATTCAAGTGAAACCGACGACACTTATTTTGCATCCTTTAAAACAAATCATTTGCTCCTGAAGTGATTTTGGGTTAATGAGGGAGAGGGTTTGAATATTTATATAACTGAGAATTATCTGATTTTTCTCTGTTAATATAACTTATTCATATTTTATCTGTATTTTTTAACTTTATAAATTTGGAGTAGTTTCTGAAGACTATAAATTTAGTTTTATTTGAAAGCATCATGAAATAAGCTCAGGTGCCATGAAAATGTGAAAAATTTGGAGGGGATGAATAATTTTGCAGTCCACTATACATCAAGGTGATTACATTGCATCTACTGACATGGTCTCACCTGCATTCCTTTCTCTACTTTGAAGCTGTACAATCACAGCATGAGGAGTACTGCCATGAATGGTTTTGTATTTTTGTTTTGTATGAGATCTAACACACAGAAATGCACAACAAGGGAAGCAGGAGACAAGAGGGGTGAGAAAGGGAAGGAAAAAAAAACAGTGGGGAACAGAGACATAAGGAGATCTGTGGATGGGGTGGGGTACACAGGGTAAACAAGATGGGCATTAGAGACTTTCAGGAAGGAAAGCAGGGAATTTGAAGGAGCTGGGTTTGGGGTGGATTGGTGGAGGCAGAAAAGATCGTGGTTTTGGATGGGGTAAGAGATTGTGGTGAACAGCTGTTTTGAAGACCTGGAGGGAAGAGTGGGATCGAAGAGAGTGAGGGACTTTGTTCCAAAGGCGGGAAAAAATGAGGAATGAAAGAGTGAAGGTGAGCAGTGATTCCAGATTTTGGTAATTTTACCAGACGGGGGTTGCTGGCGGACCTTGAGCACCTTTCAGAAATATGGGGGGGACATATCTCAGATGGAATGGGGGGGGGGGCGAGGCAGGAGAGGAGATGACGGTAGAAGACAGAAAGACCACCGACCTTTCTTGGGTGAGAGAGTGAGAGACCCAAAGGCTCAGCCTCATCATGGCAGATACAAATGATCCGAAATGCCTTGGTTTCAACAGCATGAAGCTGAGAAAGGTGAGAGATAGGAGCACCAGCCCAGAGGAGAGAGCAGTACTCCATCAGGCTTTGGTCGAAAGCTTTGTATCTGGATAGGAACTCAGTTGTGCCAAGGGACAACTTTGTACTACAGAGGATGCCCAGTCGGCGACTGGCTTTGGAGGCCAACTTGGAAATGTGGCTTTGCCAGGAAAGATCATGGCAGATAGACCCAGAAGCTTGAATGAAAGGACTTCTTCAAGAGTATTGTTGAGAAAGTAGATGGGGGTGGGTTCCACATGGTCCTTTTGGAGAAACATAGTGAGAGAGTGAGATTTGTCAGGATTGAAAGACATGTTCCACGTGTTGGACCAGCTTGTGATTTTATCCAGATCTGCAGAGAGTGAAGAGGCTGCTGCATGCCGATCTGAGGAATGACAGATGGTATGGCAAAGGGTGGATTCATCAGCAAAGAAATAAAGAGGATTTTCCAGAGTTGGAGAGATCATTGATGAAAGCCAGAAAAATGAACAGGGTCCACAACACTGCCTTGAGGAACTCCAGCCTGGACAGGAAGAGGGGATGAGAGAACTCCATTAAGAGCCACATGTTGGCTGTGACAGGAGAGGAAGTCTGCGAGCCATGAGTGGAGATGTCCTTGGATACCATAGGAAGAGAGTTTGGTGAGTAGGGCAGGGTGCCAGACTGTATCGAAGGCACGCGATATGTCTAGGGAGATGGCCCTGATTTCATGTCTGGCATTGAGGACCTCCTTCCATTGTTGGGAGAGCAGAAGCAGCATATCCAAGGTAGAGTGACCTGGTCTGAATCCAAATTAATGATCGGTAATCAAGCCATTGGAGAAGAGGAAGGATTTAATGTCTGAAGCAATGATGGATTCCACAACCTTGCTGATGATTGGGAGAAGGCTGATTGGTCTGTTGTTGCAGGGATCTGTTTTTGCACCTTTTTATGCAGGGCAGTAATGTTTGCTTATTTCCAAGCAGATGACAGATGACCTTGAGTAAATGAGAGGGTGCGAAAGAGCAGCAGAGCAGGTTTTTAGGACATGTGGGCTGATGCCGTCTGGACCGGTTGCAGAATCTGAGTCGAGGTTTGACAGCAAGCTCTCCACCTTGTTGGGAGAAAAGGACACGGAGTCCAGGGACAGTTGGGTGTTACTGGGTAAGGTGGCTACAGAAAGCAATAGTTTGGGACAAAAGATTTAGAAGCAAACACAGAGTTAAGGCATTCAGCCTTTTCATGTGCTGTGTCAGCCATGCAGCCATTTGAGGTAAGGGAGGAGGAGGAACATCCACCAGAAAGACAGACAGACTTGATGCCACCAGGATTTGGAGGAGGAAGACAGGTTTTAGAGTTCAGACATGACACTGGAAAGATGTTGTTTTCTGGCTCTCCTCAGGGAAGACGCACACTTCTTATGAGCTTTGTGGAAGGAACTGAGATTGCCTTCAGTTGGATTAGCCTTCCATGAGGCGAAGGCAAATTTTCAGGACAACTGCCACGCCACAAACTTCATCGTACCATTGTGCCAGACGAAGAGTAGGACAACTGAAGAGGAGATGGGATAAATCTGTGCATGTGTGTGCGAGAGACAGACAGACAGAGCGCGAGAGCAAATTTCAATTAAAAAATTGCCCGGACGAGTTGATGTTGGAAAAAGTAGCGATGGGAGACCAGTTGAGAAGTTTGATGGCTGCTTGAAGTCCCTGCCAGTCGGCTTGAGTGAAATGCCAGACTAGACGGCGCTGAAGTATTTCTCTAATAATAGCCTGGGAGATGTCTACATTTACAAGCATGTGGTCAGATGAATCGATTGGAGCGGAGAAAGAACAGGAGATTCTTTCATGGAAATTGGTCAACATCAGATCCAGAAGAGATGGAGTACTGGATTGGTTGAGATCCGGGTCGGGAAGTGGACCGATTGAGTCAGTCCCAATGAGTCGCAGAAGTCATTTACTGAAGTGCCATGACAGGTGAGAGAGGTACCCACACCGAGCCAACTGACATGATGACAATTGAAGTCACCACATATGAGGAAGAGAGAGTTCGGATGAGAAGATTGAAGTTGGTCCATGTTTTCGGATAGTGAGGTGGAGATGGAATCATCACTGTTAGGTGGACGGTACAGTACACATATAAATATGAGGTAGGAGTGGAGGGGAAGCCATAGCCAGAGGTATTCCTGGGGATTTGGGGGAGTGAGGGCAGTGCATGGAGAGTGGGGAATGGAGACTTTGATGAAGAGAGCAAATCCTCCACCAGGACGAGGCTCAGGTCTGTCATGCCAGTGGAGGGAGTTACCAGGGAGAGATACTTGGGAGTTAGAGACCTCATGAGGGAGTAAAGTTTCTGTTAGGCAGATTATGTCTGTTTGTCAGTGGCAACCTGTATGGAAAGATCTGTAAGGTTTGAGGGAAGGCCCCTGATGTTTGAGGTCCACACTGTTAAAGAAGAGGGTGGGGAGGAGGTTTCGGGCACAGGTTATGGGAGAGTAGGACGAGAGAGGAGGGGGGAGGGGAGCTAAGGAGAGTTATTGAAAGAGTGTGGGGGGTTGCAGAAGAACTTGGGGAGAGGACCGGATGAGGAGGAGAAAAGGCTCGGTGATGATGGGTTGAGTGAGAGTGGGAAGAGGGCAGTTGAAGATTGGAGGAGGTGGAATGATGAGGGTGGGGGAAGGGGGCAATTTATGGATGTAAGGAGGTGGCAACTTTGAGAAGAGGGTGTTAGGGAGAAGATTGGAGGGAGAAGTATTAGGGGGGAGAGTTTTTTATTTTTTGTATACCTTGTCGAGGCTCGTAGGAGAGCTAGCACACAATGTACAGCAAGGGGGCATGAGACAAGAGGGGGCAGGAGTAGGAGGGACAAAACAGTGGGGAACAGACACATTAGGAGATCTGTGGAAGGGAGAGGGATGGGGATGGGACGGGGAACATGGGGAAGAGAAGATGGACATCACAGGGACTTTCAGGAAGGAAAGCAGGGGAATTGAAGGAAGTGGGCTTTGGTGGATTATCGGGGGTAGAAAGATCGAGGATTTGGATGGGGGGTGATAAGAGGTGGTGGTGAACAGCTGTTTTGAAAGCCTGGAGGGAAGAATGGGAAAGAATAGAGTGGGGGAGTTTATTCCAAAGGCGGGAAAAAAGAGGAATGAAAGTGAAGGTGAGCAGTGATTCATGATTTTGGTAGTTTTACTAGAAGGGGGTTGTTGGCGGACCTTGAGCGCCCTTGTGGAAATGTGATGGCGACAAATTGCAGAGAGAGCAGGGGGGGGCAAGGCTGGAGAGGAGACGGTCGAAGACCAACCAACGGTGATTGAGTGAGAGGCACAAAGACTCAGCTTCATTGCGGGAGATGCCGATGATCCTAAATGCCCTGGTTTCAACAGCGTGAAGCCGAGAAAGGTGGGAGGCAAGAGCACCAGCCCCGAGGGAAGAGCAGTACTCCATCAGGCTACGGACAAAAGCTTTGTAAGTGGTCAGGAGCTCAAGAGGGCCGAGGAAGGACTGCACGACGGAGGATTCCCAGTTGGCGACTGGCTTTTAAGGCGAGGTTGGAAATGTGACTTTCCCAGGAAAGGTCATGGCAGACAGTGAGACCCAGAAGCTTGAAAGAAAAGACTTCTTCCAGAGGATTGTTGAGAAAGTGGATGGGGGGGGGAGGGTTCTAAACGGTCCTTTCGAAGACACATAGTGAGAGTGTGAGATTTGTCTGGATTGAAAGACATGTGCCACGTGTTGGACCAGTTTGTGATTTTATCCAGATCTGCAGTGAGCGAAGAAGCTGCTGCTTGCCGGTCTGAGGGATGACAGATGGTACGACAGAGGGTGGAGTCGTCGGCAAAGAGAAATAGAGGATTTTCCAGAGAGTCCGAGAGATCATTGATGAAAACCAGAAAAAGTACAGGGCCCAGAACGCTACCTTGAGGAACTCCAGCCTGGACAGGAAGAGGGGATGAAAGAACTCCATTTAGGGCCACACATTGACTGTGACAGGAGATGAAGTCTGCGAGCCATGAGTGGAGATGGCCTTGAATACCATGGGAAGAGAGTTTAGTGAGTAGTGCAGGGTGGCAGACTGTGTCAAAAGCACGCGATATGTCCAGGGATACGGCTCAGATTTCCTGTCTGGCATTGAGGGCTTCCATCCATTGATGGGAGAGGAGAAGCAGCATATCCAGCATAGAGTGACCTGGTCTGAAACCAAATTGATAATCGGAAATCAAGCCATTGGAGAAGAGGAAGGATTTCATGTCTGAAGCGATGATTGATTCCATAACCCTACTGATAATTGGGAGAAGGCTGATTGGTCTGTAGTTACAGGGATCTGTTTTTGCACCTTTTTTATGCAGGGCAGTGATGTTAACAGATTTCCAAGTAGATGGCAGATCACCTTGAGCAAATGAGAGGGTGAATAGAGCAGCGAGAGGGTGAGCAAGAGCAGAAGAGCAGGCTTTGAGGACACGTGGGCTGATGCCGTCTGGACCGGTTGCAGAATCTGAGTCGAGGTTTGAAAGCAAGCTCTCCACCTTGTTAGGAGAATAGGACACAGAGTCCAGGGACAGTTGGGTGCGACTGGGTAAGGTGGGTGGAGAAAGTGATGGGTTTCGGACACAAGATTTAGCTGCAAACACCGAGTTTAGGCATTCAGCTTTATCACGTGCGGTATCAGCAGTGCGGCCATTTCAGGTAAGGGAGGGGAAGGAGGGGGGAACATACACCAGAAACAGATTTGATTAAACACCACCAGGATTTTGAGGAGGGATAGAGGTTTGAGAGTTCAGACTTGAGATGAGGAAGATGTTGTTTTCTGGATCTCCTGAGGGTAGATACACACTTGTTCCGAGCTTTGTGGAAGGAACTGAGATTGCCCTCAGTTGGGTTTGCTTTCCATGAGGCAAAGGCAAGTTGTTTCAGGACAACTGCCTCGCCACAAGCTTCAATAAACCAAGGGCGGGAGGAAGGGTCGGACAACTGAACACGAGAGGGGATAAATCTGTGCATGAGGTAGAGCAAGTTTCTTTGAAAGAATTCCCAGGATGAGTTGATGTTTGAGAAAGTAGTGATAGGAGACCAGTCTGTAAATTTGATGGCTGTTAGGAGACCCTGCCAGTCAGCTTGAGTGAAATGCCAGACTCGACGGCGGTGAGGTGGTTCTCTGATGACAGCCAGAGAGATGTCCACTTTGACAAGGACGTGGTCAGAAGAACCGATTGGAGCGAAAGAGGAGCAGCAGATATTGTCACGGAAATTTGTCAAAATCAGATCCAGAAGAGATGGAGTACCATTGGTTGAGATACGGGTCGGGAAGTTGACCGATTGAGTCAGTCCCAATGAGTCGCAGAAAGCTTTTGCTGAGGTGCCATGACAGGTGAGAGAGGTACCCACACCTAGCCAACTGGCATGATGACAATTGAAGTCACCACATAAGAGGAAGAGAAAGTTTGGATGAGAAGATAGAAGATGGTCCATGTTTTTGGATAGTGTGGTGTAGATGGAATCATCACTGTTCGGTGGACGGTACAGTACACATATAAACATGAGGTGGGATTGGAGTGGAAGCCGTAGCCACAGGTATTCCTGGAGGTGTGGGGGAGTGAGAGCAGTGCATGGAGAGTGAGGAATAGAGTATTTGATGAAGAGAGCAACACCTCCACCAGGGCGAAGCTCATGTCTGTCATACCGGAGGAGGGAGTAACCGGGGAGAGATACTTGGGAGTCAGACACGTCTTGGGAGAGGAAGGCTTCTGTTAGGCAGATTATGTCTGGTTTGTCAGTGGCAGCCTGTATGGAAAGACCTGAAAGGTTTGAGCGAAGGCCCCGGATATTTGAGGTCCACACTTTTAATGAAGAGGTAGGGGAGGAGGCTTTGGGTGCAGAGAGTGGGGGGGGAGGGTAGGACAAGGGACAAGGGGGGAGGTAAGGAGGGCTGTTGAAAGAGTGTGGGGGATTGCAGAATAGCTAGGGGAGGAGGCCGAATGAGGAGGAGGAAAGGCTCTGTGGTGCTGGGGGAGAGGGGGGACAAGAGAGGGGGAAGAAGGCAGTTGAGGATTTGAGGAGGTGGAGTGAAGAGATGGAGGTGAGAGAGCAGTGGAGGGAAGCAGCTTAGTGGATGAGAGGGGGGGCAACTTTGAGAAGGATGAGTGAGGGGGATGAAAGGTGGGAGAAAGGTGAGGGGGGAATTTTTGAGAGAGGTGAGAGGGAGGCTTGGAGGGAGAAGAGTGGGATGGTTGCTTTGACAGTGAGAGTGAGGGGTGAGGGGGGTGAGTTGGCACTGAAGTTGGAAAAAAAGAATGGTTGATGGAAAGCGAACATTCATAGCAAACTGTGGTTTTTAAAAGTTTTTGGTCAGAGATGCGATTTAACACAATTCTTTATTGATGCAATGAAGGTGAATTCAGAGAATGGAGAGAAGAAGTGCTGTAATAGTTGGATTTTTTAGGCAAGGAATGAAGGAGAGGTCAAAATGAGAGCAGTCTGTTAAAATAGCAGAAGAGTAGTGCATAATGAAACAGTAAGGAGTACCACATGTGTGAGAGAGGAAGATGAAGCATTATAAGATCGTTTTTGTTGTTATTATTAATGTTTGAGAGGTTTTCAACAGATTAGATCATGGAAGTGTTGTAGAAAAAAAATCGAGGAAGAGGACGAAGAGGAAGATAAGAGGAAGAAGAAATAGCAGAATCGAGAGAAGGTTCACGTGTTGTTGTTGTTGTTGTTGTTGTTGTTGTTGCTGTTGTTGCTGTTGTTGTTGTTGTTGTTGTTTTTGTTGTTTTTGTTTGTTTGGTTTTTTTTGAGATAAATAGTGAGATTCGTTGGGAGAATGGGGGACGTTAGGAACGTAGGGAGGATGGAAATTGAAGTTAATGGGAGGATAGAAATTGAATTTAATGCGGAGAAAAAAAACAAAAAAACGATCGAACACCGAGGGGAACCGGTAGGCCTCAAGCCAAGGCCAAGGCTGAGGCCTCAAACACCCGGTAAAGAACGTCGACAAAAAACACAAAATTGCATGATTTTTGAAACAAAACCGAACTAGGAACACACAGTAACATGTAGGTGAGAAAATTAAACAGTTAGAATGGGACAAATAACAACCGGAAACTTAACTTTGAGAACGTCAGCAGAGAGCCCCTAAGGATACCTCTCGTCGCTCCAAACCCGGAACCAGAAGTCAATCAGTTGAGTGAGAATGGTGACGGGGAAGTTTTTGAGAAAGGTGTGAGAGAAGCTTGGAGGGGGAAGAGTGTGAACGTTGCTTTGTGAGGGAGGGGAGACGATGAGAGCAGGCAGGGCCAAGGTGCAGGAGGTGATGGGAGAGGTGGGAAGAAGGGGAGGATGAGATTTGCTCGAGGTATGTTGAAGAAAGGAGCGGGCAGGGAGAGGTACTCGATTTGAAGGGTTGCGAAGAGGGGGAGGTGTGAGAGGAAAGGAGCATGTTTTTGGTGATGAGTGTACTGATTTAGTGAGTGAGATATCGATTCGGTTAGAATGGAGCCCAAATATGTAAGAACACCACACACTTTGGGACAACACCACACACTGATACTGAAGCAGAAGACAGTAAAGAGGTGCCAAGAGTGGAGGTAGGATGAGGGGCAAGATGGGAGATGAGGGGCGATTGACTTCCGGTTCTGGGTTTGGAGCATTGGCAGGTCTCCTTGGGGGCTCCCTGCTGACTATCTCAAAGTTAAGTTTCCGGTCGTTATCTGTCCCATTTTAACTGTTTATTTTCTCACCGACATGTTATTGTGTGTTCCTAGTTCAGTTTTGTTTCAAAAATCGTGCTATTTTGTGAGATTTCGTCGAACTTGTCTTACTGGGTGCTTGAGGCCTATCCTTGAGGCTTGAGGCCTACCCTTTGTTCCCCTCAGTGTACGATCGTGTTTATTTGTTTTTCTCCCCATTGTCTTCAATTTCTATCTTTCCCACTTTCTTAACGTCCCCATCCCAACGAATAACTCCATTTCTTATCTAAAATAAAAAAATAAAAAATAAAAACCGCTACCTTTCTCCTCTTCTTCTTCTTCTTGTTCTTCTTCTTCTTCCTCCTCTTCTTCCTCAATTTTTTTTCTACAACACTTCCATGACATAATCTGTTGAAAACTCTCTCAAACATTATTAATAATAACAAAAACGATCTCATAATGCTTCATCTTCCTCTTTCACTCGTGTGGTACTCTTAACTGTATCAGAATGCACTACTCTTCTGTGATTTAAAGAGACTGCTCTCAATTCGACCTTTCCTTCATACCTTGCCTAAAAAATCTAACTGTTACAGCGTTTCTTCTCTCCATTCTCTGAATTCGCCTTTATTACATACCTCAAGAAATGTGTTTAATCGCATAACTGACCTAAAACTTTGGAAAACCCCAGTTTGCTATGAATGTTCACTTTCCATCAACCATTCTTTTTTTCTAACTTCAGTGCCAACTCACTCCTCTCACCCCTCACTCTCAAAGCAACCATCCCACTCTTCTCCCTCCAAGCCTCCCTCTCGCCTCTCTCAAAAACTCCCCCTCACCTTTCTCCCACCATTCATCCCCCTCACTCATCCTTCCCAAAGTTGCCCCCCCTCCATCCACGAAGCTGCCTCCTTCCACTGCCCTCTCACCTCCATCTCTTCACTCCACCTTCTCAAATCCTCAACTGCCATCTTCCCCTCTCTTGTCCCCCTCTCCCCCAGCACCACAGAGCCTTTTCTCCTCCTCATTCGGCCCCCTCCCCTAGCTATTCTGCAATCCCCTACACACTTTCAACAACACTCCTTACCCCCCCCCTCGTCCCTTGTCCTACCCTCCCCCTCCCTCCCACCCCCCTGCACCCAAAGCCTCCTCCCCTACTTCTTCATTAAAAGTATGGACCTCAAATATCCGGGGCCTTCGCTCAAACCTTTCAGATCTTTCCATACAGGTTGTCACTGACAAACCAGACATAATCTGCCGAACAGAAACTTTCCTCCCCCACGACTTGTCTGACTCCCAAGTATCTCTCCCCGGTTACTCCCTCCTCCGGTATGACAGACCTGAGCCTCGCCCTGGTGGAGGAGTTGCACTCTTCAGCAAAGACTCTATTCCTCACTCTCCATGCACTACCCTCACTCCCCTACACCCCCAGGAATACCTCTGGCTACAGCTTCCCCTCAACTCCCACCTCATGTTTATATGTGTACTGTACCATCCACCTAACAGTGATGACTCCATCTACACCTCACTATCTGAAAACATGGACCAACTTCTATCTTCTCATCCAAACTCTCTCTTCCTCATATGTGGTGACTTCAATTGTCATCATGCCAGTTGGCTACGTGTCGGTACCTCTCTCACCTGTCATGGCACCTCAGCAAAAGCTTTCTTCGACTCATTGGGACTGACTCAAGTGGTCAACTTCCCGACCCGGATCTCAACCAATGGTACTCCATCTCTTCTGGATCTGATTTTGATAAATTTCCCTGACAATATCTGCTGCTCTTCTTTCGCTCCAATCGGTTCTTCTGACCACGTGTTTGTCAAAGTGGACATCTCTCTGGCTATTATCAGAGAACCACCTCACCGCCGTCGAGTCTGGCATTTCACTCAAGCTGACTGGCAGGGTCTCCAAGCAGCCATCAAACTTATAGACTGGTCTCCTATCTCTACTTTCTCCAACATCAAGTCATCCTGGGAATTCTTTCAAAGAAACTTGCTCTCCCTCATGCATAGATTTATCCACTCTCGTCTTCAGTTGTCCTACCTTTCCTCCCACCCTTGGTTCACTGAAGCTTGTGGTGAGGCAGTTGTCCTGAAACAACTTGCCTTTGCCTCATGGAAAGCAAACCCAACTGATGGGAATCTCAGTTCCCTCCAGAAAGCTCGGAACAAGTGTGGATCTCCCCTCAGGAGAGCCAGAAAACAACATCTTTCTCGTCTCAAGTCTGCACTCTCAAACCTCTATCCCTCCTCAAAATCCTGGTGGCGGCTAATCAAATCTGTTTCTGGTGTATGTTCCCCCTCCATCCCCTCCCTTACCTCAAATGGCAGCACTGCTGATACTGCACGAGAAAAAGCTGAATGTCTAAACTCGTTGTTTGCAGCTAAGTTTTGTGTCCAAAACCCATCACTTTCTCTACCCACCTTACCCAGTTGCACCCAACTCTCCCTGCTCTCTGTGTCCTTTTCTCCTGACAAGGTGGAGAGCTTGCTGTAAAATCTCGACTCAGATTCTGCAACCGTTCCAAACGGCATCATTCCACGTGTCCTCAAAGCCTGCTCTTCTGCTCTTGCTCACCCTCTCTCTGTTCTATTCACCCTCTCATTTGCTCAAGGCCATCTGCCATCTGCTTGGAAATCAGCAAACATCACTGCCCTGCACAAAAAGGTGCAAAAACAGGTCCCTGCAACTACAGACCAATCAGCCTTCTCCCAATCATCTGCAAGGTTATGGAATCCATCATCGCTTCAGACATCAAATCCTTCCTCTTCTCCAATGGCTTTATTTCTGATCATCAATTTGGTTTCAGACCAGGTCACTCCACCCTGGATATGCTGCTTCTGCTCTCCCAACAATGCATGGAAGCCCCCAATGCCAGACAGGAAATCCGAGCCGTATCCATGAATATATCACATGCTTTTGACAAAGTCTGGCACCCTGACCTGCTCACCAAACTCTCTTCCTATGGTATCCAAGGACATCTCCACTCATGGCTCGCAGACTTCCTCTCCTGTCACAGTCAACGTGTGGCCCTAAATGGAGTTCTTTCATACCGCTTCCTGTCCAGGCTGGAGTTCCTCAAGGTAGCGTTCTGGGCCCTGTTCTTTTTCTGGTTTTCATCAATGATCTCTCTGACTCTCTGGAAAATCCTCTATATCTCTTTGTTGATGACTCCACCCTCTGCCGTACCATCGGTCATCCCTCAGACCGGTATGCAGCAGCTTCTTCGCTCACTGCTGGTCTGGATAAAATCACAAACTGGTCCATCACGTGGAACATGTCTTTCAATCCGGACAAATCTCATACTCCAACTATGTCTCTTTGAAAGGACCATTTAGAACACCCCCCTCCCCCCATCCAATTTCTCAACAATCCTCTGGAGAGGTCCTTTCTTTCAAGCTTCTGGGTCTCACTATCTGCCATGACCTTTCCTGGGAAAGTCACATTTCAAACCTCGCCTTCAAAGCCAGTCGCCGACTGGGAATCCTCCATCGTGCAAAGTCCTTCCTCGGCCCTCCTGAGCTCCTGACCACTTACAAGGCTTTTGTCCGTAGCCTGATGGAGTACTGCTCTCCCCTCTGGGCTGGTGCTCCTGCCTCCCACCTTTCTCGGATTCACGCTGTCGAAACCAGGGCATTTAGGATCATCGGCATCTCCCGCAAAGATGATGAGTCTTTGGGCCTCTCACTCAACCACCGCAGGTTGGTCGGTGGTCTTTCTGTATTCTACCTTCTCCTCACCAGCCTTGCCCCCACCTGCTCTCTCTGCGATTTGTCCCCACCAGATTTCCACAGGGCGCTCAAGGTCCGCCAGCAACCCCCTTCTGATAAGACTCCCAAAATCAACAATCACTGCTCACCTTCACTCTTTCATTCCTCTTTTTTCCTGCCTTTGGAATAAACTTCCTCACTCTATTCTTTCCCATTCTTCCCTCCAGGCTTTCAAAACAGTTGTTCACCACTTGTCATCCCCCATCCAAATCCTCAATCTTTTCTACCCCTGATAATCCACCCAAGCCCACTTCCTTCAATTCCCCTGCTTTCCTTCCTGAAAGTCCCTGTAATGTCCATCTTCTATTCCCCATGTTCCCCGTCCCATCCCTCTCCCTTCCACAGATCTCCAAATGTCTCTGTTCCCCACTATTTTGTCCTTCCCACTCCCTCCCCTCCTGTGTCATGCCCCCCTTGCTGTGCGTTGTGTGTTCGCTCTCATACGAGCCTCGACAAGGTATACAAAAAAAAAATTAAGGAGAGGGGATAACAGGTGAGGGGTTTGGAGGTGGGGTGAATTGGCACTGAAGTTGTAAAAAAAAAAAACAAGGATTCATGGAACACGAACACAGATTGCAAACTGGGATTTAAATTTTCTTTTTAACTCAGAGATGCGATTAAAGACATTACGTGAAGGATACAATAAAAGTGAATTAAGAGAATGGAGAAAATAAACGTTGTAACAGTGGGGATGTTTTATACACAGGATGAAGGAAAGGTCGCATTGAAACAGTCTTTCGAAGAAGAAGAGGAAGAGGAAGAAGAGTAGTAAATTATGATACAATACTGAGAACCACACGTGTGAAACAGGAAGTTGGAATATTTTAAGAGACCTTTATTTTATGTTTTTTGAAAGGTTACCGAAGATTAGGCAAAAGAAAGGTTGAAGAAAAAATCGTGAAGGTGTATGGTGAATGTGGGTTGGCAAAAGTAGATTGAGGATCAGCAGAAGAAGGAGGAAGAAGAGTCGGTACAGGAAGTGACATGAGCTAAAAGGTATTTTTTTGTTGTATTTTAAAATAATTTTAAGACATGAAACAGAGGGTATCGTTGAGAGGGAAAGAAGTAGGGCAGAGGGAAAAGTGGAGGAAATAGAAACTGACGGCAATAAGGAGTAAAGTAAAATAAACATGATCGTGCACACAAATGGGAAGAAGGGTGGGTAGGCCTCAAGGAAACCCGAAATGAAAATACGACGAAAACTCAATTAACACGTTTTAACACAAGACCGAACTAGAAACACACAGTAAACACAGAGATAACAAAATGACAGTAAGAATGCGACAAAAACGGTGGAAAAATTATCGCTGAGAAAGTCAGCAGAGAGCCTGAAGAAGAACTACCACCGTCGCTCAAGAATCGGAACCGGAAGTGAACTCAAGCTCAACAACTCAAGAACCAGAACCGGTTGCAGAGAAAAATAATTTTAAATTTTCTCTGCAACCTGTTGGCGGATTGACACAAAAAATTTCAACATAGGTGTGACTGCTCATGTAAATGTTTTTTAATGATATAAATATGACGGCATAGGTCACGTGAGGTGGCAGCCATGTTGGAAAAAGAGAAAATCTTTGGACCACTGTATCTCCTAAACCGCTTCATGGAAAAAATTAAAACTTGGCATCTGGCAAATACTCTGCATCGGTAATAAGTGATTTTTTTATGATGTCATCAGTGAAGTGGTATACCAGTCCAAATTTGACACGGAGGATGCTGTATCCAATCAATATGAAAATTTTTAGGGGTTACCTTGGGATAAATTGGTCGACAGAAAAATTAATTGATGATGTCACAGATAATGTGGTTTGGCAGCCCGATTGTTTAAAAAAAACAAACAAACAAAAAAACTTTGTCTTCTTCTCCGATGGGTCACATGGTTTGGCAGCCATATTGGATATACCCAAAAAACCCCAGGGTAAATTTTTACCCTCACTTCGAGCCTAAAACCATATAGTGTGAAAATGACGTCGTACATCATGTGGTTTGGCAGCCACATTGGATAAAAAATGAACCTTATCCGATCAACATGAAACTTCACAGGTGATCATCTACCTAATCATTGGCAGAGTATAAATTTTGATGTCACAGGTCATGTGGTTGGGAAGCCATATTAGTTTGAAAACTGATCCTTTGAAAATCTTATTCTTTGAAACCACTTAACCGATCAATATGAATCATATTACAAAATATGCTGCAAGGGCAGTGGATCATAACTGCAGTCTCACATCGATAGCTTTAGTGGTTTCTGAGATATAATTTTTTTATATTCTCCTTATAACCAATGTGGCTGCCACAGCACATGACTGAGGAAGTCATTGTTAAATGCAGTACAATACATGCAGCAAGGATATTAGATCATGACTGCAAAGTCTTGCATTGATAGGTGAATCGGTTTCAGAGAAATAATTTTGAAATATTTTCCTTGAAACCAATGTGGTTGACTCCTGTCGCATAAACCACATCACTGATGACATCATCATTATCAAATATAGATATACTCCAAGGGTGGTGGATCATATTCATAAAGTATAGCATGGATAAGTTAAGTGGTTTCCTCCAAATATATATATATATATATATATATATATATATATATATATATATATATATATATATATATTTACATATATTTTAATTTGATCGACGGCATGGGGAATATTGCTTGAAAATTTCAACATTATTGGTCACATGGTCTCGCATTCACTTTGGACAAAAGAACCTTATCTGATCAATGCAAAACTTTAAAAATGTGATCGACCACCATTCTGAATGAGATTTAGTAAAGGTGACGTCATGGGTCAAGTGTCTGATTGAAGTGGGGTTGTATCAAAGCGGAGCGACATGGTACTCAGCCATACCTGCTCGCAGTTATAAAGCGCCTTCTCGTTATTATTATAATGATTATTATTATTATTTTATCAGATAGACTAATCTGGATACATTGCAGGCCACAATAAGAACGTAGTGTGTGAAATGTGTGCAGTGGGTCGGTCTGATCTCAGTAGCTCACGTGTGCAATTATGGTTTACCATATTACATTGTAGAGATGTGCAAACAATGAAATAAGAAAAGAATGAGGTGTACCTGAGAAAAGACATCAAATATGGAAACGGACGGAACCTCCAAACAGTAATTTTGTCGCTTGGACAAAGGCTCCGGTCTGACTTTTCAACCACAGAATTGTCTTCAACTGGGACTATATACATATATGCATGACACATTTGCTTACCCTTAATATACACATAGAAGGTTTCGAGCGGAGGGTGGAATATGAAAAAAATTGGGGAAGGAGGGGTTGGGAACCCTCAAGATTGCTGGGGGTGGAAGTTTGGGGATAGGAGTTGAAGAATGTCTCTGCAAAAAGGCCATGACAACTACAACTTCCGAGAGAACATTCTCTACAGAGCAACTGTAACAACAACGTTTGCCTTCAGGGCTTAGTAATGAGGAAAAAAATGGCAAAACCAATCTTTTATAACAGAACATCGTCGATTACATAGAAACCTTGCTTGAATTGTGATGAAGGACGATGACAATCATGTGCGATGGGCTTCATCCTGTGTCTATTTTATTTCCTTCTAAAACCTATAACATGGTGAAGCCAACCAAAGAATGTCAATTAATGGCATTCATGTTTCCTGCCTTCAACTTTATGATCATTCTCAGGAGGACGTTCCACCAAGTCAAGCATATTTGGCAACCATATACCCCTGACGTTGCTGTTGTCCGTAGCAAGCTTGGCGGCTGTGCTTCTCATCCTGGCCTTTGTAGCCATACTCGGTGAGGTTATTATTTACACTCACTATTTTTATTTTCACAGCTTTGTTTTTAATTTGTAATCAAAATATATTGCTTGACATAAACAAATAAATGTTTATATATCATTTACCAAACACACAATGATATGCAGTCATCATCATCATCGTTTTACAGCCGTTTCCATGTTTGCATGTGTAAGCCGTGGTTCACCGAATGACTGCTTTCCGGGATGCACGATCCCTTGCTAACCCTCTAGTTAGGCTTTTCACTCTAGTCTCTAGCTCTCCTTCCATTCACATTCATATTTATACACCTCCTCACACAGCTACCCGACCACATCCTTTCCACATGTCCAAACCATCTCAACCTACCCCTACGCATCCCCTCACTTATACTTTCTATACATAACCTTTCTCTTAATTCCACATTTGGTTTCCTATCCTTCAGCGTCACGTCACACATCCACCTCACTATTCTCATTTCATTTTGTTCACACCTCTGATCATCCTCCTTTTTGATCACCCATGTTTCACTGCCGTCCAACATCACACTTCTAATGCAAGCTGTACAAAGTTTTCCCTTTAATCGGAGAGAGGTCCCTTTTGATGTCATCACATCACGTGAATATCAATTCCCAATTCCTGTGCTGTGTTGCCACGATGATTACTATTAGGAATAATAATTAATTAGCGATTGTTTCCATTTAGCTTTGAAAGCTGCATTCAAGTCTGTGTACAGAGAACCGCGCCTCGACCGAGCGGTTTGTTGTCCTTTGGCCGCGTGCAGTGTACCGGCGCAAGCGATTCCAGCTTCAAGCCATGGAGATGGAACTTAAAAATCCAGAGTACAAGCTCAGTAAGATCCGTACATCCACCATCATGACGGACTACAATCCAAACTACTGCTTCGCTGGTTCACCAGCCACACTCAGTGATCTCAAAGAGGTCCCACGTAAAAACATCAGCCTGCTCAGGTGAGGGTGACGGTGAGGCCATGGAAATGCGACTTTACTTGGCTGGTTAAATGTTTGATCACATTATTTATGGTATACACCGTTGGTCACAAAACACTTGTGGTTGGAGTAATCTTCACAGCCATGTCTCACAGAACATGATGTGAGATGATAAAATGACTCTATAGTTGGAAAATCCTGGGTTTGTCAAATAACAATCTGGTGTGCTGTCTCACTATTCAGGGCACTCGGCCATGGAGCCTTCGGTGAGGTCTATGAAGGAAAGGTGGTCGGCCTCCCTGGGGAGAATGGCCCTCTCAAAGTGGCTGTGAAGGTACGAGACAGATTCAACAAGAATGGGCATGTGGTAGAGCGCATAGTACCTCCACCAAGATGAACAGTTTACATTTTGTATCCCACTGATAGGCCGGATCTGGATCCGGACCTGAACCTGAACCAAAATCGAATCGGTTTGTTCTTGTCACAATCACAACCTGTCCTCCATGTTTTGTCACAATCTGTCCATAACTTTTTGAGATATTGTGCTCACAAACAAACAGAGACAGACAGACACAAAAACAGACAAACAAACACAGGTGAAAACATAACCTCTGTTCACCTTCGGTGGCAGAAGTAATAAGGATGAGTAAAGAGAAGCTGCCACTGAAATGAACCATTTCACCGAGATGAATTTACGACTCATTCAGTATAAACAGCCATGGTGGACACCATTGGAATAGATGAGAACAGTTGGTATCTGTCGCGGTCTCCTTCCCATCATAAAATGACAGTTGCCTGATGACCTACTTATTAACCGAGACATGTAGGTTTGCTCGAATGGTTTGGTACACAGGTCTCACTAGTCAGTCTCGGGGGGGGGGGGGGGGGGAGGGGAGATAGTCATTAGACAGTGAACTTGGAAGCAACCTAAAACCGCTTGGGTTTTGACTCGTGTAAAGTTTCGCTCATGAGTAGATGTGGAGCGATTTGAGTGTGTATGGGATCATGCTTGGCAAGTATGATTTCTTGAATAGGTGATGGGTTAATAACCAAACTTGAGGTGTAGAGCAGTAATTAGTGGTTTGTGACGAATTGCTTTTTACTGGTCGCATATTGTGAAAACAATTCGTACATGTTGCTGGTGGTAATGTAATTCAGCACATTGAGAAATCTGGCCGTTTTGTCCCCGACCTTAATAAACATCTTGATTTTGCTGAAGTTTGTAGTCTAGTGTATTTTTAAATTTTCAAAAGATTGCACAACAATAAACCTGTAACTTTCACTGCTATTATCTCAGCTTTGTGCGGATGTCCTATTGAGGAGAAAAATATTTGAATTATTTGTTATTTGGATGATAATGTCTTGCATTCAAAAGTGAAGTCCAAAGATTGCAATTGTTGTACAAACCTTTATGAGGAATATATTGTGCACACACACACACACACACACACACACACACACACACACACACACACACACACACACACACACACACACACACACACACACACACACAGCAATAGTTTATGAGAGATTACCTGAACATCACTTTGTATTGCACCCTGGAGGCATCTGAAGTCCCAGGCCGTTAATGGTGCTGAATCACAGAAAGAGTGGACAGCAGCAGACAAATGAAAATGGTTGAAGTTGCTTCCATGTATTAGATGAAAGGATGTTGAGGATCTAAGATTACCACACCGATAATGGAATGGCCAGAATGGCCAGGAATGGCAGAGCACACAGCATGATCAAATGACAGAGTGGATAATATCGTGGGAGGCAATGCGCTGTATCATGATGTGCTGTGCATGTATTGCTGACAGACATTGCCGGAGGTTTGTTCAGAGCAGGACGAGTTGGATTTCCTGATGGAAGCACTGATCATAAGGTGGGTGTGTTTGACCAATCACACAGTAACCTGGACATCCATCATTATCGACTATTTCCCGGGAACCGGGGATACATGGCTTGGGCACGTGCTGTCGATACTTTTGTTTAGCCTGTATCATAATCTGCTGCATCCAGTTGATCTCACTTTACTTGTCTTCTGTGTAATAACCCTATTCTTTCCATTTTGTTCATCCGGTTGATCACCGATGCATCCTTTTCACATCTTCAGAGCAGGGAATTTACCTGGGATACCAGCATGTAACAACTTACTCTTTTCTTTTGACTAGAGAAAGACTAGCAGGGGCTACCTAGCACAATATACACTTTTTAGCGCTCTTTGGTGGCCTCATAATGGATGTCAAAGCCAACGTGCTGTTGCTTAAAACCTTGCCTAGATACTGAAGCACTGACACCCAAATGTTTTGGCCGCCAGATACTATGGTTCGGCAGTGAAAGAGTAACGTACAAACACACAAGCATTTGAAAATATTTATAAGATATAGTTGGAGTTTTACAATGTGCAACTTAAAAATGAGCTTGGTACAAATATAACAGACGACTTTACGTCCTCATTCAAAGGGCAGCATACTTTGAGATGCGTGGCCCCCTGCTGGCACTACATCGTAACTGGTTTGTTTACATTTCATCTCATCTGTGGATCGAATCCAGACCAGCAGCTCAATAGCGAGCCCCCTATCAGCTTGACTACCTCTGAATTTGTGAGAAAAGCTCTTTTTTCCAACACCATTGCAGCATTAAGGGATAGCTCGGTGCTGCGATGGAATTAAAAAAACAAATCGGAGAACAAATAAAACCATTTCGTACAAACATGGTGTTGCTGTCATCCTCCGCACTAAACATTGGCAGTTTTATTGCAACTGGGTTGTTAAAATTCACGAGAGTTTTAGATTATTTATGATTGCTTAATAACCAAAGCAGAAAGCCTTGGGGGAATAATGATGAAGAAATGAATCACAATATTATGGTTTCAAAATGCTATTGCAAACCTCTTCTTGTTTGCTTTCTCTAACGTCGTCACATCGCGCCCCCCTCCCCCGCCCCCGCTCCTCTCTGATACCAGTAAGTTCAACCACCATAATATCGTGCGATGTGTCGGTGTAAGCCTAAAGACTCTCCCACGTTTCATCTTGCTGGAGCTCATGGCTGGAGGGGACATGAAGAGCTTCCTGCGAGAAGCTCGACCTCGGATTGTGAGTGGAGAACATCGCGTGTAAACATCGCGCCTCGGTTCAATCAGACACACTTGTAAAACTAAGAAGGTCGGTTTTATCACACAAATTTGTAACATTAACAATGTTGGTATAATCACATAAACTTGTCATATTAAGTGTCTGTTTACTCACACATACTTGTCATTTTAACAATGTCGGTTTAATCAGACAAACTTGTCATATGAATGATGTCAGTTTAATCAGACAAACTTGTAATACCAACAATGTTGGATTAATCACACAAACTTGTAATACGAACAATGTTGGTTTAATCAGACAACTTGTAATACTAACAATGTTGGTTTAATCAGGCAAACCTGTAATACTAAGAATGTCGGTATAATCAGACAAACTTGTAATACTAACAATATCGGTATAATCAGACAAACTTGTAATACTAACATTGTCGGTATAATCAGACATACTTGTAATACTTACAATGTCGGTTTAATCAGGCAAACTTGTAATACTTACAATGTCGGTTTAATCAGAAAAACTTGTAATTCTTACAATGTTGAATGAATCAGATAAACTTGAAACACAAACAATGTTGAATTAATCACACAAACTGTGATACTGACATTGTCGGTTTAATCAGACAAACTTGTAACACTAACAATGTCGGTTTAATCAGACAGACTTGTCATGCCAACAATGTTGGATTCATCACACAAATTGTAATTCTAACAATGTTGGTTTAATCACACAGACTTGTAATACAATGTTGGTTTAATCAGAAAAACTTGTAATTCTAACAATGTTGGATTCATCACAGAAACTTGTAATACGAACAATGTCGGTTTAATCAGCCAAACTTGTAATTCTCACAATGTCGGTTTAATCAGACAAACTTGTAACACTAACAATGTCGGTTTAATCAGCCAAACTTGTATCACTAACAACATCGGTTTAATCTGAGAAACTTGAAACACTAACAATGTCGGTTTAATCAGACAAACTTGTATCACGAACAACGTTGGCTTAATTTGACAAACTTGAAACACTAACAATGTCGGTTTAATCACACAGACTTGTAATACTTACAATGTTGGTTTAATCAGACAAACTTGTAACACAAACAATGTCGGTTTAATCACATAAACTTGTCATATTAACAGTGTCTGTTTAATCACACATACTTGTCATTTAACAATGTCGGTTGAATCAGACAAACTTGTAACACTAACAATGTCGGTTTAATCAGACAAACTTGTAATTCTCATAATGTTGGTTTAATCAGACAAACCTGTAATTCTAACAATGTTGGATTAATCACACAAACTGTCATACTTACATTGGCGGTTTAATCAGACAAACTTGTAACACTAACAATGTCGGTTTAATCACACAGACTTGTAATACTTACAATGTTGGTTTAATCAGACAAACTTGTAACACAAACAATGTGGGTTTAATCACACAGACTTGTAATACTTACAATGTTGGTTTAATCAGACAAACTTGTAACACAAACAATGTCGGTTTAATCACATAAACTTGTCATATTAACAGTGTCTGTTTAATCACACATACTTGTCATTTTTAACAATGTCGGTTGAATCAGACAAACTTGTAACACTAACAATGTCGGTTTAATCAGACAAACTTGTAATTCTCATAATGTTGGTTTAATCAGACAAACTTGTAATTCTAACAATGTTGGATTAATCACACAAACTGTCATACTTACATTGGCGGTTTAATCAGACAAACTTGTAACACTAACAATGTCGGTTTAATCAGACAAACTTGTAACACTAACAATAGCGGTTTAATCAGACAAACTTGTAACACTAACAATGGCGGTTTAATCAGACAAACTTGTAATGCTAACAATGTTAGATTCATCACACAAACTTGTAATACTAACAATGTTGGTTTAATCTGACAAACTTGTAATTCTCACAATGTCGGTTTAATCAGACAAACTTGTAACACTAACAATGTCGGTTTAATCAGCCAAACTTGTATCACTAACAACATCGGTTTAATCTGAGAAACTTGAAACACTAACAATGTCGGTTTAATCAGACAAACTTGTATCACGAACAACGTCGGTTTAATTTGACAAACTTGAAACACTAACAATGTCGGTTTAATCACACAGACTTGTAATACTTACAATGTTGGTTTAATCAGACAAACTTGTAACACAAACAATGTCGGTTTAATCACATAAACTTGTCATATTAACAGTGTCTGTTTAATCACACATACTTGTCATTTAACAATGTCGGTTGAATCAGACAAACTTGTAACACTAACAATGTCGGTTTAATCAGACAAACTTGTAATTCTCATAATGTTGGTTTAATCAGACAAACCTGTAATTCTAACAATGTTGGATTAATCACACAAACTGTCATACTTACATTGGCGGTTTAATCAGACAAACTTGTAACACTAACAATGTCGGTTTAATCACACAGACTTGTAATACTTACAATGTTGGTTTAATCAGACAAACTTGTAACACAAACAATGTCGGTTTAATCACATAAACTTGTCATATTAACAGTGTCTGTTTAATCACACATACTTGTCATTTTTAACAATGTCGGTTGAATCAGACAAACTTGTAACACTAACAATGTCGGTTTAATCAGACAAACTTGTAATTCTCATAATGTTGGTTTAATCAGACAAACTTGTAATTCTAACAATGTTGGATTAATCACACAAACTGTCATACTTACATTGGCGGTTTAATCAGACAAACTTGTAACACTAACAATGTCGGTTTAATCAGACAAACTTGTAACACTAACAATGGCGGTTTAATCAGACAAACTTGTAACACTAACAATGGCGGTTTAATCAGACAAACTTGTAATGCTAACAATGTTAGATTCATCACACAAACTTGTAATACTAACAATGTTGGTTTAATCTGACAAACTTGTAATTCTAACAATGTCGGTTTAATCACACAGACTTGTAATACTTACAATGTCGGTTTAATCAGAAAAACTTGTAATTCTAACAATGTCGGTTTAATCAGAAAACTTGAAACACTTACAATGTTGGATTAATCAGAAAAACTTGTCACACTAACAATGTTGGTTTAATCAGACAAACTTGTAATACGAACAATGTTGGATTCATCACACAAACTTGTAATACTAACAATGTTGGATTAATCACACAAACTGTCATACTTACTTTATCGGTTTAATCAGACAAACTTGTAACAGTAACAATGTCAGTTTAATCAGACAAACTTGTAATTCTCATAATGTCGGTTTAATCAGACAAACTTGTAACAGTAACAATGTCAGTTTAATCAGACAAACTTGTAATTCTAACAATGTTGGATTCATCACACAAACTGTCATACTTACATTATCGGTTAAATCAGACAAACTTGTAACACTAACAATGTCAGTTTAATCAGACAACATTGTAATGCTAACAATGTTGGATTCATCACACAAACTTGTAATACTAACAATGTCAGTTTAATCTAACAAACTTGTTATTCTAACAATGTCGGTTTAATCACACAGACTTGTAATACTTACAATGTCGGTTTAATCAGAAAAACTTGTAATTCTAACAATGTCGGTTTAATCAGAAAAACTTGAAACACTTACAATGTTGGATTAATCAGAAAAACTTGTCACACTAACAATGTTGGTTTAATCAGCCAAACTTGTAATACTAACAATGTTGGATTCATCACACAAACTTGTAATACTAACAATGTCGGTTTAATCTGACAAACTTGTAATTCTAACAAGGTCGGTTTAATCAGCCAAACTTGTAACACTAATAATGTCGGTTTAATCAGACAAACTTGTAATTCTCACAATGTCGGTTTAATCAGACAAATTTGTAATTCTAACAATGTTGGGTTAATCACACAAACTGTCATTCTTACATTGTCGGTTTAATCAGACAAACTTGTTACACTAACAATGTCGGTTTAATCACATAAACTTGTCAACTTAACAGTGTCTGCTTCATCACACATACTTGTAATTCTCACAATGTCTGTTTAATCATACAAACTTGTCATACTAACAATGTCAGTTTAATCAGACAAACTTGTAATACTCTACTAACAATGTCGGGATTTGTTTAATTATCGTTGGTAATGTCAAATGTCAATGCATTTAGAGGATTGAAGAGCAAATGAGATGCTAAACAAGCTGCTTGCTCGTGTTCAGGGCTGGAGAGACAAGGAAGTTAAAAAAAATATATATATTATCATGGAAAATTACAATAAATGAAATGACATATTGGCCACAATGAGAAAACCGAAATGGAACTGGGCAAGACAGGTCAACCAGTGGATAACAAGGAATGCAAAGTGGCAACTTGGAGCAGCACTGTTTAAAGCAGAGGAAGATGGAGGATTGGAGGGAGAGACAAATGGAGCAGGACTGTCAGAAGCAGAGGAAGATGGAGGATTGGAGGGAGAGACAAATGGAGCAGGACTGTCAGAAGCAGAGGAAGATGGAGGATTGGAGGGAAAGACAAATGGAGTCAGACCATAAGAAGCAGAGGAAAATCGAGGATAGGAGGAAGAGACAAATGCAGCAGGACATTCGGAAGCAGAGGAAGATCGAGGATTGGAGGGAGAGACAAATTAATAAAATCCTCTGAGAGCAAATGTCCCCGAATTGCTGGGAATGATGAAAAATAGGCCATGAGGAGGGAGTCATTTGTTCTGTGGTGGACTGAAAGTCTAATGATCTATTTATAATAATTTATTTATCTATAGACAAACATATATATATATATATATATATATATATATATATATATATATATATATATATATATATATATATATATATATATATATATATATAAAAACGAAAAGCACGGTGAGGCGGTGCATATTGGTGCGGCAGTGAAGCCATGAAGTGGCGAGTCAGTCCGGGAAGTTGTGAAGACTACATGCCTAATAATCATGTCCTGTTTGAACGTTAATTTACCAAGACCCTAAAGACCCAAAAGACGATGAGGACCCAAAAGACGCAGATGACTCAAAAGTCTGAGGACCCAGAAGACCCAAAAGTCAGCGAAGACACAAAAAGACCCCAAAGACCCAAAAATCACCACAGACCCTGAAGACCCCGAAGACCCAAAAGTCCCTGAAGACCCAAAAATCACCGAAGACACAAAAAAACCCCGAAGACCCAAAAGTCTCTGAAGACCCCAAAATCATAAAAGTCCCTGAAGACCCCCAAAATCCCCAAAGAACTAAAAGTCCCTGAAGACCCAAAAGACCCCAAAGATGCAAAAGACAAAAAAAGTCTCTGAACACCAAAAAGACCATGAAGACCTAAAAGACCCCAAATCTCCAAAGAACCAAAAGTCAAAGACCCAAAAGACCCTGAAGACCCAAAATACCCCAAAGACCCTGAACACATGAAGACCCCAAAAGACCTCAAAGAAATATTTGTATTATGAAAGACCTAAAAGACCCCAAATCTTCAAAGAACCAAAAGTAAAAGACCCTCAAGACCCAAAATACCCCAAAGACCCTGAACATATGAAGACCCCAAAAGACCTCAAATAAATATTTGTATTATGAAAGACCCAAAAGTCCCCAAAGACCCAAAAGTTACCGAAGACCCAAAAGTCACTGAAGACCCAAAAGTACCCAAAGACCCTGAAGACCCCAAAAAGACCATGAATACCTCACAGAAATGTTTGTATTGTGAAAGAACCAAAAATCCCCAAAGAACTAAAAGACCCCAAAGACCTAAAACACCCTGAAGACCCAAAAGTCACAAAAGACCAAAAATTCCCGAGGACCCAAAAGATGTCTTAGTAAGACATCATCCTAGGTCAAAAATTTCAATGGATTCGTGATCAGCATGAAAAATGGCCATAAAAAACACCCCTTTTAACGGGACAACAGAGAAAAAGTCGATGTGTGCCCAACCCTATTAAAAGGAGGTCTCACACCACACCCCCTTGTGGGCTTATCTCCAAACTGGGTTAAAAAGCAATCCTGGACTAAAACTAGGAAATCCTCATCTGCTCTTCCCTTTCCCTGTTCCTGGACCCAGTCTATCCCTGGCAAGTTAAAATCCCCCATCTCTCTCTATCGAGTGCAGCCTATGGCTGCTGGTTGCGTCATTGGTTGGGACGCGGCTATGCCGCTGATACAGTGTCCCCCTTACCAGTGCACTGGTACTCATTTTGCCGAACTCGGAAGGATGACAGGCTGAGTCGCCGCTGCTCGCACTGTCGCCGCTGCTCGCCCCCGTCGCACCGTCGCCGCTGCTCGCCCCCGTCGCCGCTGCTCGCCCCCGTCGCCGCTGCTCGCCCCCGTCGCACCGTCGCCGCTGCTCGCCCCCGTCGCACCGTCGCCGCTGCTCGCCCCCCGTCGCACCGTCGTCGCTGCTCGCCCCCGTCGTCGCTGCTCGCCCCCGTCGCACCGTCGCCGCTGCTCGCCCCCGTCGCACCGTCGCCGCTGCTCGCCCCCGTTGCACCGTCGCCGCTGCTCGCCTCCGTCGCACCGTCGCCGCTGCTCGCCCCCGTCGCACCCTCCCCGCCGCTCGCCCCCGTCGCCGCTGCTCGCCCCCGTCGCCGCTGCTCGCCCCCGTCGCACCGTCGCCGCTGCTCGCCCCCGTCGCACCGTCGCCGCTGCTCGCCCCCGTCGCACCGTCGCCGCTGCTCGCCCCCGTCGCACCGTCGCCGCTGCTCGCCCCCGTCGCACCGTCGCCGCTGCTCGCCCCCGTCGCACCGTCGCCGCTGCTCGCCCCCGTCGCACCGTCGCCGCTGCTCGCCCCCGCCGCACTGTCACCACTTCCAATATCCTCATAAACCACACTCCACAACCGTAACCAACTATTATTTACAAATGTCACATTCTGCTACTTGCTGCAAATTATCGATGCGTTCCTTCAACCCAGTAATAACTATCCTCAAATGGACGATTTCCTCACACTTCCTACAACAATAACAACCCTCTGCTTCCCCCATTGTTGACGTGGCCCACATTGAGCAACTGTGACATTTTACATATTCCTCATCCTTTCTCCTTCGCTCTCTATTTATAACCTTCTTCATACTCCCAAGGCCCCAACTGACCACGCTAAACTTATCACAAGGCCTTGCCATGCTTCTTTCAATTAACTAACTGAACTACCCGTTAAAACTGTTATGAACACAACACGAAAAAAATAGTACAGTTCCACAGCCCCTAACACAAATCTCGATAACAAAAAACGCAAAACGCTTTAGGACTGGAAACTTAGCTTTCGAGGGACTGGAAGGAGAGCTCACCACCCAGTCGTCCTCGTGCGCCGATCCCTGAACCAGAAGTTCGGAAGTGACGTCAATCCCCCGTCAAAGTTACCAAAAATATGTTATTAAAATCGATACATGTTCAAGCACACAGATGTAATAATAATGTTGTATTTGAGTAAATTTCCCATTAAAGGGTAATAACAATACATTGGTGCTATATGCTAAAAAAAAAAGCATTTACTTTTTCAAGTTAATCAGCAATCAAGTTTAATTGGCAACATTTTTTATTTTTATTTTATCACCCTTAAACCCATCACTAATATTGCAAATATATTTACAGAAAAGAAATGTTTGTATTATGACTGGTCTAAATCATGCTCACACAGCAGATCTGTGACATCAATCTCTGCAACAACGTGTGGAGAGGAGAGCATAGCGAGCCAATCCATGCAAGTTGATATATAAAATAATTTTGAAAACCCTTTCCAATTGCATCTGCATTGCAATTCCTTAGCAAGAGGATGGAATGATTAATGCATACATTTCATTGATCAACTAATGAGTACTCGGCAGTGTATTGAATTGATTGCTGTCATTGCCCCTCTGGCTGTCACCTCTCCCATTGCTGCGACTGCCCCCTCTCGTTCCAGGGCCATACCTCCAGCCTGACCATGCTCGACCTGCTAACGATGGCAAAGGACATCACACTAGGCTGTCGGTACCTCGAAGAAAACCATTTCATCCACAGGTGCCAACAGAATGAACATAGTGAACATCTCAATACACACATCACCCTCCTGCCGATGGAAAATCGCATCGTAAAACATGTCAAGCCTTAAATACATTTTCCTTATGGAGGAATGTTGAAAAAGTAATACTGTACTTTTAATATTCATTGTTTATTTTCTACATTTTCGCTGAATTATTTCTCCGTTTATCACAGAAAAGTCAAGAAATCTTTGTTGCGGTCCCGCTATGATTTACAATTGGTTTGGATCTTTATCTTTTGTAAAATGCAGTTATATACACTCAAACAATGTTATACATATTAACATACATTTCTCTATTTATCCTATCTGTATGATAGGAAGCAAAAGGGTTCAAGGATAAGCACTCACAATAGTCCAAGACATGCCAACGTATTTTTTGTTGATATTGTGTCCCTTAATTTCAATGTACACGTACCTCATTCATTTTCCTCCAACCTGTCTCTGCCAGTACAACATCAGTTTACAGATTGCTCCTTGAGCCACATCTGCTGCTTCAGTCAATGGGATGTCAACTGTTCAAACATAAGAGTCACTGGAGTCAGATCCGAGCTGTGTGGTGGTGGGGGCACGGGGAGGAGGAAAAAAGGGGGGGGGCGTTAACTGCCTTGACAAAGCCAGTCTCAAACGGTGGTCTGTACAGAAACAGTCTTGTGCACAGACATGGTGTCCTGAAGGAGCTGAACTGTCATCAACATTCCTCAGTATTTGGCCTTCATGACCTGCTTTTAATCGTTGCAGGTGACTGGTGGAATATTCTCCTTGGTTGTAGTTTGTGAAGCATATAGTAAATCAGCAGGATCCTTCTAACATCCCAGAGAATCGAAGTCATAATCTTTCTGGCCAAGAGCTGGGTGTGAAATGTATTAAGTGGTGGAATTGGAATCCATGCTTCTATTGCATGGATTCCAATTTCGTTCTCGGATCCCATTGGTGAAGTCACGTTTCATCACCAGTTAACAGAGGAGTGATAAAGTCAGCTGGATCTGCGTTGGAAGGTTTGAGAAGCCCAGTTCAGCAGCAAGCCACATCATTTGTACTACCTACATTAGGTGGGAGTACTGTAAAGTGCATATGACAAAGGATTGGTGGGAAAAATGACTGTAAACGATACCCTAATAACCTTGAGATGCCCTTATAATGGCAGTATCGCTTTGGGGGCAATTTGTTTTGACCGTTGCTTGCTTTCTTTGAACTCGAGGTTGGAAAGTTTCACAACCCGAGTTCCCAAAACCTCAAACTACAGATGTATCTGCCATATCACATTTCGGTTTTATATCAAATAGTTTTGCAGGATGACTTTGCCAATATATTTGGCTTTGCTAGCCTGGCTGTGTCCTGTTGGCAGAGACATTGCTGCAAGGAACTGCCTGTTGACATCCAAGGGGACTGGGCGTGTTGCCAAGATCGGAGATTTTGGGATGGCAAGAGACATTTACAGGTAATGTTTCTCTATTATCCCTGATCACTGTCTGCCACATAAATCTGTAAAACATGATGATCTACATCTGTAAAACATGTCAAGGCACAATGTTGTTGTTGTTGTTGTTGTTGTTGCTGTATAACATCCACAATCCTCCATTAAGATTAAAAACTGTTCATGAAAAAATCTTAATGACTATTTTATGCCTGTAATGTCGTACTTTCAGTCATGCAAGGTTAAACGATGACACGTCATAGCATATTGACAGGATATAATTTCTAACATATGACTAACATCCCTTCAGGACGAGCTATTATCGTAAAGGTGGCAGAGCGATGCTACCTGTGAAGTGGATGCCCCCAGAAGCTTTCTTGGAAGGCGTTTTTACATCTAAAACTGACACCTGGTAAGACCTGCAATAATGTAGATCACGTTTTTCTCTTGTTAATGCCTTCTGCAGTGGAAGAGGCCCATCAGTGGGTGAGCCTGCTGTGCACACACCACACACAAATATTTGGTTATTCACCCTGACGAGAACACTCTTTATCAATACTCACACGGGGCCGGAATGTAAGGTAAGCATGTGCGTGACGAACAGTCACCCATAACATGGTCGTGCAATCTAGGGTATCGGGCTTTGTACTACAGCACTTGCAAAACAACAGCAATCGACGCATTTATGGCTCAAGGCGCTGTCACACCTTGACGATTTAGCCAGCGTATGCCGACTTGTGAAAAACTTGTCTAAAACGCCGGCACACGTCGAATATGTTATGGGTAAGTTTTGTATACATTAAGAGCACTGCCATACGTCGTAGTACGCTGGCTTTCATCATTGTACTTTGCGGTTGTCCTCAAATTTTAGCATGCTTGAAATTTTACGATGTATGTCAGCGTATGACTCACACGTTCCGCTACGCTGGCCATAAGTTTTAGACACATTATGCGATCGTTGACACATGTCGACACATGTTACTTGTAAGTTACTCATAAGTCAAAACACATCGAGGTAATGATAACCATACCTGAAACTTTTATTTCTAACCTATGAGTAACGTGCTTTGAACCTACAGTATATGTAACGTACCTCCAACGCATATTGACGTATGTAGACGTATTTGATTGACGTTTTCCGGACGACCACAGAACTTACTGAACGCGTTTCTAATTTACAGCTACCGTATAATGGCGTATTTGCAGCGTTAAAAAAAAACAAAAAAAACAACAATAACTTCCGATATTTCGTCACGTGCCGTTACGTCACGTCCGATTGCCTCTTCAGTTTGCTCATGTCTTATTCTTAGTTCCTCCTCTGTGAATATTTTCTGTTTGAGGATATTGTCACGTCGACATCGAAACTTAAAAGCAAATGTCCGAATATATTTTAAAATTCGTGATAGACTAAAAAAAACAAACAAACAAAAAAACAACAACTTCAGATATTTCGTCAGTGCCTTCATGGAGCCAAGGAGAAAAAAATGTGCCTTGACGGAGAAAATAAGTTTTGGGTATGCTAAACATTACCTCGACGTGTTTCGACTTTTGAGTAACTTACAAGGAACTTGTGTCGACGTGTGTCAATGATCGCATATCGTGCCTACAACTTATTCCCAGCGTAGCGGAACGTGTGAGCCATACGGCGAGTACGTCGTAAAATTTTCAGCATGCTTGAAATTTCACGACGTACGAGACGTACCACGGAATATGACAGCGTACTTCATCGTTTTTCAGCGTGCTCTTAACGTATACACAACTTACCCATAACGTATTTGACGTGTGCCAGTTTGGTTTGGCAAATTTTTCATAGGTCGGCATACGCTGGCTAAATCATCAAGGTGTGACTGCGTGGTTGACACTTCCAATTTCCAGGCGGTTATGATTTAAATCGGCATGTGGCAGGTTTTTAACAGGCTACGCCACGAGTTCATCGGCGATACGTGCAGCGCACTATTCCTAAGTTAGACTATCGTTGGGCATAGGTTGTGAACGCCGACAACAGGCTAAGTATTCGTTGGTATAAGTTATCTATAAGACAACGAAACGTTCTGTGCCCGTAACTAATATGTTATGCATACGACCAACATGTTATCAATACGACCAAAACTTTAAAAAACATCAAAATTTCAGTGTACGCCAACGTTTTACATGCATTTTTATACGTTGCCATTGCTGGCTAAATCGTCAAGGTGTGACAGCGCCTTCACATGTGAAATTCAGCAATAAACCGTCACGTGATGACTCCATTTTAATGGAACCTCATGATTTGAGCATTTGGGTTGTAACAAGAGATGCACAACTTCTTCATATACTTTCGGATCATAAGGCATGGCAACAGACGGCGATGATACGATACGATGTTCGCATGATGTTGATACGATGTGCGCATGATGTTGAATTGATAAGGTTAGCCATAATTTAATTTTTCTCCACAAAGCCGGTGATGTTTAACGCAAGTCCTGCTAGGTGGACAATTTCCAATTTTTCTTTTTCAATGCAAGAACTGTGTAAACAGCCATATACATTTTATAAAGGTAAAAATTACACAATTGACATCCGCCCCCCCCCCCCGCCCCTCCTCGCCCACATGCAGTTTCCTTAAAACCCTAAAATAAATAGTTGCCTCATGGTGGTCTATTCCAGGCCTGTGTGTGGACCTGCTTCACCAGGAACCCCCAGGAGGGCATATTAGATCTCAGAACACATGGTCTGTGTTTGTCCCTGATGAAAGTCACTCTGTCGCTGAAATGTTGGACTTTCTTCGCCGTTGTCCTTCCTAAGAGAATAGATATATATTTGGTTGTGCCTTCATGTTTTCCATTCTGCAGTTATGGATTCTCTCAACTGCAACTACAAAAAAACAAAGTTTGAAACCAACAGTGCATACTTTCACAAAGAAGGGATTTCTGTATGTGAGATAAGATGTGAATGGCTGTTTACTCATTCATCAATTCATTCATTGCATTTGATTCCAGATGAAAATCAAAGGCTTTTTTGATCACGTATCCTAAAAGCACGACACGGTCCCATTTTGACCTCGAAGACGGAGGTTATGTTTTAACCCCTGTCTGTTTGTGAGCATGATATTTCAAAAAGTTATGGACAGATTCGAATGAAACTTGGTGGACAGCTTGGGTGTGTGAAAAGGAAGAACGGATTCGATTTTGGTGAAGATCCGAATCCGGATCCGATAATGTTTTTTAACATTCTAAGTGATTCTTCACCTTTGAGAGATGGGGCCAAAAATAATATGTCGCATGATATTTCAAAAAGTTGGCATTTCAAAATCAAAAAGATTTTGGTTAAGGTCCGGATTCAGATGCGGCCAATCAGTGGGATACAACACGTAAACTGTGGAGGTATGCGCTCTACCGAGTGTCGTTCTAGTTCTAGTCTTATCATTTAAGTGGAAATGATAGAATGTGCTTCATTCTTACTTATTTTGGGCTGGCACGATAGTTTAAGTTTAGTGGAACTCACCTTTGAGTATTGTGTCTGTGTTCGATTTGGCTATAAAGAGTATTTTTGATTTATTTATTAATCAATTAATCGATTAATTTTTCATTTTTCGATGAATTACTTAATTTTCAGAGTTACAGATTCGGATGAAACAGTGGTTGTGTTGGTCTGCCATTAGGCAATTGATTGAGAAATCAATTGTTTTACGATTACCATTTATTTTAATTACGCAATTAATCACTGAATCAATCGATCATTGCACATCGCTCACTCGAAATCCGTCTCCATATGCTGCACGGCGAGTGAGTATCGGTTGTACATATTTACCCCAGAAGTACATCTGTACACACAAACTATCATTTGTGCACATTCACCTCAGAAGTGCCCCGCTCCTTCCCAATTCTGTCTCCATGTGCTGCACGGCGGCATCGCCGGACACCGAAGGCGCCCCAGTGATGTCGCGCGCTGAAGGATTTGTTATTCATTTAATTGGCATGGGGATGGTGTACTTTAAATGTACCTCTACTTGCTTGTATTTTAATCAAAAATGCTCAGTGATAAATCGTACCTTGTTGTCGATATTTGTTTAATTCGTTTTTTCGTACAGCCTTGGCCTTGTCGGATAGCTGGTGCTTAATCATATTTCCCCTCTTGGTTTCCCCCTCATCCTGATCCCTCTCGACTAACTCCTTGTCCTGCACCCTCTGGGCTTCCCCCTCACCCTGCAACTCTCAACTTTCCCCTCTTCCTGCCCTCTGCCACGTTACCCCTCGTATTGCCCCCTCCCATCTTCCCAACCACTCCGTTAGTCTGTGTGTTATACCATCCTCAAAACTGTGACAGCATCTCTCTCACAGACAACATGGATCAACTTTTCACCACTCATCCCAACTCTTCCTCGTATGTGGTGATTTCAATTATCATCATTCAACTTGGCTGAGTGATGGTACATCTCTCACCAGCCATGGCACTTCAGCAAAGGACTTCTGTGACTCTTCACTTCCCTTGGCAGGAGAGATTCACTTACCTTGGCAGTGATATTCATGTCTCTGCTGGCTGTGAGCCCGAGTTCAATAGACGTCTGGGTCGGGCCTGGGGAGTCATGGATTCACTGGATCATGGGGTGTGGCGCTGTTGGTACCTGTGCGGGAGGACGAAAGTCCGGGTCTTCAGGTCGTTGGTGCTTCTAGTCTTGCTCTACGGATGTGAGACTTGGACTCTGACCAGGGATCTGAGATGGAGATTTATTTCCTTTGGTACCAGGTCTCCTGGAGAATCCTTGGCTATCGTTGGTTGGACTTTGTGTCCAACGAGCGGTTGCTGAGAGAGACTCAAATGAGATTTGTGACCTGCATAGTCCGTGAGCGTCAGCTGCAGCTGTATGGACTCGTGGCTCATTTTCCTGACTCTGATCCTGCTCGCCAGATTCTCTCAGCGAGGGAGTCTCGTAAGTGGAGGAGGCCAGTGGCCCGACCACGTGCCTTGCGGTTGCAGCAGGTTGATCAGCATCTCAAAGAGATGGGGATGGGCCAGACATCTGCCTGGGGGATGGCAAGATGGAGGCTCCTGGAGTACCGGCGGAAAGTGGACGCAGTGACGTGTTGCTCCGGTGCATGCTCCCACATCTGACCTGACCTGCCATCCTGCCTTCCTCTCCAATCTGTCTGCATGTGAAATCCAAGACCAACTCCATACATGGATTACTGACTTCCTCTACTCTCAGAGCGAGCATTTGGTTCTCAACAGAATCCTTACTTCTCCTCTCCCTGTCAAGGCTGGAGTACTCCAAAGCAGTGTTCTTGGCCCCAATTTATTCCTAATCTTCAACAATGATCTAATTGTCTCTGGAAAATCGTCTTTATCTTTTTGCTGATAACTCCACTCTCTGCCGTGACATCTGTCATCCTTCAGACAGACAGGCAGCTACCTCTTCCCTCTCTTCAGACCTTGACAAAAATCACAAACTGGTCAAGCTCTTGGAACATGTCTTTCAACCCTGAGAACTCCAACACATTCCTCACTCCCTATCAGCAAAGAGACAAAGAGGACTAACCCGCTCAAAGAGGTTCAGTTACTCAGTCTTGCAACTCACTCTCAGCCATGATCTCTCTTGAGCAAACCACATTTCAAAGTTGGCTTCCAAAGCCAGATGTTGACTGACCATCCTCCTTCACACAGTCCTTCCTTAGCACATCTGAACTCCAATCCACCTTCAAGGCTTTCATCCAGAGCTTGATGGCGTACTGCTCTCCCCTTTGGGCTGGCTCAACTGCCTCACATGTTGCTCAGTGTAATGTGGAAACAAAGGCCTTCAAAATCATTGGAATGTCCCGTGATGAAGCTGAGTGTATGGGGCCTATCACTTTCCCACTGCAGACAGGTCGGTGGTCTCTTTGTCTTTTACCGCCTCCTTTCAGGTCTTGCACCCGCTGCTCTTTCTGTGCTTTGTCACCCTCAGGTTTCTGTAGGCCTCACATGGTTCACCATCAATCCCCTCCTAGTGAAACTGAAAAATCCAGAACCACTGCTCAATTTCACTCAATTGTCCCTCATTTCTTCCACCTGTAGAATAATCTCCTACACTCTCCTCAATCTCATTAGTCCCTCCCTTTCTTCAAGACAGCTGTGCACCACCATATCAAATCATTCCCCATCCAAAACCATGATCTATTCCACCCTTGTTAACCCCACCCAAAATCCTCCTAATTTCAAATTTCCAGTTTTTTTCCTCCTGTGAATTTCCTTCTGTATCCATCTTTCCCACCCCATGCATCCTTTCATGACCCCCATTGTTTGTTCAAGTTTCCCACTATCTTGTCCTTCAACTCCACTGTTGTTGTCCCCCACCCTCTCTCTGCTGCTGCTCCTTTTATCCTGTTACATCCTGATCCAGTCAGTGTACTAGCTGTTCCATGAGCCTTGCTTCTGTATGCAAAAAACAAAACACAAACAAGCAGCATCACAGCGAAACATGTGAACACACGCACACACACACACACACACACACACACACACACACACACACACACACACACACACACACACACACACACACACACACACACACACACCTTGGAAAGCAAACACACTGGAAGAAAAGAGCTCATTTCATGCGCTCTCGTTTATTCCACCATATCCACATGGTTGTTCATTTTTGTGCTCGTTTGTGTTGGTGTGTTGCACATTGCTGATGAGAATCCTGATTGCTTCCTTGAATTTGTTGGATCGGACAAGCCAATTCTGGTGACAATGATGGTTAATCATGTTCCTTACTGCTCTTCACAGCCATTGTCTCATTGCATAACGGTATTCTTGGCTCAAGCTCACAGCAGGTACAAAGAGATGAGATGAAGCGTCATCGGATACCATAGTGCTGAGGAGCAGATGAACCGTTGCCTGCGGCACCTACCGGACTGACCTTGCAGCCTGGGAAGGGAAGTTAATTATTTCCGATGGTACAAGGTAATTGTGCGGGGGCTTTTGTGGCATATGAGTGAGCATTTACAGGAAGAAACAATGAAATCGAAATAAACTTCGACAAAATCAGCCATTTGGCCCACGTGCTGTCTCTACACCAAATTAACTTCATCTGTCAATTTCATTGTCTCGTCCGTGCTAACCCTTTTATCATTCCCCTCAAATGAACAATATTTAAATCACGTTTATTATAATCAACTTATTCATTCATTTTAATGTCTCAGGAGGGAATGTCACCACATTGGTCTACTCTTTTTGAAAGACAAAGTGGCATCTTTAACAATTAACCGACCTTTACAATACATTCTTCAAAAACAGACTGAAACTAGAAGGGCACTCGGTAGAGCGCATACCTCCGCCACGTAATGCCTGATCCACGAGAACACATCGGGCCCAATACATTTTTGAAATGGCATGCTAGATATCGTTTGTGGCCAGATCTCTCAATGGTGAAGAATCATTAACAAAAATTAAATAATTCTCCTATCCAGATCCGGATTCGGATCTTCACCAAAATCGAATCAATTCGTCCTTGTCGCACACCCAACCTGTCCACCAAGTTTCATCCAAATCCGTCAGCGACTTTTTGAGATATCCTGCACACAGACAGACAAACACAGACAGGCAGAGAGGGGTGGAAACATAACCTCCTTCACCTTCGGTGGCGGAGGTAAAAATGCGATGTGGTAAAGGTGCAAACAAAGGGTAAAACATGCAAAACAATGCTGCATCACTCATACACATCCTTACACTCTCACGACACACACTAATGGGACAAAGCACACCTGCTCGCATTGCTATAGTACGCCCGACGAACACTCCGTATAGGGAGACAAACCAGGTCGTGGGAGGAAGGGAAACATTCCACGACCACAAAAGTACTCGAGTCTAAAATTTCGAACAGGAGAGGGCTCTTGTAACCTCCATTTCACATCAACTTATGGTGACATCAAACACTTGAAAATGGTACGTGCCGCCGCCTTGCTTGACTGACATTCAGCATTTAAAAGGATAAGAACACGGATAATCCTCATAAGTCCGCTTCAATTGGGAAGAGGAAATTCCTCCTGAGGAAATACCCTCCTGAGTGCGATGAAAAAGGAGGCGCCATCGATGTGACGTCGCTGGTACCAAGAATGCCCTGCGAAGTGAACATACCCCCCTAAGCTCAGTGGCTGTGTTTGTGTCGTCTGACCATTATGTGTGTGTGCGTGCGTGCGTGCGTGCGTGTGCGTGCGTGCGTGCACGCGCTCAATCACGAGCCTTAGATCTTGTTTAAAAACAAAATGCAAATCAGCAATCATGTTCGCACGCTTATGGTTTATTATTCTTCTTCACTCCATGCTCTGGCACGTCACCAGAAGATAGTTGTGAAGAGATTAAAACTGAGCCTTGTGTTTGGACTTGTGCTAAGAGCCAAAGGAACTCCATGTGTTACGGACAAAACCTCTCCTGAAACCAAGTCGACGACATGCAGTTTGTTACAAAAACTGTATCGTCTTCATGTGATTCTTAGTTGGGAGTCCGTGCTTTTTAAAATATGTCTGTACCTTCAACAGCACCCATTTATTAAATTATATTATAATTATATACATATTTACTCGTATATGCATACCTGGCTCTGTCGGTATCGATTTTCTCAGATATCGATATACCAATTGGACTCGTATCACCGGTACCACCGGTATACACTGGTACAGAGATCTAAAAAAAAATAATAATGATTTTTTTGTTTTTTACGCACGTTCCAAAAACACTTAATGGTCCAATGGTTCATTACGTATTCATATTTGATGTACACATCATTGACACACAGTAATCTTTCAAAGTATTCCCACGTGGGGTTTTCTTTTCTCATGATATAAATGGTTATTTTACTTCCAACTTCAACTTTTATTAAAAATGGTTTTGTTTTGAAGCGAGATCAGTATTGGTCATTTGCCCAGGTTGGTATCGCAATCATGGATCACCATGTTGTTATGACTATTGTACCGGCACAAGTAGCGCAGATCCAACCACAAGGGCAACGGACAACACAATTGCTTGTACGGTGCTCGGGTGCTGAGGGTTAAAAGTTAAAACGTATTGTACCTACTTCCTGGTATGTCTTGACGTCGTTCGTTCCACAGTTTCAGGTGTAGCCGAGTGTATTAAAGCTTTTAAAATGATATACAGTGGCTATAGAAAGTCTACAACTCCTTTCAAAATTTTCAATTTTTGTTGCCTTATAGCCTGGAATTAAATTGCATGAATACAAATTTCAGAAAATGAATTAAAAGTACAAAACTAGAATATCTTGGTTGGATAAGTGTCCACCCCCCTTGTAATCGCAATTGTAAATTATCTCAGGTGTAACCAATCACCTACAAAATCACACATCAAGTTCATTGGCCTCCACCTGTGTTCAATTTAGTGATTCTGATTATTTCAGAATAAAATCAGCTCTTCCTGGGGGTTTCCTCTGCTGGGTGGTGCATTTCACATCAAAGACTCAACCATGAGCACCAAGCAGCTTTCAAAAGACCTCTGGGATAAAGTTGTGGAAAGGCACAGCTCAGGAGATTGGTATAAAAGCATTTCAAAGGCCTTGAATATCCCTTGGAGCACAGTCAAGACAATCATTAAGAAGTGGAAGGTGTATGGTACTACCAAGCAAGACCCTGCGTAGATCAGGCCGCCCCTCCAAACTGGATGACTAAGCAAGGAGGAAACTGATCAGAGAGGCCACCAAGAGGCCAAGGGCAAGTTTGAGAGAGCTACATCTCTTTATGGTAAAGACTGGTCACTGTGTGCATGTGACAACAATATCCCAAGCACTCCACAAGCCTGGCCTGTATAGTGGGGTGGCAAGAAGGAAGCCATTACTCAAAAAAGCCCACCTTGAGTCCCATTTGAGGTATGCAAAAAATATTCTGGAGATTCTGAAGTCATGGGAAAAAAGTTTTGTGGTCTGATGAAACCAAGATGGAACTTTTTGGCCAAATGCAAAACATCACATTTGGCACAAACCCAACAAAGCATATCTCCCAAAGAACACCATCCCTCCTGTGAAGTATGTTGGTGGCAGCATGGTGTTATAGCAATGTTTCTCATCAGCAGGGACTGGGGCACATGTCAGGATAAAAGGGAAAATGGATGGAGCAAAATACAGAAAAATCTGAGTGGAAAACCTGCTGCCCTCTGCAAGAAACCTGAAATTGGAACGGAAGTTCACCTTTCACCATGACAATGACCCGAAGCACACAGTCAAAGCTACACTGGAGTGGCTAAGAAACAAAAAGATAAATGTCCTTGAGTGGACCAGTCAGATCACCGACCTACATCTATCGAAAATATGTGGCCTGACTTGAAGTTGCTGTCCATCAACGCTCCCCACACAACTTTGTTTTGAAGGCTCCTCCAGGCCTTCAAAACAGCTGTTCACCACTACCTCTTATCTTCCCCCATTCAAAACCTCGATCTTTTCTACCCCCGTTAATCCACCCCAAACCCACCTCCTACAAATTCCCTGCTTTCCTTCCTGAAAGTCCCTGTAATGTCCATCTTATATACCCCGTGTTCCCCGCCCCATCCCTCTCCCTTCCACAGATCTCTGAATGTCTGTTCCCTACTGTTTTGTCCTTCCCTCTCCCACCCCTCTTGTCTCATGCCCCCTTGCTGTGTGTTAGCTCTCAGACGAGCCTCGACAATGTATACAACAAAAAAATAATAATAAATAAAAAACTTGACTGAGCTTGATCAGTTTTGTACAGAAGAATGGGCAAATGTCCGATCTTGGTGTGCAAAGTTGGTAGAGATCTATCCCAACAGACTCACAGCTGTAATTGCTGTCAAAAGTGCTTCTACCAAGTACTAACTCAGGAGGGTGGACATTTATCCAATCAAGATATTCTAGTTTTGTATTTTTAATAAATTTTCTGAAACTTGTAGATTGTTTTTCTCTTGGAAGTTGTGGTTACGATGTGTAAATAAAGGAAGAAAAAGTTTAATTTAATGCAATTTAATATCAGGTGCGAAGGCAACAAAATGTGAAAATTTTGAAAGGGGATGTAGACTTTCTATAGGCTCTGTATATACTGCCTTTAATAACAAAATGTGAGAAATTTGAAAGCGGATGTAGACTTTCTATAGGCTCTGTATATACTGCCTTTAATAACAAAATGTGAAAAATTTGAAAGGGGATGTAGACTTTCTATAGGCTCTGTATATACTGCCTTTAAGAACAAAATGTGAAAATTTTGAAAGGGGATGTAGACTTTCTATAGGCTCTGTATATACTGCCTTTAATAACAAAATGTGAAAAATTTGAAAGGGGATGTAGACTTTCTATAGGCTCTGTATATACTGCCTTTAATAACAAAATGTGAGAAATTTGAAAGCGGATGTAGACTTTCTATAGGCTCTGTATATACTGCCTTTAATAACAAAATGTGAAAAATTTGAAAGGGGATGTAGACTTTCTATAGGCTCTGTATATACTGCCTTTAAGAACAAAATGTGAAAATTTTGAAAGGGGATGTAGACTTTCTATAGGCTCTGTATATACTGCCTTTAATAACAAAATGTGAAAAATTTGAAAGGGGATGTAGACTTTCTATAGGCTCTGTATATACTGCCTTTAAGAACAAAATGTGAAAATTTTGAAAGGGGATGTAGACTTTCTATAGGCTCTGTATATACTGCCCTTAATAACAAAATGTGAAAATTTTGAAAGGGGATGTAGACTTTCTATAGGCTCTGTATATACTGCCTGTAATAACAAAATGTGAAAATTTTGAAAGGGGATGTAGACTTTCTATAGGATCTGTATATACTGCCTTTAATAACAAAATGTGAAAATTTTGAAAGCGGATGTAGACTTTCTATAGGCTCTGTATATACTGCCCTTAATAACAAAATGTGAAAATTTTGAAAGGGGATGTAGACTTTCTATAGGCTCTGTACATACTGCCTGTAATAACAAAATGTGAAAATTTTGAAAGGGGATGTAGACTTTCTATAGGCTCTGTATATACTGCCTTTAATAACAAAATGTGAAAAATTTGAAAGGGGGTGTAGACTTTCTATAGGCTCTGTATATACTGCCTTTAATAACAAAATGTGAAAAATTTGAAATGGGGTGTAGACTTTCTATAGGCTCTGTATATACTGCCTTTAATAACAAAATGTGAAAATTTTGAAAGCGGATGTAGACTTTCTATAGGCTCTGTATATACTGCCTTTAAGAACAAAATGTGAAAATTTTGAAAGCGGATGTAGACTTTCTATAGGCTCTGTATATACTGCCTTTAATAACAAAATGTGAAAATTTTGAAAGCAGATGTAGACTTTCTATAGGCTCTGTATATACTGCCTTTAATAACAAAATGTGAAAATTTTGAAAGGGGATGTAGACTTTCTATAGGCTCTGTATATACTGCCTTTAATAACAAAATGTGAAAATTTTGAAAGGGGATGTAGACTTTCTATAGGCTCTGTATATACTGCCTTTAATAACAAAATGTGAAAAATTTGAAAGGGGATGTAGACTTTGTATAGCATCTGTACATACTGCCTTTAATAACAAAATGTGAAAATTTTGAAAGCGGATGTAGACTTTCTATAGGCTCTGTATATACTGCCTTTAATAACAAAATGTGAAAAATTTGAAAGGGGGTGTAGACTTTCTATAGGATCTGTATATACTGCCTTTAATAACAAAATGTGAAAAATTTGAAAGGGGATGTAGACTTTCTATAGCATCTGTACATACTGCCTTTAAGAACAAAATGTGAAAATTTTGAAAGGGGATGTAGATTTTCTATAGGCTCTGTATATACTGCCTTTAAGAACAAAATGTGAAAACTTTGAAAGGGGGTGTAGACTTTCTATAGGCTCTGTATATACTGCCTTTAATAACAAAATGTGAAAAATTTGAAATGGGGTGTAGACTTTCTATAGGCTCTGTATATACTGTCTTTAATAACAAAATGTGAAAATTTTGAAAGGGGATGTAGACTTTCTATAGGCTCTGTATATTCTGCCTTTAATAACAAAATGTGAAAATTTTGAAAGCGGATGTAGACTTTCTATAGGCTCTGTATATACTGCCTTTAAGAACAAAATGTGAAAATTTTGAAAGGGGATGTAGACTTTCTATAGGCTCTGTATATACTGCCTTAAAGAACAAAATGTGAAAATTTTGAAAGGGGATGTAGACTTTCTATAGGCTCTGTATATACTGCCTTTAATAACAAAATGTGAAAAATTTGAAAGGGGATGTAGACTTTCTATAGGCTCTGTATATACTGCCTTTAATAACAAAATGTGAAAAATTTGAAAGGGGATGTAGACTTTCTATAGGCTCTGTATATACTGCCTTTAAGAACAAAATGTGAAAATTTTGAAAGGGGATGTAGACTTTCTATAGGCTCTGTATATTCTGCCTTTAATAACAAAATGTGAAAAATTTGAAAGGGGGTGTAGACTTTCTATAGGATCTGTATATACTGCCTTTAATAACAAAATGTGAAAAATTTGCATTTCTATAGGCTCTGTATCAATCATTATATGACTCCAAACTTGTGAGTGGTGTGAGCACCAGAATCTTGTCCCGTACAGCGCTTGCTGCACGTCCGAGAGCGATAAGCCCTGCCTGCCATGCAGAAACATTATCTCCCGCTCCACCACCCACACCTGCAATCATTAATTGAATGCGGTCGGGAGTATAATGATGATGTTTACCTGTGTTCTACGACCTAAGGCAAACTCTGTGACGTCACCGTCACAACGCAGAGATAAGTCTGCGGCTCCCTGAAGAGAGCATCTCGCAGAACAAATTACAATGATGTTAAATGTAATTATTTGCGTTGTGACTGTGACGTCACAGTGTTTGGCTAAGGTCGGAGAACACAGGTAAACATCATATGAAAGTATTCACACCCCTTGACTTTTTTCACATTTTGTTGTGTTGCAGCCTGAATTTAAAATGGATTCAATTAAAAAAAAATTGTCGCCACTCCACACAAAATACCCCATCTTGACAAAGTGAAGACATGTTTTAGAATTTTTTCGCAAATTAATTTAAAATGAAAAGCTGAAACGTCTTGAGCCAATAAGTATTCCTAAATACGTCTACATAAGTATATATACATCCATAATGAAAAAATGACAGGAACTCAAAGGAAAATGATAATGCACTTTTGAAACAGATAAATGGACAAATTAAACTTCCACCCAGATAAAATTAAAATAAAATATATAATAATAGATGTGAATCGAATATTATATCATTCCAAGTACCTTTTAATTTTTTTTAATTTGTTATTATTTTTAATTTATTATCTTTGAATACCAAGTCGAGGCTCATGTAAAAGTGAATACAGAAACATATAACAAGGCAGGACACAAGAGGGGCAGGGAGAGGTCAGATATGGTAGCATTAGCTTTCGCAGCACGTGACTGCGTACAATTTCCGCCGGCACTCCAAGGGCCTCCGTCTGGCCATCCCCCAGGCAGATGCCTGGCCCATCTCCATCTCCATCTCCTTGAGATGCTGATCAACTTGCTGCAACCACGAGGCACGTGGTCGGCCCGTTGGCCTCTTCCACTCACGAGGCTCCCTCGCTGAGAGAATCTCTTGAGCAGGATCAGCATCAGGAAAATGAGCCACATGTCCATACAGCCGCAGCTGATGCTCACGGACTATGCAGGTAACAAATTAAATTTGAGTCTCTCTCAGCAACAGCTTGTTGGACAAAAAGTCTGACCAGCAATAGCCAAGGATTCTCCAAAGAGACCTGGTACCAAAGGAATGAAGTCTCCATCCCAGATCCCTGGTCAGAGTCGAAGTCTCACATCCATAGAGCAAGACGCGAAGCACCAAGGACGAGAAGACTCAGACTTTCGTCCTGCACAGGTCCCTGCAGCGCCACACCCCATGATCCAGACCCATAACTCCCCAGGCCCAACCCAGATGTCTATTGACGTTTGGCTCACAGCCAGCAGAGACATGAATATCAATGCCAAGTTCAGTCAATCTCTCCATGACCTCAACTTCATCACCACAAACAGGTACAGACAGGACAGCAGCATCCAAGATGTTATTGCAAGACTGGATCTTAGTTTTCACCCAGGAAACCCGTAATCCCACCGGTTCAGACTCCTCATTCAGCACCTCCAGGACCCCCAAAAGGATATCCAGTCTCTGCAAAGATGACTGTATCATCTGTGAAATCAAGGTCAGATATCATGGCATTCCCAAACGATGCACAGCAGCTTGATCTCTCCGACATCCTCCTCAGAATCCAGTCCATACAAGTGCTGAAAAGTGTGGGGGCCAGTACACACCTCTGAAGAACTCCAGTAACAACTGGAAATCAGTCAGATGGTATCACCACATCTCACAGCACTCTCAGTACCAGAGTACAGTTCAGACATCAAATTGATCAGTTTTGGTGACACCCTACAAATACTAAGAATCCTCCAGAGGGCATCCTGATTCACTGAATCGAACGCTTTGCAGAGATCAACATAGGCTGTGAGCAGCCCCTGCCAAAACTCTTGTCTGCATTCGATGAGGACCCAAATAGCAAGGATGCGATCAATCATTGACCTCTTTGGTGTAAAGCCTGACTACTCTGGACACTGGTGCTCAAGCAGATGGTGGTGAACCCGATCAAGAATTATCCGAGCAGAGACCTTGCCCGACACTGAGAATAGTGTCACCCCTCGGTAGTTGTTCATTGGAGGGTCAGCAATAGGGATAGTAACAACCCTGACATCAAACTCGACAGCTGGTGGATCAGCCTGGTACAGCCACTCAACATAACCTTCACTTCGTACTCCTCTGTCAAGAGCCCAGCAACCTCCACTCAAACTGTAGTTCACTGAGGGATGGGCTTGGATGAACGCAATGCACGAATTCCCCTGTAAGCAGGAGGAGACTCACTTGATCACAGGTGATGCTCGACCCCCTCACAGATTCCTCGAACATAGGCCTCCTTGTCCACCCTCAATGCACGTACAGTTTTACGCCTCAGCTCGCTGAACAGCTCAGCTCTGCCATTAAGCCTGCACTGTGACTCTGATCAATGGTATTCAGTGTCCCTTGAGACAAAATTCTTCTTCACCCAACGGTGAGTTCCAAGAGATCTACCGGCAACTTCAAGGAATGTGGTCTTGAAGGCACTCCACAACTCTTCAGGATTCCCCAAAGCACCCAGACCCCCCCCCCCCAAATCCCCACTCAGCCTTTTCGCAAACTCCTCAGCTACCCTCTCATCCTTGAGCTTGCCAACATCCAGCCTCGGCTGGGATGGTACCATTCTCCCAGATTTCAGCTGAAACTTCAGAGTTGCCACAACAAGCTTGTGGTCGGTATTGAGGAACTGAGCACTCCGGTAGACCCTACAGTTCTGGATCATCCTCCATTGACCATCAATGAACACGTGGTCAATCTCCTTTGCCACACCACCAGTGTTGGAATACAAAGTCCAGGGATGAGCTTGTCGGCGCTGAGACCATGAACCTGCCACCCTAAGTCCGTGACTTCTTGCAAAGTCAAGGAACTTAGTGCTATTCTGGTTCAGTTCCAGACCCATGCGGACCAACACGTCTCATAACCATCCCTATCAGTTCCAGTTGATGCATTGAAATCCCCCAAGACGAGAAGAGCATCTCGCCTGGGGGCACTGATCAACCAAAGACTCAAGCATGGCAGAGAATGTGTCCTTCACAGTGAGATCGCTCGCCTCAGTTGGAGCATAAACAGAGACCAGGGAAATGACACCCACGGAGTGATGAATCCTTAGTCTCGTAATATGCTCGTTGACCATTGTTATCTCAATTATCATTGGAGCCAGCTTATTGGACACAATGACAGCAACTCCTTGGGCATGGTAACCATCAGTGACCAGACCAATAGTAGGTGTAACCACCCGCCATGATCTCGCCACTATCCGGTCTCCGAACCTCAGAGAGTGCTGCAATACCTTTGTGCAAACGCTTGAGCTCAGATGATAACAGGCAGGTGATCACCTCTCTTAGAAATAGGACTTTCCAGGCACCCACCCGAAGCGACCGCCTCAGGTGGATGACACCTCAGCACCACCCCGCCACCGCAATCTGATTCTGGTAGTTTACCCTGTGGTTGTCCTCCGGTCATCAAGGAATGTGAGTCCCGAAGTCTTTGCCGCAATCCCGTCGTCTGGTGAGCTGCCCTGCGAAGGCAGCAGCACAGAAGGTACTCCCACGGAATGGGTTTTCAGATTTCCTGACATTTGTGGGTTTTGCGGAATGAAGTTTTACAGTGGCCACAGGGAGAGGGAAGCACAAAATAATGGGGAACAAAGACAAGAAGATATCTGCGGAAGGGTGGGGTACACAGGGTAAAAAAGATGGTACTTCAGGGACATTCAGGAAGGAAAACATGGAATTTGAAGGAGGTAGGTTTGGGGTGGATTAACAGGGGTAGTAAAGATCAAGATTTTAGATGGGGGAAGACATGAGATGGTAGTGAACAGCTGTTTTGAAAACCTGGAGGGAGGAGTGGGATTGAAGAGAGTGTGGGAGTTTGTTTCAGAGGCAGGAAAAGAGAGGAATGAAAGAGTGAAGGTGAGCAGTGATTCTTGATTTTGGCAGTTTTACCAAAAGGACCTTGAGTGCCCTGCTGAAATACGGGGGGGGGGGGGGGGAGGGGGACATATCTCAGACAGAGCAGCGGGGAGGGGGGGCGAGACCGGAGAGTAGACTGTAAAAGACAGAAAGACCGCCGACCTGCCTCCGATGATAGACCCAAAAACTCAGCTTCATCGCAGAAAATACCAATGATCCCAAAAGCCTTGGTTTACACAGCGTGAAGTCGAGTGAGGTGTGAAGTAGGAGCACCACCACAGAGGGAGGAGCACTGCTCCATCAGACTGTGGATGAAAGCTTTGTATATGGTTAGGAGCTCAGGTTTGCCAAAGAAGGACTTTGCACAATGTAGGATGCACAGTCAGCGACTGGCTTTGGAGGCCAGCTTGCAAATGTGGTTTTCCCAGGAAAGATCATGGCAGATAGTGAGATCCAAAAGCTTGAAAGAAAGGACTTCAAGGGAATTGCTAAGGAAGTATATGGGGGGGGGGAGGGTTTCTTAGATAGTCCTTTCGGAGAGACATGGTGAGGGTGTGAGATTTGTCAGGATTGAAAGACATGTTCAAAGTGTTTGACGAGCTTGTGAATTTATCCAGGTCTGCAGAGAGTAAAGGCGCTGCTGCTTGCTGATCAGAGGGATGAGAGATGGTACGGCAGAGGGTGGAGTCATCAGCAAAGACATAAAGAGGATTTTCCAGGGAATCTGAGAGGTCTCATCAACTCATCCTGGGAATTCTTTCAAAGAAACTTGCTCTCCCTCATGCACAGATTTATCCCCTCTCGTGTTCAGTTGTCTTACCCTTCCTCCCGCCCTTGGTTTACTGAAGCTTGTGGCGAGGCAGTTGTCCTGAAACAACTTGCCTTTGCCTCATGGAAAGCAAACCCAACTGAGGGCAATCTCAGTTCTTTCCACAAAGCTCGGAACAAGTGTGTATCTACCCTCAGGAGATCCAGAAAACAACATCTTCCTCATCTCAAGTCTGAACTCTCAAACCTCTATCCCTCCTCAAAATCCTGGTGGCGTTTAATCAAATCTGTTTCTGGTGTATGTTCCCCCTCCATCCCCTCCCTTACCTCAAATGGCCGCACTGCTGATTCCACACGTGATAAAGCTGAATGTCTAAACTCGGTGTTTGCAGCTAAATCTTGTGTCCTAAACCCATCACTATCTCTACCCACTTTACCCAGTCGCACCCAACTGTCCCTGGACTCTGTATCCTTTTCTCCTGACAAGGTGGAGAGCTTGCTTTCAAACCTCGAGTCAGATTCTGCAACCGGTCCAGACGGCATCAGCCCATGTGTCCTCAAAGCCTGCTCTTCTGCTCTTGCTCACCCTCTCTCTGTTCTATTCACCCTCTCATTTGCCCAAGGTCATCTGCCATCTGCTTGGAAATCTGCTAACATCACTGCCCTGCATAAAAAAGGTGCAAAAACAGATCCCTGTAACTACAGACCAATCAGCCTTCTCCCAATCATCAGCAAGGCGATGGAATCCATCATCGCTTCAGATATGAAATCCTTCCTCTTCTCCAATGGCTTGATTTCCAATCATCAATTTGGTTTCAGACCAGGTCACTCTACCCTGGATATGCTGCTTCTGCTCTCCCATCAATGGATGGAGGTCCTCAATGCCAGACAGGAAATCCGAGCCGTATCCCTGGACATATCACGTGCTTTTGACACAGTCTGGCACCCTGCCCTACTCACCAAACTCTCTTCCCATGGTATTCAAGGCCATCTCCACTCATGGCTCGCAGACTTCCTCTCCTGTCGCAGTCAACGTGTGGCCCTAAATGGAGTTCTTTCATCCCCTCTTCCTGTGCAGGCTGGAGTTCCTAAAGGTAGCGTTCTGGGCCCTGTTCTTTTTCTGGTTTTTATCAATGATCTCTCGGACTCTCTGGAAAATCCTCTATTTCTCTTTGCCGACGACTCCACCCTCTGCCGTACCATCTGTCATCCCTCAGACCGGCAAGCAGCAGCTTCTTCGCTCACTGCAGATCTGGATAAAATCACAAACTGGTCCAACACGTGGAACATGTCTTTCAATCCACACAAATCTCACACTCTCACTATGTCTCTTCGAAAGGACCGTTTACAAAACCCCCCCATCCACTTTCTCAACAATCCTCTGGAAGAAGTCTTTTCTTTCAAGCTTCTAGGTCTCACTATCTGCCATGACCTTTCCTGGGAAAGTCACATTTCCAACCTTGCCTCAAAAGCCAGTCGCCGACTGGGAATCCTCCGTCGTGCCAAGTCCTTCCTCGGCCCTCTTGAGCTCCTGACCACTTACAAAGCTTTTGTCCGTAGCCTGATGGAGTACTGCTCTCCCCTCTGGGCTGGTGCTCCTGCCTCCCACCTTTCTCGGCTTAACGCTGTCGAAACCAGGGCTTTTAAGATCATCGGCATCTCCCGCAATGAAGCTGAGTCTTTGGGCCTCTCACTCAATCACCGCAGGTTGGTCGGTGGTCTTTCTGTCTTCTACCGACTCCTCTCCAGCCTTGCCCCCCCTGCTCTCTCTGCGATTTGTCCCCACCACATTTCCACAGGGCGCTCAAGGTCCACCAACAACCCCCTTCTGGTAAAACTACCAAAATCACGAATCACTGCTCATCTTCACTCTTTCATTCCTCTTTTTTCCCGCCTTTGGAATAAACTTCCTCACTCTATTCTTTCCCATTCTTCCCTCCAGGCTTTCAAAACAGCTGTTCACCACCACCTCTTATCTTCCCCCATCCAAATCCTCGATCTTTTCTACCCCCGATAATCCACCCAAGCCCACTTCCTTCATTTCTCCTGCTTTCCTTCCTGAAAGTCCCTGTAATGTCCATCAGTAGGGTAAGAATACTGATTCTGGCTCACTTTTCCCCATGTAAATGAATGGGGGATTTTCAGCGATTTATATTTTTTTTTCCCTAAAAATAAACCCCCTTTTTATCCCAAGGTATATTTATTTGTCTCCCCTTTTAACCTGGAGGTTGAACCTCATTGAATTGAACAGCTCACTCATTGAACCTATAAAGATTTGTTCATTCTCAAATTCCTTCAATAGTTTAATTTTCTTTGCACAATAATCCCCATCTAAAATATTGACAAACAAAACATTTGAATCTTTATATTTTTTAAGATACCCCATTTGTGCCATTACGAAATGATAAACTTCTCTTAATGCTCTTGTTTGACCACCTCCTGAGCCACATATCATTTTGAGATTATAGTAAATTGTTTTTTCATTGTTCAATTGATAACCATCAAAGTTTTCAGTCCATTCAAGGATATTCATTTTTTTCTTTACATCCTCTAACTTACTAGTTTTTAAATTAATTCGCTTATTTGTTTTATTTACCTTTGTTTTAGTTATTTTTTCAATAAGACTTATTTGATATTTTTCACATTCATTATGTTTTCCATTTATATACCAAGACTGAGATTTTCTCCACTCTTTAGTTTGATTAATACTTGGTTTAACCATTTATATATTGTGAAAAAACCAAGTGTAGCCCTTAAAAACCCTAACCCATCTTCCCATCGTTAAAACATAATCTATTTTATACACTCTATCATACAATATCCATATGGAACACAATCTATTCCATTATCTAAAATAAATCTCTTATCATCAAAGGCTCCTAATGCCTTTTTATTTACTTCTTCACTATATATGTTATGTTTATAACTTCTTATTGTATTCATTTTCCTATATTCTTCTTTCTTATTCATCAAACAATTATAATAATTTCTAAAAGTTATTGATTTCTTTATTACATATTTCTTTATTCCCTTTAACCTCTTATCAATCTGTTCACCATACTTATAAGCATATGCCTTTGCTCTCAATCCAATAAACTCACTCATTACTTTTCCACCCAACTCATCCTTAAACTTACCAATAACCTTTTCATTCTTTTTGGAAAATAACTCACTCTTCTTGCTGAAATTACTTGTATCATATACTCCAATATTTTTCTTCATATCTTCATAAACATCATCAGTTTTTATATCTAGGATAAAACTATCAGTATCCATATACAACAATGAAACATTTTCACCATACTCTTTCTTTAAGTCATTATACAAATAATCATACATCAATATCTTTGATAAATCAAGAACTGCTGTTCCAATATAAATTGGTTTATCCATTACAATACTTTCCTTTTTCATATGAATTGCAGAAAAGTTCTCTGAAAAACCTCTTCTCTCTCAAAACTTGGTTTATTTATCAATCTCTCGAAGCTTCTTTCCAAGATGTTGCGAATCTAATGTTTTGCCTGTTTCTAACATTTTCCATAGTCTTTCCAAATACAGCATTATTCATTAATTTATAAAAGTCCCCTTCAAATTTTACTTTTGTATTTGCTCTCATATCTGTATTGAATTGAATATACTTTTTCACCCAAGGACTTTGTTTAAATTTTAAAACTCTATGAATTTTAGCTACTCTCAATCCTTCTCTCAAAAACTGTTTTAAGCTTCTCTGATGCAAAACATATCCCTCTTTATCATAGAATGTTGTTAATAACTTTTCTGTTGATTTACCTTTAATATTAAAACTTTTATGATAATCACTTAACCATTCTTTCTTTGGAGTTTCTTTCTCACATGCAAAAGGAAGATCTTTATGCTTATTATGAAGATCACTCGGGTACCTCAAATCAACTTCAAAATAATAACCTTCTTCTTCGTCATTCAATTCCTCTTGAGAAGAAATAACAATATTCATCAAAGCCTTTTCATAATCCTTTTCTTCCACCCACTCTAATTTACCATAAGGCAGAGATTGAGACATTGCCCATCCATACAAATTATTAGCATCAAAATACATCAAATAATTACTATCTTTTTCACTATCATAATTTGGAAGATATTTATTATTTGCTTTAGCATATCTTTTTGAACATACTTGTGATATTCCACCTCTCTTGGACTTCTCAATCATCAAAAGCATATCCACATCACTGATTAAATCTATATCTTGTTTTGTCATTTTCAACATTGCACTCCAAGCTAAACCAGGAGCTGTGAAATAGTGGGCAGGATCTAATCCATAACAATTTTTATTATGACAGAGTGATCTAAAAGCTTCAAACACATCAGCTAACAATAAAACATCTGTTTTTAGATATAAATCGTGATATTCTCCAAGGTTCTTTATCTTAAATATTTTCCATATTTCTTGTGCGTGTTTATATTCCTTATCACTTATCTCTTCTTCATAAAGGTTATTATAGAAACTTTCTTTTGAAGGAAGTTGTGTTTCTTTAAATCTCATAAATGAATCCATATAATCATAAGGATAAATTCCCTTACTTGTAAGAATTTTCTCTTTACTTTGAATTTCATTCCTTGTTTGAATTTCCTCTCTCGTAAGAATTCCTTCTTTAATCAGAATTTCATCTTTAATCTGAATTTCCTCTTTTGTGAGAATTTCCTCTTTTGGAAAGAATGAATTAAGATTTGGAAAAGAGTCTGTGGAGCTTAGATTTGATGCGAGGTAGGCTAGTGGTGTTCCCATAAACTTGTAAGAATCTAAAAACCTAATACGAGTTATAGGTTTTGTGAATATCATTTTTGAAAATGAAATATACTTTTGACTTGTGTTTGTTATAGCAGAAATATTCCCTGGTGTTTTTGAAAGTTCATTTATAAATAGATGTGTATCATAGTTGGCGCTGTTGTGAAGAAAGACTGGAATAAAAGAAGGTAATTTATAATTAAGATTACAACAGGAATGAGCGGGACCTCTATATTTACCAGTAAGATGACAATGGTCTCTAACTTTAAACTCCTTAATTTCCCCCTCACAAATATGACAGATATTGTTCATTCTAAATTCTAATTTTTCTTCTTTGGTTAATTTCATCGGTTCATTTGTTTCTTTCATTAATTTAGTGAGTCTTATACAATCCTTTTCTAATCGTTTTACAAACTCTTGTGAAGCATTTTTTCCACGATAATGTTCAAGTTTGTTATACTTTTCTCCAACAGATGATTTGATATAATAACAAAAACCACAAGGAATATGTTTTTGATATTTATTTGTATATGGTTCTTTTGGATTAGGAGAAGCAGTATTTATCTTTTTAAGGATACATTCAAAATCAGCGTATATCACAAATGGGTGCATGATAGATTTATTATAATCTTCAAAAATAAATCTTTTCACCAGGTTTAGGCATTGTAATTACAGCTGATTTATGATTACTACAATATTTTGAATGTTGTTCTAATCGTTTCTTTTGTATGAAATGAATTAAGACATCGCTTACAAGGATATATTTTGTTTGCTGTTCTGAATACCTGAGAAGAGATTAATCTTGATAAATTATTGATGTATGTGTAATGTGAATTCTTTCCAACACTAAAATATAAAAGGTCAATGTGTGTTTCTTCATTTTTATAGTTGTTTGAAATTTTTAATATTTGAACTTTGTTTGTATCCGTTAATCCATATACATTAATAGAAAGATTATTCTTTTTCTCAAATTTAGGAATATCTGTTAGTGGCATTGGGAATTTAAAATCTTTAATGTCCAAGGTATTCTCATATTTCATATATTGTTTTACTCTTTCTGAATTACATTTTGGTGGATGTAAGTGAGCAAGAACAGACCAGAGAAAACATTTATTATCATTGTTCTTAATATTAACAACTGCCTTCTTTAGTTTTATTTCTTTTGGTAATTCAATATAAGAAGAAGCTTTAAGAGGGTTTGATTTTAGAATGTGTATATCTAAAAGATGATTTTTTTAATATTGAATCCACTTCCTACCACTGTATTATCAACATCCTCCTCTTGTCTTGATAGTTCTTCATAAACCCCACTATTCAAAAAAATCTTGAAATGATGTTATAAAATGAAGATCTGTTCTCATATAAGGAGTTTGTTCTTCATCTTGTCTTTTCATATTCATTTTCACTCCCATATAAAACTTTAAAGTTTTTATTTCTTTTAATGTCTTTTTAATAAATTTTTCAACATCGGGTTTCACTATTTCAATTGATTCAGCTATTGATGATGGACCGGGTTCTCCAAATTGAAAAATCCTTATTTTTATATGCCCTTTAAATGCCTCATCAGTGTTTTTAATATAATAGTCTCCCTTTACTTTAAACTCATTTTTTTTTGTGTTTTTGTGATTGAAGATGTTGATTATAACTACTCTTCAAAACATCCTTTGAACAGATATCACAATGTTTTCTTTCCAACTCAAGAGGAGATATTTGATGAAATAGATTAAATGTGTGTTTGTTGGTTCGGAGGTGTTTTCTATAATGTTTATATTCGTGATTACAAACATCGCATTACGTTGTATTCACCATATTTATAGAATAAAACTTTGCTTGAACTAAAATTTTCTTGATGAAAATTTCGTTTAATTTATAGGTGAATCTGTGCTTAAAAACATTTTATCCTCCAACTTTTTCACTTAATAAATACAATGTTTCAAGACACAAAAGACAAGTTTCAATCAATCTCTTCATCTGTTAAAGATACTGAGAAATATGTCAAGGATGTAAAATTGAACAAAGATAAATATAACAACTATTGGATAAAAACTATTATGGTAAATAATATGAGTTCTTCAATTTCCTTCAGTGGAAGGGCTTTTAGTATACCTGGTAGAACATCAATTAAAGTATCTCTAACAAAAGTTTCTCCTCTCCTTCTAGTAATATATTCAAAACTAGAAAAAGCAATGAAACAAGAAAAAGTATCAAAGAACAAAACCTTATGGATGAAGCTTTAGAAAGAAAAGATAAGACCATCTGTAATATGCAAGGAGAAATTTGTATTTTTTTCAACAACCCTAAAGATGTAAATCTTGATGAAATAAAGGATGTTAATATATCAGGTGAAATGACATTTCGTTCAATAGTAGTTAACGATAATTTTAAAATTACCTTTAATATAAAAAATGTTGTCGTTGAATCTGATAATGAAAAAAAGTATATCGATATCGATGGTAATATACAACTGAAAGTATAGATGAATTTTAGTTTAAGTAAAGTTTTACTTTATAAATATGCTAGACTTTCCTGATTCACCATATGACAAATTTGAGAATTGTCCTGCGTGTGAAAGACAGGGATTAAACACAGAGTCAAAAGCCTATAAACAATGTATATTCTGTGATTATCTTCTAATTAATGATAATAAAAAATATAAAAAGGAAAATAATTCTTTTAGATTTACACCAAAAATGAATTACTTTACAAGATTGATTAGAGAAATGAATGTAAAGTATGAGGATGATAACACACCTTTCCTTACAAGGGAAGAAACTGAACGTATAAGAGAAATGTTCAAAGGATTGTTGTTGTATATTATTCAGGAATGTAATTTTCAGGGAAATATCAACACAAGATATTGTATAAATAAAATAATGGATTATCTTGAAATGAAACCTGAACTTAGGATAAAATATAGAGTTTCTAAAAAAGCTAATAATAAATTAAATAACCTGTTTTTCAAATATATAAATGAATGATTTTTTACCTATTTGGGAAAATAAGATAAAATTTAACAACCATAAAAATCTCCCAAATTCATTAAGATGTCTCATAGTTGGTTCAAGTGGATGTGGAAAAACCTGCTTACTTTTAAAAATGCTCCTCACTCCCAACTTTTTAGATTATGATAATTTAATAATTTTCACAAAGTCGAGTTTTCAACCAGAGTATCAACTACTCTCACAAGGTTTTAATGCTGGTCTTCAAAAAGAAGATATAATAGGTTTATTTAAACGTCAAAAAAACCTAAATGATTATAACATTGAAGATATAATTCAACTATTTTGTGATACACAGAGATGTAAAAAGAAATCAAATCTTATAACTTGTATTCTTAGTGATAATACGGATGATATACCGACTCCCAAAGATTTGGATAAATCAAAAAAGAACCTCGTTATCTTTGATGATTGTGTTAATGAGAGAAACCAAACGGTAATGGACAGCTACTACACAAGAGGGAGACATTCTTCTTGTAATTGTATTTATCTTAGTCAATCATACTTTCAACTTCCTCGTCTGCTTCCATCAGAAACAATGCTAATACTTTTATTTTATTCAAGTTAAATTCAATAGATATCAATAATTTTTGGAGAGATAATTGTTCTACATTATGTAGTAAAAAGAAATTTGAGGATTATATGAAGCACACGACTGAAAAATATAAATATATTGTTGTGAAACAAGATGAGATATTAAGGGATATATTTTTTGTTTTATAAACAATTACATATATAAATGACAACTATTATTATAAATCTTGTGGGTAAATCTGCTTCTGGAAAAAACTTTCATAAATCAAGGTTCTTGTGTAGTACAAATGAGAATATTGTAAATTTACTTAAAAAACACCCCGTGATACGCATTGTATCAACAACAACTAGAGCAATAAGACCTGGAGAAGTAAAGGTGAAGATTATCACTATATTTCAGTGGAGGAACATATGCGATTGAGGAATGAAGGACAAATATTTGAGGAGGTTTCTCTTGGTACAACAAAATATTCACATTGTAAGAGTGAGTTAAAGAAACTAAAATCTGGTGGTGTTGGGATATTAGAAACTAATCCAGAAGGAACGAGACAAATTATTAAATATCTGAGCGGAGTGAAGATTTTATCATTCGGTTTTGATGTTGATGAAGAAACTCAACACAAACGTATGAAAAGCAGAGATGCAAGGATTAGTGAAGAAGAAATTACAACTCGCATTAATGTTAATAAAGAATTTGATGAAATATTTAAAGAAAAGGATTTATTTGAACACATCTACTTGAATGATGAAGAAAAGGAAAATTTCCCTGTTGATCTTTACAATTCATTAAATGATATTTTACAATAAATAAATGGATACAAAAGAAAGAGCAAGAAGATTTAAGGAACATCAAGAGTTGGTTTCAAAAGTTGTAAAACAACAGGAAGACATAAAGAAGAAACGCAGACAGAAACTAACGGGCGAAGAAGCATTTGAAAAAAACAAGAGAAATTTTTTAAACCACTTTTAAAAACTTCCCAAGAAAAAAATGAAAGATGTTTCCACAGTTCCCACAGTAGAATATACTCCTAGAAAGCTTCAAATGTTAAAAGATTTCAGTCAAATGACGGAGGAAGAATTAGAGCATTTAGGAGAATTAGAATATGATGATGAAGGTTTATTTCAACAACTGGAAGAGATTAATCAACCCCTGATTATATTGTGAATGCTGTTCAAAACAATGAATATTCAGCGGATTCAAAAACCAAAGCAGGACTCATTCCAACAGAACAACCAGCAATATTTCATCTTGTTAAAGAAAAGGTATTGATATTTAATGATGAATTAAGGTTCTTAAGTTCTGCTCAACCCCTGTTAAACTAACTCCGAGATTAATGTTTCTTCTCACAAAAGATGGAAGACAAGGTTCAACTGTGAGGGATGAATCAAAGTATATTGATAAACCATTGGATATGGAAAATAATGATGATAGAGTATATATTGATTTGCTGAACACTCTAAATTATAAGGTTATTCTTTCTGGTAAAAGTAGGAAGAATGAGAAGGAGAAACACATTATTCAGGCTTTAAGTATCCTTGGTTCAGGTATTAGTTTTCTTCCAAATGACCCATCGCAATTAGTTAATAGACTGTTATTGTTGTTCGCGAGTAAGAAGGCTGGAAATAACAATTGTTTTAATGAAGCATCAGCCATTTTAGATCAGTTGATGAACATGAAAATAATTAATAAATCTCAATATAAAGACATTTTATCTCATATTAAATAAGATGAGAAGCACAATCCTGAGTTTTAATTTCACAACAAGCGACCACACATCTTCATTCCCATACCCACTACAACTTGACACAACAAAAGAATATGAGGCATCTTTATTGTCCATGGAGACTTATAATACCTTATTTAATATAACCGAGAAAAATGACAAGTTTAGTTATAATCCGGGAAGTGGATACAAAACGATAACAGTCTCACCCGAAACATACGAGATCTCTCAAATATCTTCCCAAATTGCTCGTCTTATGAAAGAACAGGGTGATGCAACAAAAAATATTAGTATAAACATTCAAAAACATACTTCAAAAATCAACGATTAAAGTTAAAACTAACTACAAGGTTGATTTCACAATTGATAATTCATTTAGAGAGTTATTAGGTTTCTCCTCAAAAAAGATTGAAACTAATGGGACGTTTTACAGTGATAATGTCATTCAAATATCCTCAGGAATAAATTCGGTGTTAATTCACTGTGATTTGATTGATGGTGCTTATAATGATGGATTAAAAACAAATACAATATTTTCATTCAGCGCATACTCAACCCCAATTGGTTATAAATTCAATATGGAGCCTAAAAATTTGGTTTATCTACCTGTGTCAGGAAAACCATACACAGAGTAAATTTTAGGATAACCGACCAAGATAATCGTGTGATCTCTTTTAATGGAGAAGTTATATCCATCAGAATTCACCTACGTGAAGTTTTTCAATAAATAAATACGATGGTTATTGTGAGGAAGCACGAGTTGGGAAAATATAAAAATAATTACAGGGGATGGGATGTTCCTTTCCCCGTACTACAAGGGTGAAGGTATGTATCTTGGTAGAGGATACTATAAACCTAAGAGACAAAGGGGTGTCGGACATCAATTTAGAGGAGATGGGATAATTGATACTCTCATGGGTATTGGTTCAACTATTCTTAAACATAAAGACCTAATTGGTTCAACTGCTTCTGCTGTGGGAAATGTAGCAGGTGCTGTAAAAGAGTATAAAGATGCTCAGAAAGAATCTCATAAATTACAAGCAATAAAAAGAAATTAAGAAAGGTAAAACTCAGTTGTCCCCCAAGAACGACAGAAAATAATTCAAATACTTGGATCAGGGTTTCAAAAGTTTTAACATCTTTTTCCTAAATAAATACAAGTATGGAAGCAATTGATAGTATCTATGATTTGGATGACTATTATTATCTCAAACTCCACTAAAAAGAAGATTACTTCAAGGTAAATGCAATAACTGGAACAGACTGAATACAAATGGTACAAAAAGTTTTGAAATAAATAATCAACAAACCTATTTGAATCTCTCCGAAAGTTTCTTGTTGTGTAAATTTAAATTCACTAAGGCTTGGGAATAACACAAACGCTACACTTGTAAATGATTTCTTCTGGAAAATGTTTGATAGTGTGCGATTGTATATTGGAACACAAGAAGTTGAAGCGGTTGATTATGTCTCTGCTGTATCTGAAATGATGAAATTTACACTCTATACATTCAGTGATAGAATGGGAAAGGGGTCTGTCGAAGGTTTTATTCCTGATATGTCAACGGGAACAAACACAGACCCTGGGTATACTCAAAGGAAAGGAATGTATAATGATGATACAAAAGCAGAAAATAGTTTTACTGTGGCAGTTCCTCTTAAAGGTATATTTGGATTTTGTGATTATGATAAAGTTCTGTATGGTCTTAAAATTAGATTTCAACTACAAAGGAATGATAATGAAAATAGATTGCTTTTTGGTGTTGGTAATGCTTTTGGTGATCAGAATAAATTTGTAATTGAGGAGATGAGTTGGTATATCAGTGAATATACTCCTAATCTTAAAACAGAAGAGATGTTGAATCGAAGACTTAACTCAAAGAGACCACTCAGTGTATCATACCTCAAAAGAAGATGTCAACACGTTAAACTCAATCAAACTACTTACACGTGGAATTTGGGTGTTCTGGAAGGAAAGCCACGATATCTGTGGATGATTTTTAAAAAGCCAGATGGTGATACTGCGACTGATAAGAATAATGCATTGAGTGATAATGCTAAGGTGAAACAACTTCGCGTTTCTCTAGATGGAACATTTTATCCAATGAGATAGATTGGAAATTAATTGGGAAAAAAATGATTTTGCTGAAGCATACAAGTCTTACCAAAAGGTGTGTGAAAGTAATGGAAATAAAGAACCTATTTTGGATATGACAGCATTTAAAAGTTTGTATACAATCTATACGTTTGACCTGAGCGCTCAAAAAGAAACTATAAAGTCTAATCGAGTGGATACTTCCCTATACATTGAAAGAGGAGAGAGTGAAGAAGTTGATACATATTGTTTGCTTTTGGAAGAAACAGAATTGCAGATTAATACAGATAATGGTGTGATGATTAGTCTCACATAATTTTTTGTTAAATAAATGAGTGGCAAAGTACCAACTGGGGTATATGTTAATCAAATCAATCTTCATAAACTATCATCTTGTGTTCAAAATCAAAAGCCTTGGTACGATTAACGTTAATACAATTCAGAGAAAAGGAGCAGTAAGAATTGATGTTTTGCTCACAAGAGAACAGGTTAAAATCTTGAATGACACTGGCTCACTTAAAATTAAAATGACAAAACCAATGTTGAAAAAATATTCAATAAGAGAGACGAGTGGAGGATTTCTCCCATTTCTAATTCCTTTATTTGCTGGTTTAAGTGCGGTTGGAGCATTGACGGGTGGTATTTCAACAGCGGTCCAAAACTGCCAACGAAAGGAAGGCTCAACTCCAGGCTCAAAAAGAATTGGAAAGACATAACAAAGAGTTGGAGAAACAAATTAGTGGAAGTGGTGTAATTGTAGATTTTGCTGAAAAACTTGAAGGTCTGCCTGATAAAGCGAGATTGTTAGTTGGAGATATGCTTTCTTCTATAGCACAAGCAGGTGTAAAATTAACTAAAAGAGGTAATGGATTATATCTTTCTAATAAATAAATGAGCATTGATGAGTGGTTGAAAGAATTTGGAAAGAATACAACATCAAATTTACAACTTGCCAAATATTGTAAGAAATTAAAAATTCATAATGTGGTTATTTGTATGAGAGATGAATTAACAAATGTGTCGAAACATACAAAGAATATTATTATGAACTTAGAAGATAATGATGGGAACGGTTCTCATTGGGTTTGTATTTTTAATAGTCAAGACAAATATTATTTTGATAGTTTTGGTCTTCCACCACCTGTTGAAGTCATAAAATTCTTACAGAATGGTGTTTATCAAACATTTCAAGTCCAAGAATTAAATTCCAAGTGTTGTGGTCAATTATGTCTATATGTGTTATTTCAACTCAACAAAAATAAAAAATTTTATGATATTATTTTTAATCTAATATAAATGACTTATGTTGGTAAAGATGGTTCTATCTTTGGTGTATCTCAAGAACTGGATATTGATTTATCAAATTATTACACAAAGGCACAGGCTGAACGATATAAATATAATATAAACAAAAATATTAACATGAAAAAATGCTTATAAATTAAAAAATTATCCAAGCCCGACTGACGCGAATGACTTGGTGAGATTAAGCAATTTATCACAATATATATACTTAAATAAAACGGCTGTGTATTCTAAAGATACAGAAGTGTTGATATTATCTCCAGGTCATACAGAATTCACAGTTCGAATTAAAATAAATTTTTATAAAGAAGGGCGTATCGTTTGTATGAGAATAGAACAATGGGGGTATGATATGAATGAGTTACGGTATAATTGGTCATTTAAAATTAACCTCGAAGACCTGGAACAATTAAATCAGTCTCGTAAGGAAGAATATTATCCACTTGGTATCGAGAATGAGTTTTGTGGAGCCACGATTAGTAAACAACAAAAAAAAGAATTTAATAAGGGTAAATATAATAATGGTTTTGCCCTTGTTTATCTCATGAAAACAGAAAAAACAGGATTATATATAATAAGTAAGGAAATACAAAATGATTTAACTATGGGAAGATGGGGAGGTGTTTCGTGCCATAATATTATTCTAACATATATTTCTAATACATAAATGACAGCAAGAAGGCTTCAAGAAAATTATCATTTCTGTGTTCAAGCATACCTTCAAGAAAAGGGTATTCGGTATTTTAATAAATATGTTCTACAACATAAGAATGAGGTATTTTCAATAAAAGATTGGCATTATGCTGATGTTGATAAACCGACAACTTTAGATTTAATTAGAATGTTAAATAATGAAAAAAATTATAAGGTTAAGAAAAGGTAAGGCTCTTTTAGAAATTCAAAAGAAATTTTATTGGTATCCTGTTGTAAAAAAAATTATTTTGGATACAGGAATAACAAGAAATCCTGATGAATATATGTATAATATTCTATGGGGTGTAAACGATTCAAGTATAGTAAGGGATGAGGAAGGAGTTGAAGAAGAGAGGGAAGAGAGAGAGAAGGAGGAAAGAGAGAAGAGAGAGAGGGAGAAGAAAGAGAAGGAGGAAAAGGAGAAGAGAGAGAAGGAGGAAAAGGAGAAGAGAGAGAAGGAGGAAAGAGAGAATAGAGAGAGGGAGGAAAGAGAGAAGAGAGAGAGGGAGGAAAGAGAGAAGAGAGAGAGGGAGGAAAGAGAGAGAATGAATAAATATCAAAATATGGAAACCAGTGAGATTCAAAAAGAATAGAGGTATTACAGAAAATAACTCAACCCACCGAGGGAGGAAAACAAAGAATTGACAAGTCTATTTGCAATACTTTTCGACAAGACTATTAGCATCGACAAGATATAGATTTTAATTCAAGTTTTTTCTTAAATAAATGGAGGAGAGAGTGAAGGCATTTCTAAGGATTCTTTTTGTTTTAAAATTAAGATTCAAATGTGCATGTTGGAAACTAAAAAGGTTTTTGCACTCTGCAGAAATTTTTCTCATAAATAAATGAGTTATTGTCTCAAATGTAAAAAGAAAACTAATACTAAAAATATTTCATATATTAAAAGTAAAAATAACAGGGTTATACAAAAAGGTATATGTTTGGTGTGTGGTTCAAAAAAAAAATCAATTTATCTCCAAACACAAACCTCGGAGGAGATATACAAAAGTTTTTATCAGGAAGTAAATTTACAACTACTGGAATACCAGGGGAATTACATCTTCCAGGTTATTCTTTCTGTGGTCCAGGCACAAACTTAGATAAAAGATTAGATGAGGCAGACAATCCTAAATCCTGGAGTAAACCAATCAATAGAGTTGATGAAGTGTGCATGAGACACCATATTGATTATGGGAATACCACAACGTTGGAAGAAAAGCATGAAGCCGATAGAGAAATGTTATATAATTTGTCTCTGATACAAAATCCAACCTTGAGAGAAAAAGTTGATAGGTTCATCGTGAAGAAGATGATTAGTGCTAAATTGAAACTTGGACTTGGAAATTCAAAAAACTTATAGGCTCTAATGATGCCATTAAGACTGAAGAGCAATTAGCTGATGAATTACATAAACCAATATTCACAAAGTTTCAGAGAAGGAAAGTTTATTCCAAGGAAGTTGATTATATCTGGTCTGCTGATTTGATTGAACTCAATAATGATAAGGGGTACAAGTATGCTTTAACTGTTATTGATTTGAGGAGTAGATATGCGTGGGTTGTCCCTTTAAAAAACAAAACAGGTAATACTCTTATGTTAGCTTTTCAACAGATATTTAATAAAAGTAAGAGAAAACCTAAGAAATTGTGGACTGATGAGGGTAGAGAGTTTTATAACAAGACATTTATGAATTTTCTAAAAAATAACAGTATTACATTATACAGTACCTTTAATGAAGGGAAGGCAGTTGTTGTTGAACGTTTTAATCGTACCTTAAAAGAGAGACTATATAAAAAATTCACACAACTCGGTTCACAACAATGGTCATCTTTTATTCAGGATATTGTGGATAAGTATAATGACACGATTCACACGTCCAACGAATATGAAGCCATCAGAAACATTTACAAAATTAAAATATGAAAAAGAGATTAATGTCAGAAAACCTAAGTTCAAAGTTGGTGATATCGTAAGAATATATAGGTGGAAATCTCATTTTGAAAAGGGTTTTACTGAACGATGGACGAAAAGAACTTTTTAAAATTGTTGATGTAATAGATACAGTTCCTTGGACTTATAAAATATATGATTTGGAAGGGAAGAGATTTTAGGTTCATTTTATTCACAGGAATTACAAAAGACAAAACTAAGCAGATAATACACCTTTGTGGACACTAGAGGGACAAGTATATAATGTGTGTCAAGGGGGACGTTCTTAGATCTGTGAACCCCAAACACAGAATCCTCAACTGAATAGTCAAGGCTTAACTTTTGTTTGTGTGTGTGTGTGTAATGGGAGCAATAGGTTGGCGCTCACTCCCTCCTACTATACACCGTTGTGGACACTCGAGGGCCAAGTCCGAGGTGTATAACAGTATATAATGTGTGTCAAGGGGGACGTTCTTAGATCTGTGAACCCCAAACACAGAATCCTCAACTGAATAGTCAAGGCTTAACTTTTGTTTGTTGATGTGTATGTGTGTGTGTGTCCCAACCCTCACATTCAAAATCTCAACCCCAACCCTCACATTCAAAATCTCAACCCCAACTCAATCCTCGCCCAACACAATGTCTTTTTCAAAATGAGATTTTCACCCTATATATATATATATTTTACGTTTTTTTTTCTTCTTCCAATTCTGTCTTTTAAGGCTTTCAGGTTTGATGACGTAGAAAGGGGAGTAAGCCTGCACTTTCTTCCCAGAACTTTCTTGATCTTGCTCCCATCAAGCACCATCCGACAAAGAACTACATCGATAGGTTTAGATCCCAAAGAGTGATAGCAACTCCAAAAGTCTCCAAAATATAAATAAATAAAATAATAATAAATAAATAAATAAATAAATAAAAGCCCCCAAAAAAGTTTCAAGTGTCCAACATAAACCCAACTTTCCAAGTCTTCAAGGTATAACCACATTCCCGTTGGAGTTTCCAAGATATGTATCACATTGTGAGTTATCAATCCAGAACCCACATTTCAAGTATTCAAAGTAAAACCAACTTACAAAGTCTCTTAAGGATAACTCATTTACTGATTTTTTCAAAATTTGTGAGTCTCCAAGGTAGGACCCATATTTAGAACCATCTTGGCAGAACCCTTTTCCTGAGTCTCCAAGGTAGTTATTTAAACCATCAAGGCAGAACTCATTTACTGATTTTTTCAAAATTTGTGAGTCTCCAAGGTAGGCCCCATATTTAGAACCATCTTGGCAGAACCCTTTTCCTGAGTCTCCAAGGTAGTTATTAAAAACCATCAAGGCAGAACTCATTTCTTGATTTTTTCAAAATTTGTGAGTCTCCAAGGTAGGCCCCATATTTAGAACCATCTTGGCAGAACCCTTTTCCTGAGTCTCCAAGGTAGTTATTTAAACCATCAAGGCAGAACTCATTTACTGATTTTTTCAAAATTTGTGAGTCTCCCAAGGTAAAACTTGTATTCTGGCTCATCAAGTTATATCTTGTTCAGTGGGTTTTGTTTTGATAACTCACAATGAGTACTATTGCTGTAAAACTCTTTTTCAGGATTTTGCTGGTCTCCAAGGTATAACTCTTTGGTTGGGTCATCAAGACGAACTCGTTCTGTGGGTCTTGGTCGCTCATAAGGTCTTCAACCAAGCCAACAATTTCGCCCCAAGTTGTAGCAAAAGCAGTATTTTCATTTCTCAGTATTTCAGACACAATTTCCTGTGAGAGAAAATAATAATGTATTAATTAAGTTATTTAATTATTAAATGAGTATGCTTCAATCAAAGTTTGAAAATAGGAAAATAAAAATCTTACCTCAATAGATAAGAGGTTTGAATCCAGTTCATCAACTTGAAGGTTTAGTTCCATAGAAGACAGAGAGTTCCAAGGAACACCAAAGTCATCCCACTCAAGGTCTTCAACCAAGCCAACAATTTCCCCAAGTTGTAGCAAAAGCAGTATTTTCAGATACAATTTCCTGTGAGAGAAAATAATAATGTATTAATTAAGTTATTTAATTATTAAATGAGTATGCTTCAATCAAAGTTTGAAAATAGAAAATAAAAAAATCTTACCTCAATAGATAAGAGGTTTGAATCCAGTTCATCAACTTGAAGGTTTAGTTCCATAGAAGACAGAGAGTTTGAGACAAGCACACAGAACACCATTGCCAGCAAGAACAAATGTTTAAAATGGAGCCTGGGTTTGAAGCTTTTATAGAGAAAGACTGGTGGGTGTGGTTTCCTTTGGAAATTCCTGGGCAAGCCTAGGCAAGCCTTCATTGGGAAATTTTTCAAAACCATAACATCCTGTAATTTTCTAGTGATTTCTTTGTGAGTCAGAGATGAACTGGAAAATGATGTAAGAGTGGGCGGGGCTTAGCAAAAGTAGGCGGAGCTTAGGAAAAGTGGGCGTGGCTTAGAAAAAATACCTTATGAAAAGTGGGCGGAGCTTATCAAAAGTGGGCGGGGCTTAGGAAAAGTGGGCGTGGCTTAGAAAAAAATACCTTATGAAAAGTGGGCGGAGCTTAGCAAAAGTGGGCGGGGCTTAGGAAAAGTGGGCGTGGCTTAGAAAAAAATACCTTATGAAAAGTGGGCGGAGCTTAGCAAAAGTGGGCGGGGCTTAGGAAAAGTGGGCGTGGCTTAGAAAAAATACCTTATGAAAAGTGGGCGGAGCTTAGCAAAAGTGGGCGGAGCTTAGGAAAAGTGGGCGTGGCTTAGAAAAAATACCTTATGAAAAGTGGGCGGAGCTTAGCAAAAGTGGGCGGGGCTTAAAGAAAAGTGGGCGGGGCTTATTGAATACCTTGTGGAAAGTGGGCGGGGCTTAACAAAAGTGGGCGGGGCTTAAAGAAAAGTGGGCGGGGCTTAACAAAAAATAACCTGTGGCTCAGGAGGTGGTCAAACAAGAGCATTAAGAGAAGTTTATCATTTCGTAATGGCACAAATGGGGTATCTTAAAAAATATAAAGATTCAAATGTTTTGTTTGTCAATATTTTAGATGGGGATTATTGTGCAAAGAAAATTAAACTATTGAAGGAATTTGAGAATGAACAAATCTTTATAGGTTCAATGAGTGAGCTGTTCAATTCAATGAGGTTCAACCTCCAGGTTAAAAGGGGAGACAAATAAATATACCTTGGGATAAAAAGGGGGTTTATTTTTAGGGAAAAAAAATATAAATCGCTGAAAATCCCCCATTCATTTACATGGGGAAAAGTGAGCCAGAATCAGTATTCTTACCCTACTTCCATCTTCTCTTCGCCATGTTCCCCGTCCCATCCCCATCCCTCTCCCTTCCACAGTTCACCTAATGTGTCTGTTCCCCACTGTTTTGTCCCTTCCACTCCCGCCCCTCTTGTCTCATGCCTCCTTGCTGTGAGTTATGTGTTTGCTCTCATACGAGCCTCGACCAAGGTATACAAAAAAAAAAAAAAAAAAAAAAAAAAGGTCTGATGAAAACCAGAAAAAGCACAGGGCCAAGAACACTGGCTTGAGGAACTCCAGCCTGGACGGGAAGAGGAGATGAGAGAATTCCATTAAGAGCCACACGTTGACTGCAACAGGAGTGGAAAAGTCCACGAGCCATGAGTGGAGATTGCCTTAGATATCTTAAGAAGAGAGTTTGGTGAGTCATGCGGGATCCCAGACCATATGGAAAGCTCGCAATATGTCTAGGGAGATGGCTCTGATCTCACGTTTAGCATTGAGGACCTCCATCCATTGTTGGAAAAGCAGAAGGAACATGCCTAGGGTTGAATGACCTGGTCTAAATCCAAATTGATGATCGGAAATAAAGCAATTGCAGAAGAGAAAGGATTTGATGTCAGAGGCGATGATGGATACCATGACCTTGCTCATGATTGGGAGGAAGCTGATTGGTCTGTAGTTGCAGGGATCAGTTTTTGCTCCTTTTTATTCAGAGCAATAATGTTTGTTTCTTTCCAAGCAGATGGCAGATGACCTTGAGAAAATGAGAGGGTGAATAGAACAGTGAGAGGGTGAGCAAGAGCAGCAGAGCAGATTTTTAGAACACGAGGGCTGATGACAGCTGCAGAAACCTGGACCAGTTGCAGAAACCGAGGCAAGGTTTGACAGCAAAATCTTCACCTTGGCAGGGGAAAAGGACACAGAGCCCAGGAACAAGTGGGTAAGGTGGGTCCAGAAAGCGATGGGTTTGAGACACAAGATTTAGAAGCAAACATGGAGCTGAGGCATTCAGCCTTTTTGCATGCAGTGTCAGCTGTGCAGCCATTTGAAGTAAAGGAGAGGATGGAGGAGAACATACACCAGAAATGGACTTAACTAGACTAGACGCCAGGAGGATTTGGAGGAGAGAGACAGCTTTGAGAGTTCAGACTTGAGATTAGAAAGATTATGTTTCCTGCCTCTCCTCAGTGTGGACACCCACTTGTTCCGAGCTTCGTGGAAGGAACTGAGATTACCTTCAGTCGGATTTGCCTTCCATGAGTCGAAGGCAAGTTGTTTCAGGACTACTGCCTTGCCACAAGCTCCAGTGTACTAAGGGTGAGAGGAGGGGTAGGACAACTGAAGACGAGATAGGATAAATCTCTGCATGTGTGTGAGAGAAAGATAAAGAGAAAGAGAGAGAGAAAGAAATATATATATCACAAATTTCTTTGAAAGAATTCCCAGGATGAGTTGATGTCAGAGAAAGTAGAGATGGAAGACCAGTCTAGAAGTTTGATGGCTGCTTGAAGACCCTGCCAGTCGGCCTGAGTCAAACGCCAGGCTCGTCGGCGCTGAGGTGGCTCTCTAATAATGGCCAGAGAGATGTCTACTTCGACAAGCACGTGGTCAGATGAACCGATTGGAGCAGATAAGAGGAGGAACAGCAGATATTTTCAAGGAAATTTGCCAAAATCAGATCCAGAAGAGATTGAATACAGTTGGTTGAGATCTGGGTCAGGAAGTTAACAGTTTGTGTCAGTCCCAATGAGTCACAGAAGTCTTTTGCTGAAGTGCCATTACAGGTGAGAGAGGTACCCACACCCAGCCAACTGGCATGATGACAACTGAAGTCACCACATATGAGGAAGAGAGTTGGAATGAGAGGATTGAAGTTGGTCCATGTTTTCTGAGAGCGAGATGTAAATGGAGTCATCACTGTTTGGTGGACATTACAACACACATATAAACATGAGGTGGGAGTGGAGGGGAAGCCGTAGCCAGAGGTATTCCTGGGGGTGTGGAAGAGTGAGGGCAGTTAATGGAGAGTGAGGAATAGAGTTTTTGACAAAGAGCAACTCCACCAACAAGACGAGGCTTCGGTCTATCATACTGGAGGAGGGAGTAACCACAGAAAGAAACTAAGGAGTCAGAGACATCTTGAAGTTGGAATGTTTCTGTTAGGCAGATTATGTCTGGTTTGTCAGAGGCATATGTATGGAGAGATCAGTCAGGTTAGAGCAAAGGCCCTGGATGTTTGAGGTGCACACTGTTATGGAAGAGGGAGGGGAGGAGGCTTTGGGGACAAGGTAAGTGGGGAAGGGTAGTGTGAGGGCAGAAAGGTGGAGGTAGTGAGAGTTGATGACAGACTGTAGAAGAGTTAGGGGAGGTCGGATGGGGAGGACAAATGGCTTGGTGAAGGCATGAGATACAGTGGGGAGTGACAAGAGAGGGGGCAAAGGAAAGTGGGAGATTGGAGGAGGTGGGGGAACGATTCTTCTCGCTCGATCTATCATTTTTTTTTTCTGACCTGCACCTGCATCTGCTTCAGCTCAAACAGTCTCAACAAAATTGTGTCATTTGTTGGTTTGAATTTCCTAATTACATTCACGAGATTTCCCTTGGAATGGCCCAGTGTGACAAGTTGCCATGAACCATTTAGTGATGCTCAGACTATGTTCCTCAAGGCATCTTGATTATACCTGGGTTTTAATACCCACTGCACATACTCGTAAAGTACAGCCTTTGCATGTGAGGTCATATGGATGTGCAGGTATGGAGGGTTAATTTATCGTTAAGGTGTGCTGTCCTGATACCTTTGCTTCAATAGACATATATCACACATTTAATTGCCATTCTACAGACAAAAAGTCAAACGATTCTTGTCTAGTTGGTTCACAGCTGCCTTTGTTTTGTGAAACCTTTCAACCTGTTGAATCAGAGGAAATTATTTATTGTAAATATTTGGTATTTTAGATGATAAACAATTTGTGTATTGCACTGCCCCGTTGTTTGATTACAGTGTTGCAGTTGTTAAGGTGAATGGTTGATAAAGGAAAGTTGTCTAACGTGACATTTATCCTGTAAACGTTGTGTGTGCACAGGTCGTTTGGTGTGTTACTTTGGGAGATCTTCTCCTTGGGGTACATGCCTTACCCCAGCCGAAGCAACCAGGATGTGATGGAGTTCGTGATGAGTGGGGGTCGTATGGAGCCACCAAAGAACTGCCCACTGCCTGTGTAAACTTATATCTTTATGCAGATCACAGTTTCTTGTTTAAAAAAAAAAAAAAAATATATATATATATATATATATATATATATATATATGTATATACATTCAGTCGAGATCAAAATGTTTTGGAAAAAGTGGTTTTAAACATTAAACTTTGGCTTTACAAAACCTTTAATGAAAGAAAGAAACAGACAGACCTGAAGGATTCCATCAACTTGATGACCGTAGGATTCGATGGCAATCCGGATCATCAACTGGGACCGACCATCAATGAAGCTTTTTACCCTTCAATCCCAAAACCTCTCCAAACAGTGGGTCCACAACATTAATTGTTTCCAAATTTCCAACCTAGTAGGGATTGAGAAAGTGACAGAAGATACCGATGGGCACAAAGGCACTGTCTATCCTTCATTGGAGGCGCATCCATGAGGAAGTTTTATCGTCCCATGCTGGTGACAACACTGATGATGTAATGCATACATCATGGATGACATTTTGTGTATGTCATGGATTTGTCCAGAGAGGATGCAGAAGTAGATGGTGAGAGAGGGGGGGAGCAAATGGAGAATGAAGGTTTTTCTCTATATACAGGGTGTAACAGAATTCTGGAATCATAGCTTAACTGTGTGTTTTTTGTTTGTTTGTTTATTTTTGTGTTTATCCTCCACACTTGCAGTTTCACGAAATCGCTTCATCAACTTCAATATTGTTCCTTGTTGACGCATGGGCTTCGTTGGATGCCAACGATGGAATTATTGACAAGTTTCTCTGTGCCCTTAACCTCTGGCATGTAATAGTAAGATGACCAGTTCAGCTTTGTTTTACATGGTGTAATCTATTTTCAATAGGTTCGATCCTGAAAAAAACAAGCAAACCTCTGATTCCAGAATTTTGTTACACCCTGTACTTTATTGAGGGAATGAAGAGAGAAAGACTAAATGTACGAAGGAAAGAAGAAAAACGAATATGTGTATTGAGAAGAGCTGCTTTAGCTCGTTCAGACCCTTTGGTGATAGGGTTCCCATTTTGTTGGGACTGTTGTTCTCCGAGCTTCCTGAAATCATTTGTTCCTTGAAAGAGGAAAAATCCCACAAACAGCCATAGGAGCTGTGAAGTGCCCTTGCTGGTGGAAATGTGGAGCAATCGGTTTGTGAAGATCCATGATGTTCATTAAAACAGTCGCCGAGCCTTCGACCAGGCTCACCGATGTAAAGCTTGTTGTCGAGATTTAATTAAATCCATGTCATTGGGAGAGGCACAGTCGGAACGGTCTGTGATGTTGGAGTCATTTGGTCCGGAGATTGATGAACCCTTTCCCAATGTAAAGAAAAATCCCACAACCATTGATGCAAGTTTGTAATCTACTTCCAGGTTTATGCGTCACTATATCCTCATCATCCCTCCTGAGGTTATGTTTGGGATAGGATAATCGATGTAGTGTAAGCCATATGGGAAGTCGGGCGGAATGGCCTTTTCCCTATAAACAATATTGAGGCGGATGTGTAGATGGATACCATGATGGACACCATGATAAAAGAGCTGGGACCTCTCGTGATGTAAGGGGCCTTGAGATGATGCAGTTTTACATCGGAGAGGTTGAAGTAGCAATGCCTGACAATGATGATTGGTGAAGGTTAAAACAGAGAAGGATGAGTTCCATTGTAGGGTGGTTGCAAAAGTGAAACGATACGAGATGGCTCGCCAAAATGAAAAGTGAACGATATCTACAGATAATCCAAACGTTCCAAAAAAGGTAATAAACAGAATGTCAGGAGGGTTGTACATTTCTCTACAGGTATCGCATCATGACCCAGTGCTGGCAGCATCGGCCCGAAGATCGACCCAACTTCTCCACCATCCTCGAGCACGTCTCGTACTGCACACAGGCAAGTGCTTTTGTTATCCCAAATACATTTTCTAAGGGGAATTCACATGTCATTGTCATTCGGGATGAATACTTAAAGGCTTCTTGCACAAGCAGATAATTATTACAATGTATGGATCTGAACGTGCAATCATTATGTTTGAAGTCATGTGATCAAAGGCAAACATTAAGTAGTGTGACCCTAAATTCCTTTCATTTGGAAATGCATTTCATGGTGGATTCACTCCAAGTTGTGCTGCAATGAAATTCCACCAACAATGTTTGAAAACCCAAATTGCTGCACCAACAACATTTGCTTCTCAACAACCTCATTGTGAAGTTCACAAATCTCATTATTTAATAATTAAATACTGATGCAAGTTTCCCAACCCCTCCCCACACTGGCATTGTTACACACACTTTAGCAAAGCACTCATTGTAACTGTGTCATAAATCGAATGGAATTGAATACACCAGGTTAAGGTCATGTGATGTAATTAAATAAATTGAATCCTGGTTCACGAGGACCTATCAAATTAGTCATTCCATTGTAGAACTAATTAGCCACCCATGAAAGAGAGAGAGAGAGAGAGACAGAGACAGAGACAGAGACAGAGACAGAGACAGAGACAGAGACAGAGACAGAGACAGAGACAGAGACAGAGACAGAGACAGAGACAGACCCCAGGCCATAACCTTTTTACCATTTCAACTTGTGTCATCAAATTTTCAACAAACCGTTATTATAAGAATATGGAGAAAACAAATTAATAATTGGGTCCAAAGGTCAAGGTCACATGAAGTCATCAATTTTCATTTGATTTGAAATTTGAACAGAATTTGCAAATTGGGTCATTGAATTGGTTCACCAATCAAAAGCTAGAAGCTTACCTATTTTGAGGTCGAAAGGTTAAGGTCGCAACAACTGATTTCACAAGTACTGGTCTGTGACCACTTTTGTCTGTCTGTCTGTTCAGGCCACAAATTTTAACCATTTGAGCTTTTGTTATCAAATTTTCAGCAAACCATTATTATGAGAATATGTAGAAGACTAATTAATAAATTTGACATTTGTTCTTTTCTTTATTTGTTTTTAACTTATTTTTGTCAGGTTTAATTTGAGTACAAAGCGAATGTGGACGGGCTTTGTATTTTGGGAGGCTCCCTAGTTTTCATTGTAGTCACTACAAAGTGTGTGTGTGTTGTTGGTGGTGGTTGAGTGGTAAATTGATAATAAAAAGGAGATAAGGAAGGGAAGGGAGAAAAATAATGAAAAGGGAACCATCTGGAAGGTGAGGAAGGGTAAGAGGAGTTTGAGGATTGGTGTACATCGGTCAAAATTTCCTCCATTTTTACAAAAATAACATGAGGGACCCCGAGATGATGCAAGCAGGAAACAAAGAAATCGAAGCCATGGATTTTTTTTTTTAATGTTTATCATAGATTGTACCATTAACTGAAAATTCAATCTCAATCAATGTAAAAAAGGTTTTGCTGAAAGATATACGAGTAGGACACACAAACACACAAGAATGTAATTAGTGCTGTTGTGGATCTGTGCGATCGTACAAGCAGGATCCAGACATCATCCACACTGCACTTCCCAACGAGGAACACCCAAAGATGGAGGACGAGACTCATGGGATGAGGCGGGCAGGTGCTGCTCAAACCCTGACGACTCGTAATGCCGCAAGTGCTGGCTCCGCCGAGGGTTGTGCCAATGCTGTAGACAATGTACAAGCAGCACCTTCCTCTTTGATCAAACATGCAAGCTCAATGAGCCACACCAACAGGGAAGGTTCTGACCTCTGGAACCCCACTTATGGATCTCTCATCACATCATCTACTGCCTCCAGCTATGTTCCTCCCACAGAGGTGTTCTTGGAAGACAGCAGTGATATTTAGCATGAAACCTTCCCTGTTGTAAGACCATTGCCACATGATGCGTCTGCCACACACCATTCTGTTTGTGGTCGAACCAATCAGATATAGAGAGGCAGCTGGGGCAATTACATGGAAAATCCGAAGCCATTTGGCTGACAAAGCAGATCCTGCTTCTTACTGCAGTCCCTGATAAGATAGGTCCTCACTCAGAGTTGGGGAGTCTGATACATGCTGATGGAAGTCAACTTGGAGATGATGAGCTAGCCAATGAAAATCGGGAATGCATTGGTTTTAGATTTACAACACTGCTGCACGCCTTTCCAACATGGAGCTGTCGTGAGACGCAGGATCCGCCTTGTCTACCTGTGCAGAACACATATAGCTTAGTGATTTTTAATGTGCACCAACGATAACTTGATTACATCCGTGATTGTTCAAAGTATTTTAAAGGGTGGAGTCCAGAGAAAACCCACTAATGCAGCAACTTGGACATCGCAGCACCTTACTGCCTTTACCAGTGGCAATATCAACACGACTGAGGGAATCGATAAAAGTTTGTGGTAATGGGGCCTGGAGAAATTATACATCGATTGTAGGTACTGGATCAGAGTACAAAGCCAGGTAGGAAAATGAAAAGCAGGGATTGAACTCCAGCATTCCATTGCATCTCAATATTGTAACAATCGAGTGGGATTTTTGTTTCCACTGCCTGTATTTCCAGATGTTTTCAGCTGCTTTCCAATGCTTAAATAAGTCATCACCAGTTGCACAAACGAACAGAATATTTATACACAAGGGTTGCACATTTTCGTTGTCATTTAAAAACGTTTACAAAGACAAGCCTCAGACAAAACCACGAGGTGTCACGCCACCAGGGCCAATCATTGATTAGAATTATCGAATATAACCGTGTCGGCTTCGAATGGCCTACTCCGCCGAGAAAGTGCTTTGGTTCACTCATGTACGCAGCCTCAATGGCTTCCTTACAATTTACTCTTTCGCAGTGCACTATCCGATTACCTTTCCAATCTTGATTTGTGTAAGATTTAAAACCGATCTTCATCACTACTGGCAGGTGAACACTGCCATCCTGGTACAACAAGACCTCATGAGATGTTGATTTTGTTGCCGGTTAATGGTAAACTGAAAGAAGGTTGAAAAGCTTGTCATTCTTTACGGACGAACACCAAGTTGACCAAAACGCCAATTCAGGAAAGACTCTACACCGACAACTGTGCCTTGGTGGTGCACTCTGAAGAGGGACTACGGGATGTTGGAAACCTCTTCACTGCCACGGCGTACAACTTTGTCCTCACCATCAGCCGAATGAAAACTGAAGGTATATGCCAACCAGATCCTCAACAACCGACTAAAATGCGTGAACAGCCTTAGAAGACACCATGCTCCAAGCTACCAGATGGTTTACTTATCTGGACAACATACTCAGCAACGATGTGACAATTCACCGCAAAATGGATGTGCAGTCGAGAAAGCCAGTGCTGAGTATCTGTCATCACCAAGTTTGGAAACGACACCGACTCTACCTGCAGATGAGGTTCAAAGTCTTCAATGTTGTTGTTCTCACAATGTTTCTCTGAGTGCGAGACATGGACCAGCTGCACCGATGGTGCATTAGAACTTAAGATAGCTTATATATACACGACATTTATGAACGACTGTCGAGCATCAAATGACAGGACTGAATATCCAACACTGAAATCCTAGTGAAGGTTAGCTTGGTCAGCATCGACACTCACCCGATCTGTGCTCAACCAAGATAAACTAGTCGTTTCATCCGTAGTGCGAGACACCCCTCCCTGAAGAAGTCCTCCACCCTGAATTATTTAGCTTCAGCCACCCCAAGCACAGAGGCCATATTAAATGTTTCAAAGACGCTTTGAAACAAAACCTGCACAAACAAACATTTATGACTCAACCGGCGAGTGCCCGCACCACACGGTACCATGCTGTCAGGATGAGCATCCACCACTTCGAGGGGAGAATCTGCACGAAACGCCTGGAAACGCAGGTCCAAATAAGGAAACGTTCAATTCTATGAACACAACCAGTCGATTGGATTAACGACGAGTGTGGCAAATGTTGCCTTTCTCTCACTGGCCATTGGAGTCATTGCTTCTCAAAATCAACCAACAGATCCGCTTGTTAAACGACGTTAGACCACCTGCGAAATGATTTCGTTGTAACTACAACATTACAGTGCATGTTTGGCAGTGAAAACGTTTCTGATTACATTTTGAGAAATTATCACAAAAAAGTTTGAGTTAAATTTGTTTGTACATGCAGGAAAACTGCAGATCATCAAATCCGATTATTCCAATACCGAGAGATGTCCCCGATTCGTCTTATGAGTATCCCTTTAGGTTAAGTGTGGGTTAAACTAACCCGGTGACTCACTAAGACTACCTGCACATTTACAATTCCCCTTTTCATCACGGGTTCCTGCTTGTGAGTGCAGTAATTGACTGTGAATAACACACTTTGTACATGTGCCGAGCTGTGTTGGTGAGTAATCACGATGTCTCCGTTTCCTGACAATTTCTGTCCTCAAGAACTTACTGTGCACGTTTGTGAAACACTTTTCAAAAGGGAAAACATTTCACACACCACGAGTAGATAACTCTAAAACCCCATCTTAGGAAAATATTGCACAGGTGTATATGTACGTATTATATAGATATAGCATATAGGTATAGTTCACGAGTTAAAGGTGAATCATGTGCTTGCTATTATGGGCAGTTTTGAGAAAACACAAACGTTTGAATCTTTCTGTGAATGCCGTGCAGTGGTGCTCACAAAGAGTCAATTTTTCAAACGATCACCTTGTGATCTCTCCCATACACACACCTGAGCTCCATCACTCATGGTGACCCCTCCTTCCCTACGCCCCACCAAACCCACAGCTGAGCTTGATCACTCGTGCTGACCCTTGCCCCTCTTTGGTAACTACTCCGGCAATTATTGAACATCTGAGCATTCTTTTGAGCCTGTTCCCCTCCACATCATTGTCCCTTAGCTCTCTCATGAGCTTCAATTGTTAACCAAAACTTTGGGTGTCTCATCAGATCGGAAAGTCAAATCGCCAATTCGATATAAATAGACATCAGTCTGACGGTTTATTCGACACCGGTCAAAAGCACTTTCTCGTCATAGCCTGCGTCATTAGTGAATGGGTATTGGAATGAGCTTCATTTACAAATTTGTGCCTCTGTTTGAGGTGCAACTCTTACTAGTGAGGTGAGGAGCAGCTGTACCACAGATGCTCTTCATTTTACACTCCAAGGCCCCTGCGAATCAGAGCAGAAATTTGAAATTTGGCCCAGGTACCGATAACTAGCTTAACCCTTGTCAAAGTACACAGTGTGATATATTGAAGGTCCACCAGCTCACGGAAGGGTCACATCCATCTGAGGGATGATGCACATTGTGATGCAACGTCCTGCCTGTGAAGAACCAATCTGACAGTTTATAGTCAGGTGGGGGAAATCAAACCCAGGCCGCACAGCTCGGAGGCAACTGTGCTACCTCCGCACTATCCCGTGGGATAGAAACATTACGAGCCCGAGCAAGACTGAAATGTGGACCGTGACAACTGGCCATCTTTGTTGCACATGACACAAAAATGTGTTTAACACAAGATTGTGTAAAATTTGCAGTGTATACATCCACACGTGAAGTCGATGTGCGAAGCGCTGCTCCGGCGCATGCTCCCATCCCTGACCTGACGTTAAGTCACATTGATCGATGACGTAAAGAGTGAAAGTGCCCACACAATTGTTACGTTATCAGCTGCACTGAAGATACACTTTATTGATTATGTGTACATGTTTTAAATGTTGTTGGCTGTTTTTAACTCTTGTGTTTAACTTTTGTGCCTCAATTGAAATGTAATAATACACAAATTATTGGAAACTCCAACACCACTGTGGTAAAACTATCGCCGTGGTAACGTCACCGTGAATCACACATGAGTAGAGGTGTAACTGTTTATTTCGTATTTGTACATGCATAATTTACATTTTCACAATGAACAAAGGTTGCCATGCCAACGACATAAAGGCAGAGTCTAGTCACTAGTGGCTGTGCACTTCAGGATGCAATGCAGAAGCACGACAGGTACATACCGAGCGTCGTTCGTCTACCGAAGTGCCATTTGCTTGTCTACGTGATTAATAAAGCACAATTGGAAAATGCTGCGTCAGGCTTTGCGCAAGTTTTATTTTGTCACGACAATGAATATTGACTTCTGAATCTTTTTATAAAAATATAATACGCTTTAAAAACAAGCAAACCTATTTTTGGCACACCAGACATTTTACACTCCAAGGCCATAAAATACAACCCATGTCACTCTGATGGAAACGTTCACAAAAGCTTCCGCCATGATTCCTGGGAAGCATTCGGCACACTCGACAACTTGAAGCTTTTAAAAAAAAAAAAAATTGCTGGTAACTGTTAAAGTCTTAGACATAAGGAACTTTGTTCCACAGCAATACTAAAAATCCCATATGCTTTGCATCCTCGACTCCCATCAACTCAAAGCACAGTCTAATAGCTAAGTGCTCGTTCCATATTAGGAGCCCTGTTGCGCTTGATCACTCTTGCTGACACCCCATAGCTAGAGCTGAGTTGATCATTTGTGCTGAGCACATGAGCCTACCTACACATTGATGAAGAACAATGCATCAATCAAGCATTTCATTATTAAGGCAATCGCTCTGTGGGTGTATTTTTTGACAAGTGTCCGATGTACAAAAAACAAACAAACAAACAAATGATCTGCTTTACTTACACGGCAAGGCGATGAGAGCTGAAGACATTGTCCACTTTCCGCGCAGATGAGACATCACACTGTATATTCGAGAATTAAACATCATACCAAAGGACATTCCACATATAAGAAACATTCGATGTTTCAACAGTACTTTGTAGGCATTTAGGCCACTGTTGAAGAAGGATCCTTTCTGGGGCATGGGGGGGAGGGGGGGAACTATTTTCAAATGCTCTTCAATAAAGTACACTTTGCACATCAGGGTTGTTGTACAGTATTTGTTCCTCAATATTTCTGTTTATCTAAAATCCTTGCAGTATGAAACACATCGTCTTTGTGATGAAGTCTGAACGAAGAAAACACGAGCACATGACTGAAACTTAAAAAAAAAAAAAAAAATCTGGCTTGCACACTTGGCCCTTTTGGTTATTCATGGTTTTGAGATCATTCTCTCGGGATTGCAAAATTCATTTTTGTTAATTTTCCCCCTCTGCTTCCCCATGACCTGATTGGTCAAATCCAGTCTGATGTCATGCTGAGTTATGCAAGATGAGAATTTCCTGAAAGTATACATTGGCAGAAAGCCTGGTGTTGGCTTAACGTTTAAGGAAGCTGGCTTAAGATCTCAGAGTCCTGAATTTGAGCCCCTGTCATGCTATTTAAATAACACCAGGTGGGTTGACTCAGTCTGTTATCCTTCTGAGGTAGGCAAAATGAGTACCAGCTTACTGGGGTAATAAGCCATTTGAGTATCCTCCATCAGAGTGACATCTCATCCAGGAACGTACTCCTTAGCCAAATGAAACTGCCTCGGCAGCCCTATGTGCCTCATGGTGTGAAAGGAATGGTTATTACCTCCGCCACCGAAGGTGGAAGGACGTTATTGTTTCACCCCTGTGTTTGTCTGTTACTTGCAAAAAAAATCAGATTTTTCAAGTATATTGACTGGTCGTGTGCGTATTCTGTTTGCTTGTCAATCACCTATAGGTCACATTTTTAAACAGATTTTCACAAAAACTTCACTACCTGGTAGAGTAGTTCGTCTTAAGCGGGAAGCCTTTTTTTTTTTTTCGTCAAAAGGTCAACATTGGCCAAAGGTCAACAACTTTGTCAAATTTCTAAAATCCTCAATTTTCATCCAACTTACTTGTAATTTTAAGAGGATTTGCATATTTGGTCATTGAGTTCAACCACCAACTATTTTTAAAGTCAAATTTGTTTTAAGGATTTCACAAGTGTCGACATCTTTCATGTTTTTTTGTGTGCAGGATATCTCAAAAAGTAGTGGACGGATTTGGTGGGCATGTTGGATGGTTAGATTTTTTTTTAGACAAGGACGAGATGATTAGATTTTGGTGAAGATCCGGATCTGGCGAGTAGAATTTTCAGTGATATTTCACCATTGAGAGATCGAACCAAAAACGATATATAGCACGATATCTCAACAAGTTGTGGACGGATGAGAAAACAGAGGTGGATGAGTTGGTTAGATGACAAGAACAAGCCAATTAGATTTTGGTTCAGGTCCGAATGCAGATCCGACCGATCAGTGGGATCTGAAACGTGAACTGTTCAGCCTGGCGGTGGTATGCGCTCTACCAAGTACCGTTCCAGTTGTTATGGTCTGCCTTTCGTCTTGCGATACTCCGTATTTGTTGCCATGCCCCTACTTTCAATAACCTTTTATTCCATAAGAATACATGCCGTGTACTGGCCCACCATACAATCCTTGCACAGCGTGCCTGAAACTGTTTGGGCTTTTGGTAAATCCATGGGGGAGGTAAAATTGGGAACATTCACTTTAAGACCGGCAGGATTAGCATTTCCGACAAGTGGACAAGGGGAAAACCACCCTAACCACTTGAACGTGACCCCCTTTCCTTTTGACCATTTATGAAGCTGCAATAGCTTTGGCATGGCCCGTCTGCCAATACGATTGTGTATACATATATATATATATATATATATATATATATATATATATATATATATATACTTATATTTGTTTTTTAAAGGGTCTTCTCGCTAAAGAGTTGCATCTATTAGGCAGGAACATAGCAGAGGCATGAGCTGTTCCCTCTCCAGGGTGCACTGGTCTATACAATTGAGAATTAAATTATCACCCCGGTATTGGCTGCAGTATAATCTGATGGAGATGTTGGGGGCTTTAACTCTGCTAAGCTCATGCCGAATAACATTGCTGATTTGTGAGGTGAGCAAAATATCCTTGTTGACTGACATAAGCAAACGGCGACAGGTAAAGATAACTCGAGGTTGTATAGCCAGGTATGTGTTTGATATCGTATTGTTAGGTTTGTGCGGTAGATGGAGGAACTTCATTGTAAAGGTAGGATTGTATAGAGTAGCATGTCCATGGACGTGTCGGAGACATCTCAATGTAATGTAAGTCGGAACACTGTGAGCACAAGTTGTTACATGTCACCGTGGTAGGGTTTAAGGATAATTTCTCCCAGAGTATGTGATTGCCCCATGTGACCTTTTCCTTTGTTCTTGTATTTACAAGAACGGCGATAAAAAGGAATCACATCCTTAAAACAACAACAGAGCCGAACATTCCAAGCAGGCAAAAAAACCTGCTGACATGAATTACAACTGGCAAACCATGCCCCTGGGGTGGATGATGGATGGGCATGAGGTCAGAAGGTTCGGGGGAGAGGAGAGTTGTGTGAGGTATGCGATTGGAGGCAAAAAGGATCTGGCTCGCTGACTTCCCATCGACACGGTGAGGAAGGCTGCACGATTCGCGTGTTCGGGCTGAGACGAATTTGTTTGTGTGCTGGAGCAAAATGCTAGCCATTGACTGTTCGGCTGAGTTGTGAAGCGTATACATTTCTGAGGAGGGAAGAAGAGCGTGCCTCATGGCCTTATCGCAGGGCCTCGAAATCGTCTCGTCGTATGGTCCAGGATGAAGGTGGGTGATCGTGGTGAGCGGACCAGGCGCAAGAGAGGAACGGTCAGCATATTTGCTCATGAAAAGAAGCTGCATGGCGGTTTCTAAGCCCTCGCAGCGACTACGCAGTTTTGACGATGCCATTTATGTTCATTAAACCCCTATTTATTAAGATTGCTTGTGTCTGTCTATTTGCTGTGGGTTTGAGTGTAAACCCTTGTTCTCCATCCTTGCGAGCGCCTCTGGTGCATGCCCTTGCCGCCCTACCGTCCCGCGCGCACTGTTATCTCCAAGGAACTCAGTTGTTCGCCTCCAAGGTAGAATCGTTCGGCTATCTGGCCAGGTCGGTCTTAACCGGCGTGGACACAACAGTATGTTTGACTTGTTCTTCAAACCTTCTAAATCATCCTTTCCACGGAATCCTGACATAGACTTGACATTTGTCAGGACCAACCTTGCGATCCTTTGTTATATTTAGAAACTTGTGCACATATCTCCAGCCAATTGGAGCCAGAGATACCGATGACTGTGGGCTAACCAATGGAGGCTCAGATTACCATTGACGTCTTAACTTATGAACCAATCAGTGTTATGTTCAAGTTCTGGAGTACCAAACATATTGTTACGAATTTGGGAATTTGATTGCCTTCAACATTCAGGTTCCTTTAGTCAGTTATGTCGATAAGTGCTTGTTCCCTAGATAGTTCACCTTCCATTGTTTAATGGGCAGAAATCGATTAAGTGCGCTGCGAGATTCAATTTAATAGTTAGGGTGCGATCATAACACAATGGAGATGCCCCTCCCCCTCTTCTGCGAAGAGGAAGAAGAGCCCTCCCGTCCAGTGATTCATGACGTCAACAACTCCCTCCCACCCGTGGTTGAGCGGGGGATGGAGCACGAGGGCATGAGTCACGCCGGGAGCAGGGGAGGGGGCCGATAAGAATAAAGAAGAGATCCTCTGCTTTGTTCGGGCTGGGCTTTCAGTTGTAGGCCTTCGGGTTCTGCTTGGCTTGGGTTAGGGAGGAGGCTTTTTGAAGGCTTTCTGCTTTGGCTTGGCTTTTAGTAAGCTTTTTGCTTCGGCTTGGCTTTTAGCAGGCCTTTGGGTTCTGCTTGACGAGGGTTGAGGCTTTTGGTTCAGTGAGCTTCGGTTCTGCTTGGCGAGATGGAGGCTTTTTGCTTCGGCCTGGCTTTTCAGCAGGCCTTCGGGTTCTGCTCGGCTCGGAGTCATTGGTCCTCGCTTTGTTCATCGGAAGAGAGTTGAGCTGGTTGCTCGGTTCGAGCTGCTGGTGGTGGCTTCTTGCTCTTGGTTCGTGTTGTGAGAGGCTTTTTGTTCATCGGAAGAGAGTTGAGCTGGTTTCTCGGCTGGCTCTTCTTGGTTCGTGGAGCTCTTTGTTCTCCGCTTGGTTCCCAGCTTGGTGCGACTCATCGGCCTCATCTTGGAGGTGGTTCTTCGAGATAGCGACGCATCGGCACCTCGTCTGACCAGCACGTGTTCAGAAGCGCGAGAGGATTCGCTGGAGCTCGGGAAGGATCGCGGCTCACGGCGATTGGATCCAGCTCGCTCTCGCTGGAGCCCGGGTCTGAACAGCTTGAAGATAGGTTCGAGATAGGTTCTGGGTTTCAGCTCATCTGTCCTCCGAGCTGGAATCAGTTATTAAAGGCATGTGCCACCATTTCGTGTGTGTGTGTGTGTGTGTGTGTGTGTGTGTGTGTGTGTGTGTGTGTGTGTGTGTGTGTGTGTGTGTGTGTGTGTGTCCATGGGCCTGTCTAATAAGTAAGAAACTGTTAAGTGCTTTGTGTGCTATAAATGATTGTATTGCATTTCGTATAGTCGGTATAGTTCTGCTCTTACGTGCTTCCCTAGTTCCACATTATTATTAATAAATACCCCAATTGTTAAATGTTTTCAGCTCGTCGCGTCGATTCTTTCATTGACTGAGCATTTCGTGTGTTGGGAGTTAGAAAGCCATTGGTTTGCCGTAAAAGGGGGACAATCGGACAGACGGTTCTTGGTGATTAAGCCACTCGGAATTGCGCACGGGACAGGCTCGCTTAAGCGGCTTGTTCCGTCCGAGTTCCGTCGAGGGTGGAATACCCTGGTAGTTGGATCACGTGGGTATTTAGGTAAATTGAAGATTGGCAATCGACCCTACCCCACGTGGTCTGCCCATTGGCGTATTTCGGTTCTTGCACAAGGACCCGTCGGCCTCGGAGTCTTCCGGGCGGCGATCTATATTCCGGGCGATCGGTCAGGCCGACTCGACTTACAGCTCCTTCAGAGCGGTCGGCTCGCGGCCGACGCACTGGCACCATAACAATATATATGTAATATCAGGGCCTATAGAAAGTCTAAACCTCCTTTCAAATTTTTCTTCTTTTGTTGCCTCATAACCTAGAATTAAATTACATTAAATCAGACTTTTTCCACCTTTGTTTACACATCGTAACCCACAACTTCCAAGTGAAAAACAAATTCTACGAATTTAAAAAAAAAAATTAAAAATACAAAACTAGAATATCTTGGTTGGATAAGTGTCCAGTGTCCACCCCCCTGGGTTAATACTTGGTGCAAGCACCTTTGACATCAATTACAGCTGTGAGTGTGTTCAGGAGTGTTGATGGACAGGAATCCTCAAGTCATGCCACAGATTATCGATTGGATTTAGGTCGGGACTCTGACGAGGCCACTCAAGGACATTCATCTTTTTGTTCCTTAGCCACTCCAGTGGAGCTTTGGCTGTGTGCCTCGGGTTGTTTTCATGCTGAAACATGAACTTCCATCGAAATTTCAGCTTTCTTGCAGAGGGCAGCAGGTTTTACTCCAGGATTTTTCTGTACTTTGTTCCATCCATGTTCCCTTCCATCCTGATAAGTGCCCCAGTCCCTGCTGATGAGAAACATCCTCATAACATGATACTGCCAACACCATGCTTCACAGATGGGATGGTGTTCTTTGGGTGATGTGCTATGTTGGGTTTGTACCAAACGTAACGTTTTGCTTTTAGGCCAAAAAGTTCCATCTTGGTTTCATCAGACCACAAAACATTTTTCCACATGACTTCAGAATCTCCGGAATGTTTTTTTGCATACCTCAAACAGGACTCAAGGTGGGCTTTTTTGAGTAATGGCTTCCTTCTTGCCACCCCACCACACAGGCAAGACTTGTGGAGTGCTTGGGGTATTGTTGTCACATGCACACAGTAACCAATCTTTACCATAAAGACATGTAGCTCTCTCAAAGTTGCCATTGTCTCTTGGTGGCCCCTCTGATCAGTTTCCTCCTTGCTTGGTCATCCAGTTTGGAGGGACGGCCTGATCTCGGCAGGGTCTTGCTTGGTAGTACCATACACCTTCCACTTCTTAATGATCATCTTGACTGTGCTCCAAGGGATATTCAAGGCCTTTGAAGTATTTTTATACCCATCCCCTGATCTGTCCCTTTCCACAACTTTATCCCAGAGGTCTTTTGAAAGCTGCTTGGTGCTCATGGTTGAGTCTTTGCTGTGAACTGCACCACCCAGCAGAGGAAACCGAGAGGAAGAGCTGATTTTATTCTGAAATAATCTGAATCACTACAACGTAACACAGGTGGAGGCCAATTAACTTGGTGTGTGATTTTGAAGGTGATTAGTTACACCTGAGCTAATTTACAATTGCTATTATAAGGGGGGTGGACACTTATCCAACCAAGATATTCTCGTTTTGTATTTTTAATTAATTTTCGGAAATTTGTAGAATTTGTTTTTCACTTGGAAGTTGTGGGTTACGATGTGGAAATAAAGGTGGAAAAAGTCTGATTAAATGCAATTCAATCTTACAAGGAACTTCAATGCAGGAAGAGGACATTCGGCCCACCCCTGTGCTGGTATTGTCAACTTCTGGTTGTTTGTCCATGCTGTCCTTTTAAATGCTGAGTGAGAGTCAAGCACGGAAGTAGCACATACCATGTTTAAAGTCTTTGGTATGGCACAGCCCGGGGTTCAAACTGCTGACCTCCCAGACTCAGAGTGGACGCTCAAAGCATGACGCCACCGAGTCTGCATGGTTATATTTTTCCTTTAAAACAACTGAAAAGGAAGTTGCTTTTCCTATTAATGCCATGGCAGAGCACTTCATGCTGCAGCAATGGAACAGAACTTGGTCTGGAAATCATGAAAGCAAATGAATGATGAGATATTATTTGAGAACAAAATTGCTTTGCATTCTGTACAGAAAAATTCTTAGGCCATTGTCAAACTTGCTGCTTTGGTTAACAGGGCAAGTATCATGAGGAAGGCCTCATGCCTGCGTCTCCAGGAAGAAGCTTTGCTCCATTAATTCCATGATAAGACACACGGCCAGGCCTCACCATGAGCCCATACTTTGGCCGGCATTCAAAATACCTGCGATCCGCCACCTTGCCATTGTTGCGTCCTCGTGGACCCCGCAGCTCGATGCCCAGCCACGTTCCCAAAGCAAAATCCACAGTACCCACAAAGCGGATGGTGCCAATTTCCCCTGATCCTGCCAACATGACTTGCATCCCTTCCTTAAGCTTGGGAAGTCCTTTGTTAGACGGTGGAAGCACAGGTCCCGTTGAAGCAGCAGGACCCAGAGACGGACGTTGATGGTCCGAACTTCTGGGAGGGCCGGGTATAATGAAAAGATGTTATCACTGAAATCACTACAAATTCAAATAACTTGATTCAAGTTCTTAAACATGTTACATCTCTGGATCATATTTTACATTTTTTTTTTACACTTCAGAGGAGCAAGAGCAAAAAAAAACTAAAATGTTACAAAAACTTGTGTGCTTGTGCACTTTGTTGGAGAAATAATCACATTGTTTGAGCAATTATTTAATAATCACGTTCTTCAAACAAGATATCATCAGCCACAAAGAAACCTTTAATTCATACCACCCGGATATTTATTACTGGTTAATATTAGGAAATTTGAAGATCATATTTAAAGGACTTATGTGAGGGAAAGGTGGAGGGTGAGTGAGACATTGCAATCGAGAAATGACAATGCTTTAATTAAACAATGGAAATTAACCACGAAGAATAACAATCCAGCATTACAACATTAAATTACTCATTAGAACACTGCACAATGCTGAAATTACTCATTATAACACTGTACAATGCTGAAATTCCTCATTACTAGTACGTGCCCATACGTGCGTGCCCGTACGTGCAAAAGAAAACAAAAACTTTCATACCGCGTGACAGAAACAACAACCACACAGGCCGTTCCTTCGCTCGCATGCCCGTACGTCCGTGGCCGTACGTGCAAAAAAAAGGAAAAAAAAAAAGAAAAATTGTGACGTCATAGCACCATGTCCTGTCATTGGTTTGGTAAATAAATGGCCATAACTTGGGAACCACTTGTCCGATTAATATCAAACCTTGAAAAGGCTCAGGGCCCCAGCAAACTCAAACTCAGGGCCCCAGCAATATACCTGGCAAGTTTCAATTAGATCGGACCAGTGGTTGTCGAGAAACAGCGGTCGCAGACAGACACAGACACACAGAGATTGCTGGAATTAAAGATAGATAACACTGTACAATCCTGAAATTACTCATTATGAACACTTTACAATCCTGAAATTACTCATAATCCTGTACAATGCTGAAATGACTCATTATAACACTGTACAACCTTGAAATTCCTCATAATACTGTACAACCCTGAAATTACTCATTATAACACTGTCCAATGCTGAAATTACTCATTAGAACACTGCACAATTCTGAAATGACTCATAATACTGTACAATCCTGAAATTACTCATTATAAACACTTTACAATCCTGAAATTACTCATAATCCTGTACAATGCTGAAATGACTCGTAACACTGTACAATCTTGAAATTCCTCATAATACTGTACAATCCTAAAATTACTCATTATAACACTGTCCAATGCTGAAATTACTCATTAGAACACTGCACAATCCTGAAATGACTCATTATAATACTGTACAATCCTGAAATGACTCATTCTAAACACTTTACAATCCTGAAATTACTCATAATCCTGTACAATGCTTAAATGACTCATAACACTGTACAATCTTGAAATTCCTCATAATACTGTACAATCCTGAAATTACTCATGAAAACACTGTCCAATGCTGAAATTACTCATTAGAACACTGCACAATCCTGAAATGACTCATTATAATCCTGTACAATGCTGAAATTACTTATAATCCTGAACAATGCTGAAATGACTCATTATAACACTGTACAATCCTGAAATGACTCATTATAATACTGTACAATCCTGAAATTACTCATTATAATGCTGTGCTGTGCATTATAATTTATTTGCAATGGCTGCTGAGTGATTTTAAATGGTTTTTATTCCTTCGAGTTAAATTCGTTTTCAAAATATGAAGAACCTTTAAGGACTGGAACTGATGTGAAAACTGTTTGAACAAGTCACAACATATTGTTACGAATTTGGGAATTCGATTGCACACAACATACAGGTTCCTTTAGTCAGCTATGTCAATAAGTGCTTGTTCCCGAGATAGCTCACCTTCCATTGTTTAAATGTTCAGAAATCGATTACATGTGCTGCTGATCGATTTAGTAGTTAGGGAACGAACAATGGAGACATCCCTCCCCCTCTTCTGCGAGGAGGAAGAAGAATCCTGCCGTTCCATGACTCATGATGTCAACAACTCCCTCCCACCCGTGGTTGAGCGGGGGGGGGGGTGGTGTGGAGCACGAGGGCATGAGTCACACCGGGATCGGCTGAAGGGCGGAGAAGGATAAGAGGAGATCTTTTTCTTTTGTTCAGGGCAGAGTTGGAGAAGTGAGTTGAGAGAAGCCGTTTAGCAGACCGTCGGGTCCTGCTTGGCTTGCGTTAGGGTTGAGGCCTTCGGAAGCTTTTTGCTTCGGCTGGCTCAGAGAGCTTCGGCTTCTGCTTGGCTCGGGAGAGCTTTTTGCTTCAAGCTGCCCTGTTTGGAAGGAAGTTAAGCCGGTCGCTCAGCTCGAGTTGCGAGTGGTGCCTTCTTCTTCTTGATTCGTGGAGCTCTTTGTTCTCCATTTTGGTTCCCGACTTGGTGCGACTCATCGACCTCTTCGTGGAGGTGGTTCCTCGGGGAAGCGACGCATCGACGGGAAGGATCGGCGCCTTGTCTCACCAGCATGTGTTGAGAAGCGCGGGAGGATTCGCGGGAGCTCGGGAAGGATCACGGCTCGGCGATTGGATCCAGCTCGCTCTCGCTGGAGCCCAGGTCCGAACAACTTGAAGACCACACGAGGTGGAGAGGTTCGAGATAGGCTCTGGGTTTCAGCTCACCTGTCCTCCGAGCTGGAGCTCGTTATTAAAGGCTTCTGCCACCATTTCTTGGGTGTGTGTGTGTGGGTGTGTGTGTGCGTGCGCGCGTGTACGTGTGTCCGTGGACCCGTCTAATAAGTAGGAACTGCTGTTAAGTGCAAGTGACTGTACATAATAAGTATACGGTTGTAGTTATTTTGTTGCTTGTATAGGTGCATAAGTGTTTTGCCTTGTTTAATTGCATGCGTGCTTTATTATAATAAATGTCCTTGTGTGAATGTAAACCTGCTCGTTGCGTCCATTCCCTCATCGAACTGCCCCATCTTGCACTCGGAATATAGTTGGTTTTTAAATAGCCGATAAATAGAATCAGGTCCGGTGAGGTCTGGCGATAATACCCGCTCGGTTATCCCAGAACGGAACGGACCGCTTAAGCGATTCGTGTCCAAGCAGGTAGGTCCCTCGGTAGGCTACCCGCGCGGGTACTTAGGTATATTGATATTCGGCAATTGACCCTATTTCGCGTGGGTAAAATATGGACTGGGCCATGGTGGGATGAAAAACCCACCCGTGACTGGTTTCTGGCGTTGTTCCAGAAAGTCACGACTGGATTGTCCGTTCGGTGGGCGAAGCAACCGCTATAGGTTAGACGCGGTCGTTCACACTCCGACGGGCGGGAAGTCTACAACAATATTGTTGTTATCTTCATCTTTATCTTTATCCTCATCCTCATCTTTATCCTTCTGCTCCGATGTGCCAGGAGGTCCACCCTTTCCTATCTGGGCTCGGTGTTGTGCTTCTTCAACATCAATTCGAGCTCTCATTCAATCCTTCTTTCCCGTTTGCTTCCGAGTAGTTTTTGGTCTATCTGTGGGCCTCCTACTGTCCATCCTGCTTTGGTATTTTCTTTTCACTTGTCCTTCCTCATCCATTTTAATGTCCAAACTGTTTCAACCTCAATGTACTGATTTTCACACTCACTGGAGCTTGTCAAAGTGTTTGTCTGATATCTTCATCTTGGCCGATACCATGAGAAAGCTGTGTGTGTGTGTGTGTGTGTGTGTGTGTGTGTGTGTGTGTGTGTGTGTGTGTGTGTGTGTGTGTGTGTGTGTGTGTGTGTGTGTGTGTGTGTGTGTGTTTGTGTGTGTGTGTGTGTGTGTGTGTGTGTGTGTGTGTGTTCTTCCAGGTCGACGTGTGGAGCAAAAGTCAAAGGTCTGTCAAGATAGTTCAACAAGGGAACATCAACCTCACCTTGTTTAAAATATTCATTTTTAAAGACTTTCCGTTCAACTCCAGATAATTCTCGAATCCCAAGAATTGATCAAAGGTAAATCAGCTTACAGGTATGCAAACTTGTTTCTGCCTGAGTTTCAATCTCAACGATAAAGTCCCATCCTGGTGCTTCACCTGTAGTGTGACGCCACAATGTGTGTGCCGTCCTTCAGATGCACATTGAGCTGGTTGTCCCATCTGCTAGCATGAATTGGTGGATGTCAATGATCCCACGGTGTCCTTTGTGAAGAGGACAGAAAATACTAAATTCCTCCTCAAATGTGCAGGAGCACAGCCAGACCTCAATAATGAGGGAAGCAGCTACCGAATTTAGACCTGAATCACAGTGCAAGATGCAAACACAAACAACAGCCACAAGTAAAGGAGGTGGAAACGCAGAGTGGACTTACTTTGAAAAGGAGTTTTGGGGCTTCACAAGCCTGGATGTCTTTCTGGGGGCGGGGGTGCTCAAACTGCGCTGAATTCCTACAATGGGATCACAAAACACATTGTGTATAATTATCCCATGTAATAATATGGTTATTATGTTTGTTTGTTTTTCTGTCAATCCAACATTCGTCTCAAACTACTCAACCAGAGACCATCAAACCCATTTCATTGCAATGCTCCTTCTCCGAGGAGTTCTGCTTGCACATTGTTTCTTCCATTACGAATGACCATGTAAGTGTTTTATCATCCACCATACTTCCTCAACATCTCCATATTGCACTGTACTTCCTTAACATCTCCATAATCTACCTTACTTCCTCAACATCTCCATAATGTACTTTACTTCCTCAACATCTCCATAATCTACTGGACTTCCTTAACATCTCCATTATGTACCTTACCTCCTTCACATCTCCATCATCTACCTTTCCTTCCAAAACATCTCCATCATCTACCTTACTTCCTGAACATCTCCATCATCTACCTTACTTCCTCAACATCTCCATTATCGACCTTACTTCCTTAACATCTCCATAATCTACCTTACTTCCTTAACATCTCCATCATCTACCTTACTTCCTTAACATTTCCATAATCTCCCTTATTTCCTTAACATCTCCATAATCTACCTCACTTACTTGACATCTCCATAATGTACCTCACTTCCTTAACATCTCCATAATTTACCTTACTTCCTTAACATCTCCATAATCCACCATACTTCCTCAACATCTCCATAATGTACCTGACTTCGTTAACATCTCCATAATCTACCTTACCTCCTTCACATCTCCAGAATCTACCACACCTTCTCAACATCTCGATAATCTACCTTACCTCCTCAACATCTACATAATCTACCAAATCTATCTTTCTTCCTTAACATCTCCGTAATCAACCTTACTTCCTTAACATTTCCATTATCTACCTTACTTCCTCAACATTTCCATTATCTACTGTACTTCCTCAACATTTCCATTATGTACCTTACCTTCCTTAACATCTCCATTATGTACCTTACCTTCCTTAACATCTCCATAATCAACCCCACTTCCTTAACATCTCCATCATCTGCCTTACCTTCCAGAACATCTCCATAATCTACCTTACCTCCTTAACATCTCAATAATCGACCTTACTACCTTAACATCTCCATAATGTACCTTACTTCCTTAACAACTCCATAATCTACTGTACTTCCTGAACATCTCGATTTTTGACCTTACCTCCTTCACATCTCCATAATATACCTTACTTTCTCAACATCTCCATAATCGACCTTACTTCCTCAACATCTCCATAATCGAGCTCACTTCCTTAACATCTCCATAATTTACCTTACTTCCTTAACATCTCCATAATCGACCTTACTTCCTTAACATTTCCATCATCTACCTTACTTCCTGAACATTTCCATAATCTCCCTTATTTCCTTAACATCTCCATAATCTACGTTACTTTCTCAACATCTCCAAAATCTACCTTCCCTCCCTCAACATCTCCATCATCAACCTTACTTCCTTAACATCTCCATCATGTACCTTTCTTCCATAACATCTCCACAATCTACCTCATCTCCTTAACATCTCCATAATCTACCTGACTTCCTTAACATCTCCATAATGTACCTTACTTCCTTAACAACTCCATAATCTACTGTACTTCCTTAACATCTCAATTATGGACCTTACCTCCTTCACATCTCCATAATCTACCTTACTTTCTCAACATCTCCATAATCTACCTTGCTTTCTCAACATCCCTATAATGTACCTTACTTCCTTAACATCTTCATAATCTACTGTACTTTCTTAACATTTCCATTATGCACCTTACTTCCTTAACATCTCCATAATCTACCTAACCTCCTTAACATCTCCATAATCTACCTTACTTCCTTAACATCTCCATAATGTACCTTACTTCCTTAACAACTCCATAATCAACTGTACTTCCTTAACATTTCCATTATGTACCTTACCTTCCTTAACATCTCCATCATCAACCTTACTTCCTTAACATCTCCATCATGTACCTTTCTTCCATAACATCTCCACAATCTACCTCATCTCCTTAACATCTCCATAATCTACCTGACTTCCTTAACATCTCCATAATGTACCTTACTTCCTTAACAACTCCATAATCTACTGTACTTCCTTAACATCTCCATCATCTACCTTACTTTCTCAACATCTCCATAATGCACCTTACCTCCGTCAACATCTCCAGAATGTACCTTACTTCCATAACATCTCCACAATTTACCTAACCTCCTTAACATCTCCATAATCTACCTTAATTCCTTAACATCTCCATAATGTACCCTACTTCCTTAACATCTCCATAATCTACCTAACCTCCTTAACATCTCCATAATCTACCTTACTTCCTTAACATCTCCATAATGTACCTTACTTCCTTAACAACTCCATAATCAACTGTACTTCTTTAACATTTCCATTATGTACCTTACCTTCCTTAACATCTCCATAATCAACCCCACTTCCTTAACATCTCCATCATCTGCCTTACCTTCCAGAACATCTCCATAATCGACCTTACGACCTTAACATCTCCATAATGTACCTTACTTCCTTCACAACTCCATAATCTACTGTACTTCCTGAACATCTCGATTTTGGACCTTACCTCCTTAACATCTCCATAATCTACCATACTTCCTCAACATCTCCATAATCTACCTTACTTCCTCAACATCTCCATAATTTACCTTACTTCCTTAACATCTCCATAATCTACCATACTTCCTCAACATCTCCATCATCTACCTTACTTCCTTAACATTTCCATAATCTCCCTTATTTCCTTAACATCTCCATAATCTACCTCACTTACTTGACATCTCCAGAATTTACCTCACTTCCTTAACATCTCCATCATCTACCTTACTTCCTTAACATCTCCATAATGTACCTCACTTCCTTAACATCTCCATAATTTACCTTACTTCCTTAACATCTCCATAATCCACCATACTTCCTCAACATCTCCATAATGTACCTGACTTCCTTAACATCTCCATAATCTACCTTACCTCCTTCACATCTCCAGAATCTACCTTACCTCCTCATCATCTACATAACATACCTTACTTCCTTAACATTTCCATTATCTACCTAACTGCCTTAAAATTTCCATTATCTACTGTACTTCCTTAACATTTCCATTATGTACCTTACCTTCCTTAACATCTCCATAATCAACCCCACTTCCTTTACATCTCCATCATCTGCCTTACCTTCCAGAACATCTCCATAATCTACCTTACCTCCTTAACATCTCAATAATCGACCTTACCACCTTAACATCTCCATAATGTACCTCACTTCCTTAACAACTCCATAATCTACTGTACTTCCTGAACATCTCGATTTTGGACCTTACCTCCTTCACATCTCCATAATATACCTTACTTTCTCAACATCTCCATAATCGACCTTACTTCCTCAACATCTCCATAATCTAGCTCACTTCCTTAACATCTCCATAATTTACCTTACTTCCTTAACATCTCCATCATCTACCTTACTTCCTTAACATCTCCATAATCGACCTTACTTCCTTAACATCTCCATAATGTACCTTACTTCCTCAACATCTCCATAATCTACCTTACTTCCTCAACATCTCCATAATCTACGTTACTTCCTTGACATCGCCATAATCTTCCTTACCTCCCTCAACATCTCCATAATCGGCTTTACTTCCTCAATATCTCCATCATCTACCTTACTTCCTGAACATTTCTATAATCTCCCTTATTTCCTTAACATCTTCATAATCTACCTTACTTTCTCAACATCTCCATAATCTACCTTCCCTCCCTCAACATCTCCATCATCAACCTTACTTCCTTAACATCTCCATCATGTACCTTTCTTCCATAACATCTCCACAATCTACCTCACCTCCTTAACATCTCCATAATCTACCTGACTTCCTTAACAACTCCATAATCTACTGTACTTCCTTAACATCTCGATTATGGACCTTACCTCCTTCACATCTCCATAATCTACCTTACTTTCTCAACATCTCCATAATCTACGATGCTTTCTCAACATCCCCATAATGTACCTTACTTCCTTAACATCTTCATAATCTACTGTACTTCCTTAACATTTCCATTATGCACCTTACCTTCCTTAACATCTCCATCATCTACCTTACTTTCTCAACATCTCCATAATGCACCTTACCTCCGTCAACATCTCCAGAATCTACCTTACTTCCATAACATCTCCACAATCTACCTAACCTCCTTAACATCTCCATAATGTACGCTACTTCCTTAACATCTCCATAATCTACCTAACCTCCTTAACATCTCCATAATCTACCTTACTTCCTTAACATCTCCATAATGTACCTTACTTCCTTAACAACTCCATAATCTACTGTACTTCCTTAACATTTCCATTACATACCTTACCTTCCTTAACATCTCCATAATCAACCCCACTTCCTTAACATCTCCATCATCTGCCTTACCTTCCAGAACATCTCCATAATCGACCTTACGACCTTGACATCTCCATAATATACCTTACTTCCTTAACAATCCATAATCTACTGCACTTCCTGAACATCTCGATTTTGGACCTTACCTCCTGAACATCTCCATAATCTACCATACTTCCTCAACATCTCCATAATCTACCTTACTTCCTTGACATCACCATAATCTTCCTTACTTCCTTAACATCTCCATAATCTACCTCACTTCCTTAACATCTCCATAATTTACCTTACTTCCTTAAAATCTCCATAATCTACCATACTTCCTCAACATCTCCATAATCTACCTTACTTCCTCCACATCTCCATAATCTACGATACTTCCTTGACATCGCCATAATCTTCCTTCCCTCCCTCAACATCTCCATAATCGACCTTACTTCCTCAACATCTCCATCATCTACCTTACTTCCTTTACATTTCCATAATTTCCCTTATTTCCTGAACATCTCCATAATCTACCTTACTTTCTCAACATCTCCATAATCTCTTCCCTCCCTCAACATCTCCATCATCGACCTTACTTCCTTAACATCTCCATCATGTACCTTTCTTCCATAACATCTCCACAATCTACCAAACCTCCTTAACATCTCCATAATCTACCTTACTTCCTTAACATCTCCATAATCCACTGTACTTCCTCAACATTTCCATGAACTTCCTTACTTCCTTAACATCTCCATAATCTACCTTACTTCCGAAACATCTCCATGATCTGCTGTACTTCCTTAACATTTGCATTATGTACCTTACCTTCCTGAACATCTCCATAATCTACCTTACTTCCTAAACATCTGCATGATCTGCTGTACTTCCTTAACATTTGCATTATGTACCTTACCTTCCTGAACATCTCCATAATATACCTTACTTTCTCAACATCTCCATAATCGACCCCCCTTCCTTAACATCTCCATCATCGACCTGACCTTCCATAACATCTCCATAATCTACCTTACTTCCTCAACATCTCCATAATCTACGTTACTTCCTTGACATCGCCATAATCTTCCTTGCCTCCCTGAACATCTCCATAATCGGCCTTACTTCCTCAACATCTCCATCATCTACCTTACTTCCTTAACATTTCCATAATCTCCCTTATTTCCTTAACATCTCCATAATCTACCTTACTTTCTCAACATCTCCATAATCGGCCTTACTTCCTCAACATCTCCATCATGTACCTTTCTTCCATAACATCTCCACAATCTACCTCACCTCCTTAACATCTCCATAATCTACCTGACTTCCTTAACATCTCCATAATGTACCTTACTTCCTTAACAACTCCATAATCTACTGTACTTCCTTAACATCTCGATTATGGACCTTACCTCCTTCACATCTCCATAATCTACCTTACTTTCTCAACATCTCCATAATCTACCTTGCTTTCTCAACATCCCCATAATGTACCTTACTTCCTTAACATCTTCATAATCTACTGTACTTCCTTAACATTTCCATTATGCACCTTACCTTCCTAAACATCTCCATAATCAACCCCACTTCCTCAACATCTCCATCATCTACCTTACTTTCTCAACATCTCCATAATGCACCTTACCTCCGTCAACATCTCCAGAATCTACCTTACTTCCATAACATCTCCACAATCTACCTAACCTCCTTAACATCTCCATAATCTACCTTAATTCCTTAACATCTCCATAATGTACCCTACTTCCTTAACATCTCCAAAATCTACCTAACCTCCTTAACATCTCCATAATCTACCTTACTTCCTTAACATCTCCATAATGTACCTTACTTCCTTAACAACTCCATAATCTACTGTACTTCCTGAACATCTCAATTTTGGACCTTACCTCCTTCACATCTCCATAATATACCTTACTTTCGCAACATCTCCATAATCGACCTTACTTCCTCAACATCTCCATAATCTAGCTAACTTCCTTAACATCTCCATAATTTACCTTACTTCCTTAACATCTCCATCATCTACCTTACTTCCTTAACATCTCCATAATCGACCTTACTTCCTTAACATCTCCATAATCGACCTTACTTCCTTAACATCTCCATAATCCACCTTACTTCCTCAACATCTCCATAATCTACGTTACTTCCTTGACATCGCCATAATCTTCCTTACCTCCCTCAACATCTCCATAATCGGTCTTACTTCCTCAACATCTCCATCATCCACCTTACTTCCTTAACATTTCCATAATCTCCCTTATTTCCTTAACATCTCCATAATCTACCTTACTTTCTCAACATCTCCAAAATCTACCTTCCCTCCCTCAACATCTCCATCATCAACCTTACTTCCTTAACATCTCCATCATGTACCTTTCTTCCATAACATCTCCACAATCTACCTCATCTCCTTAACATCTCCATAATCTACCTGACTTCCTTAACATCTCCATAATGTACCATACTTCCTTAACAACTCCATAATCTACTGTACTTCCTTAACATCTCGATTATGGACCTTACCTCCTTCACATCTCCATAATCTACCTTACTTTCTCAACATCTCCATAATCTACCTTGCTTTCTCAACATCCCTATAATGTACCTTACTTCCTTAACATCTTCATAATCTATTGTACTTCCTTAACATTTCCATTATGCACCTTACCTTCCTTAACATCTCCATAATCAACCCCACTTCCTCAACATCTCCATCATCTTCCTTACTTTCTCAACATCTCCATAATGCACCTTACCTCCGTCAACATCTCCAGAATCTACCTAACTTCCATAACATCTCCATAATCTACCTAACCTCCTTAACATCTCCATAATCTACCTCACTTCCTTAATAACTCCATAATCTACTGTACTTCCTGAACATCTCGATTTTGGACCTTACCTCCTTCACATCTCCATAATATACCTTACTTTCTCAACATCTCCATAATCGACCTTACTTCCTCAACATCTCCAGAATCTACCTTACTTCCATAACATCTCCATAATCTACCTAACCTCCTTAACATCTCCATAATCTACCTTACTTCCTTAACATCTCCATAATGTACCTTACTTCCTTAACAACTCCATAATCAACTGTACTTCCTTAACATTTCCATTATGTACCTTACCTTCCTTAACATCTCCATAATCAACCCCACTTCCTTAACATCTCCATCATCTGCCTTACCTTCCAGAACATCTCCATAATCGACCTTAACATCTCCATAATGTACGTTACTTCCTTCACAACTCCATAATCTACTGTACTTCCTGAACATCTCAATTTTGGACCTTACCTCCTTAACATCTCCATAATCTACCATACTTCCTCAACATCTCCATAATCTACCTTACTTCCTCAACATCTCCATAATCTAAATTACTTCCTTGACATCACCATAATCTTCCTTACTTCCTTAACATCTCCATAATCTACCATACTTCCTCAACATCTCCATCATCTACCTTACTTCCTTAACATCTCCATAATCTACCTCACTCACTTGACATCTACAGAATTTACCTCACTTCCTTAACATCTCCATCATCTACCTTACTTCCTTAACATCTCCATAATGTAACTCACTTCCTTAACATCTCCATAATTTACCTTACTTCCTTAACATCTCCATAATCCACCATACTTCCTCAACATCTCCATAATGTACCTGACTTCCTTAACATCTCCATAATCTACCTTACCTCCTTCACATCTCCAGAATCTACCATACCTTCTCAACATCTCGATAATCTATCTTACCTCCTCATCATCTACATAACCTACCTTACTTCCTTAACATTTCCATTATCTACCTAACTGCCTTAAAATTTCCATTATCTACTGTACTTCCTTAACATTTCCATTATGTACCTTACCTTCCTTAACATCTCCATAATCAACCCCACTTCCTTAACATCTCCATCATCTGCCTTACCTTCCAGAACATCTCCATAATCTACCTTACCTCCTTAACATCTCAATAATCGACCTTACTACCTTAACATCTCCATAATGTACCTCACTTCCTTAATAACTCCATAATCTACAGTACTTCCTGAACATCTCGATTTTGGACCTTACCTCCTTCACATCTCCATAATATACCTTACTTTCTCAACATCTCCATAATCGACCTTACTTCCTCAACATCTCCATAATCTAGCTCACTTCCTTAACATCTCCATAATTTACCTTACTTCCTTAACATCTCCATCATCTACCTTACTTCCTTAACATCTCCATAATCGACCTTACTTCCTTAACATCTCCATAATGTACCTTACCTCCTGAACATCTCCATAATCTACCTTACTTCCTCAACATCTCCATAATCTACCTTACTTCCTCAACATCTCCATAATCTACCTTACTTCCTCAACATCTCCATAATCTACGTTACTTCCTTGACATCGCCATAATCTTCCTTACCTCCCTCAACATCTCCATAATCGGCTTTACTTCCTCAACATCTCCATCATCTACCTTACTTCCTTAACATTTCCATAATCTCCCTTATTTCCTTAACATCTTCATAATCTACCTAACTTTCTCAACATCTCCATAATCTACCTTCCCTCCCTCAACATCTCCATCATCAACCTTACTTCCTTAACATCTCCATCATGTACCTTTCTTCCATAACATCTCCACAATCTACCTCACCTCCTTAACATCTCCATAATGTACCTTACTTCCTTAACAACTCCATAATCTACTGTACTTCCTTAACATCTCGATTATGGACCTTACCTCCTTCACATCTCCATAATCTACCTTACTTTCTCAACATCTCCATAATCCACGATGCTTTCTCAACATCCCCATAATGTACTTTACTTCCTTAACATCTTCATAATCTACTGTACTTCCTTAACATTTCCATTATGCACCTTACCTTCCTTAACATCTCCATCATCTACCTTACTTTCTCAACATCTCCATAATGCACCTTACCTCCGTCAACATCTCCAGAATCTACCTTACTTCCATAACATCTCCACAATCTACCTAACCTCCTTAACATCTCCATAATGTACCCTACTTCCTTAACATCTCCATAATCTACCTAACCTCCTTAACATCTCCATAATCTACCTTACTTCCTTAACATCTCCATAATGTACCTTACTTCCTTAACAACTCCATAATCTACTGTACTTCCTTAACATTTCCATTACATACCTTACCTTCCTTAACATCTCCATAATCAACCCCACTTCCTTAACATCTCCATCATCTGCCTTACCTTCCAGAACATCTCCATAATCGACCTTAGGACCTTGACATCTCCATAATATACCTTACTTCCTTAACAACTCCATAATCTACTGCACTTCCTGAACATCTCGATTTTGGACCTTACCTCCTGAACATCTCCATAATCTACCATACTTCCTCAACATCTCCATAATCTACCTTACTTCCTTGACATCACCTTAATCTTCCTTACTTCCTTAACATCTCCATAATCTACCTCACTTCCTTAACATCTCCATAATTTACCTTACTTCCTTAACATCTCCATAATCTACCATACTTCCTCAACATCTCCATAATCTACCTTACTTCCTCCACATCTCCATAATCTACGTTACTTCCTTGACATCGCCATAATCTTCCTTCCCTCCCTCAACATCTCCATAATCGACCTTACTTCCTCAACATCTCCATCATCTACCTTACTTCCTGAACATCTCCATAATCCACCTTACTTCCTTGACATCTCCATAATGTACCTTACTTCCTAAACATTTCCATGATGTACCTTACTTCCTCAACATCTCCATAATCTACGTTACTTCCTTGACATCGCCATAATCTTCCTTACCTCCCTGAACATCTCCATAATCGGCCTTACTTCCTCAACATCTCCATCATCTACCTTACTTCCTTAACATTTCCATAATCTCCCTTATTTCCTTAACATCTCCATAATCTACCTTACTTTCTCAACATCTCCATAATCTACCTTCCCTCCCTCAACATCTCCATCATCAACCTTACTTCCTTAACATCTCCATCATGTACCTTTCTTCCATAAAATCTCCACAATCTACCTCACCTCCTTAACATCTCCATAATCTACCTGACTTCCTTAACATCTCCATAATGTACCTTACTTCCTTAACAACTCCATAATCTACTGTACTTCCTTAACATCTCGATTATGGACCTTACCTCCTTCACATCTTCATAATCTACCTTACTTTCTCAACATCTCCATAATCTACCTTGCTTTCTCAACATCCCCATAATGTACCTTACTTCCTTAACATCTTCATAATCTACTGTACTTCCTTAACATTTCCATTATGCACCTTACCTTCCTTAACATCTCCATAATCAACCCCACTTCCTCAACATCTCCATCATCTACCTGACTTTCTCAACATCTCCATAATGCACCTTACCTCCGTCAACATCTCCAGAATCTACCTTACTTCCATAACATCTCCACAATCTACCTAACCTCCTTAACATCTCCATAATCTACCTTACTTCCTTTACATCTCCATAATGTACCTTACTTCCTCAACATCTCCATTATCTTCCTTATCTCCTTAACATCTACATCATCTGCCTTTCTTCCCTAACATCTCCGTAATTGACCTGACTTCCTGAACATTTCCATAATCTACCTTAACATCTCCACAATCTACTTAACTTCCTTCACATCTCCATCATCTTCCTTATTTCCTTAACATCTCCAGAATCGACCTCACTTCCTTAACATCTCCATAATCTGCCTTTCTTCGGGAACATCTCCATCATCTACCTTACTTCCTTTACATGTCCATCATCTACCTTACTTCCTTAACATCTCCATCATCTACCTTACCTTCCTTAACATCTCCATAATCTACCTTACTTACTGAACATCTCCATTATCGACCTTAATTCCTCAACATCTCCTTAATCTACCTTACTTCCTTAACATCTCCATAATGTACCTTACTTCCTTAACAACTCCATAATCTACTGTACTTCCTTTACATCTCGATTATGCACCTTAACTCCTTCACATCTCCATAATCTACCTTGCTTTCTCAACATCTCCATAATCTACTGTACTTCCTTAACATTTCCATTATGTACCTTACCTTCCTTAACATCTCCATAATCAACGCCACTTCCTTAACATCTCCATCATCAACCTAACTTTCTCAACATCTCCATAATGCACCTTACCTCCGTCAACATCTCCATAATCTACTGTACTTCCTTAACATCTCCATCATTTGCCTTACCTTCCAGAACATCTCCATAATCTTCCTTACCTCCTTAACATCTCCATAATCGACCTTATGACCTTAACATCTCCATAATGTACCTTACTTCCTTAACAACTCTATAATCTACTGTACTTCCTGAACATCTCGATTTTGGACCTTACCTCCTTTACATCTCCATAATCTACCTTACTTTCTCAACATCTCCATAATGTACCTTACTTCCTTAACATCTCCATTATCTACCTCACCTCCTTAACATCTCCATAATCTTTCATACTTCCTCAATATCTCCATAATCTACCTTACTTCCTCAACATCTCCAAAATCAACCTTACTTCCTCAACATCTCCATAATCTACCTTACTTCCTTAACATCTCCATCATCTACCTTACTTCCTTAACATCTCCATAATCTACCTCACTTCTTTAACATCTCCATAATTTACCTTACTTCCTTAACATTTCCATTATCTACCTTACCTCCTTAACATCTCAATAATCGACCTTACTACCTGAACATCTCCATAATGTACCTTACTTCCTTAATAACTCCATGATCTACTGTACTTCCTCAACATCTCGATTATGGACCTTACCTCCTTCACATCTCCATAATCTACCTTACTTTCTGAACATCTCCATAATCTACCTTACTTTCTCAACATCCCCATAATGTACCTTACCTCCCTCAACATCTCCATAATCTACCTTACTTCCTTAACATCTCCATGATCTACCTGAAACATCCCCACAATCTACTTTACTTCCTTAACATCTCCATCATCTACATTATTTCCTTAACATCTCCATAATCTAACTTACTTACTTAACATCCCCATAATCTGCCTTACTTCCTTTACATCTCCATCATGTACCTTACTTCCTTAACATCTCCATAATCTACCTTACCTCCTTAACATCTACATCATCTACCTTTCTTCCTAAACATCTCCGTAATTGACCTTACTTCCTGAACATTTCCATAATCTACCTTAACATCTCCACAATCTACTTTACATCCTTTACATCTCCATCATCTACCATACTTCCTTATCATCTCCATTACTTCCTTAACATCTCCATAATCTACCTCACTTTCTCAACATCTCCCTAATCTACGTTACTTCCTTGACATCGCCATAATCTTCCTTACCTCCCTCAACATCTCCATAATCTACCTTACTTTCTCAACATCTCCATAATCTCCCAAACCTCCCTCAACATCTCCATAATCGACCTTACTTCCTCCACATCTCCATAATCTACGTTACTTCCTTGACATCGCCATAATCTTCCTTCCCTCCCTCAACATCTCCATAATGTACCAAGATTGATTCCGTACCTAGCTCGACTCAGCTATGAGGAGCGGCTGAAGGAGACAGGGCTTTATACACGAGAAAGGAGGTGGTTACGAGGAGATATGATGGAGATGTTTAAGATAATTAAGGTATAAATAAAATAAGTGCAGATGAATTATTCAACTGAGTTGACAGTGATAGGACCAGGGGCCATAGCCTGAGAGTAAAGAAGAGGAGAGTTAAGACAGTAGTAAGGTCGGGGACTTTTATTCACAGTAGTTAATGCATAGAATGGTCTTCCTGGAAAGGTAGTTGTGGCAGAAACAGTAGATAAGTTTAAATTAGGATTTGATAGGTACCTGGAAGTTATGGAAATGGAGGGGGATGGGGATGTTGAAAGGACTTTTTGGTAGTTTGAGTATTGACAGGTAATTGTGTGCATGTGTACGGAGAGTTGTTGGTGGGGGTCTCATCAAGGGGTGTTTTGTAGTTGATATTGTGTATTTTTTACCCAAGACATCTACGCCCATGCCCCCTCCCCTGGAAAGAAAAAATAGAAAATACAAAAAACTACAACCATGACAAAAACCACAAAAACACTAAATAATAACATTTTAAAAACATTTTGCATTTTTTCTTATTTTGATCTCGTGTTGATAAATTGGTGTGGTGTTGATGTGGTGCAGGCATAATGGGCTGGATGGCCTCCACCTGTGTCTAGCTTGAACTTGCTCCTCCACAGTTGATACACAGTGAAAATGATCTTGACTTCTGCGAGTTATTCCATATGAGCCCAGACTTCTGAGACATCTTAATATATTTTTTATTTTTTTGTAACAAACACAAAATGCAAAGGCATAAAAGTGAAACCATCATGATCCGATATCCTGTCTAAAAATAAAAAAAAATTAAAAAGAAGAGGACATACCAGAGAAATGTGGAGCTTTGTTACCCATTTCACCAGAGAGAGACTTGGCAGATTTTGTCAACCTGTATAATGAAAGCACATTCATAAACAGCAGATTTTCCAAAGTAATATGAACTGTTACAACATAATGCATGACAAGAGTTGCCAGAGCTCGAGAGAAGAGACAGGCAAACCTTCAAACAGCGAGTTGCAGTAACACGGGCACAACGTTATGAGAGCACGAAACAAAGTCCATCAGTAGCCTTCCAATATGAGCACTCAATCGCCCATCTTTCCCATCCGAACCCCGACCTCCCATCACAATATTGAGCCCAATGTTACCCCGCATGGTTGCGTGAGCTAAAAGAGTCGCCGCCCCCACACTCCGTTCTTTGTTCTTTCTCCTCAGTTCTTCTCGTCTCCTTTCTTCCCGGATTGAATGATGGGCAAATGTCTTTTGTCTAAGTAAGTCTGTCAGAGGGGAATACATATGAGGGGAAAGTCTGCTCCTCTGTGCCTTTAGTGTGTGCGTGTGTGTGTGTGTGTGTAAATAAATAAGTGTTTTCTTTCACATCTGCCACATTCATGTCCTTTCCTTCATGGGTCTGGCAAAGTGTGTTAATAATCGTAAGATGGGGAGTTTTGCCCCCCATGATTGGCTCTGTGGGTTAGCCAGCACTGCAACCACTGTCCCGCTCGGCAGTAATAAATAGTCTGATGCATACTGAGGGTGTGGACCTCAACTCAGGTAGTTGTACCACGGAGTAGGTAACACAGATGTGGCCACGAGGACCCTGCTTGGTATAATCGCTTTTGCCGGTGTCCACGGTAGCTTGACAACCCGTCAGGCCACATAGTTATCCATGGTCTGTGACTTCAGCGTCGGTTGTGGCTGCGAGTCTGTGCACGCACCTTATGAGCCCGGCGTGTGTGATGATACCATAGCAATACATATATATATATATATATATATATATATATATATATATATATATATATATATATATATATATATATATATATATACTGGCAAGATAGCATCGAGGTATGCAGACTCACCTCTGAGCTGTCTAGCCAGGGTTCGAATATCGATCCAGCTATAAACTACCATTCGCATGGACATCAATGTGTGTGCCGTCCATCAGAAAGATATTAAACCGAGTGTCTTGTCTACCGGCATTAGTGTTAAATATCCATCTTCCAGCTTTTAGGTGAGCAGGATCAGCATCAGGAAAACGAGCCACATGTCCATATAGCCTCAGCTGACGCTCACAGACTGTACAGGTAATAAATCTCATTTGAGTCTCTCTCAGCAACCACTTGTTCGACACAAAGTCTGACCAGCGATAGCCAAGGATTCTCCGAAGAGACCTGGTACCAAAAGAGTAACGTCTCCATCTCAGATCCTTGGTCAGAGCCCAAGTCTCACATCCGAAGAGACGGACTGGATGGACCAAGGACTTAAAGATTTGGACTTTTGTCCTGAATAGGTACCGACAGCACCACACCCCACGATCCAGTGAATCCATGACTCCCCAGGCCTGACCAAGACCTCTATTGACCTCTGGCTCACAACATGGAGAGACATGAATACAACTGCCAAGGTAAGTGAATCTCCCTGTAACCTCAACATCCTCACCACAAACAGATACAGACAAGACGGCAGCATCCAATATGTCAATGAAAGCCTGGATCTTAGTTTTGACCCAAGAAACAAGTAATCGCAATGGCTCAGACTCCTCATTCAGCACTCCGGTGGCCCCTAAAAGGATATCCAGCATATCCACAAAATTAAGGTCAGAGATCTTGACATTCCCAAAAGATGCACCGCACCTTGATCTCTCCAACATCCTCCCCATAATCCAGTCCATACAAGCACTGAAAAAGTATGGGGGCCAATACTCACCCCTGACAAACTCCAGTAACAACTGGAAATTAGTCAGAAATGGAACCACCACACTGCACAGCACTCTCAGTTCCAGAGTATAGTTCAGAAATCAGATCGATCAGATTTGGTGGCACCTCACGAAGACCGAGAATCCTCCAGAGGGTATCCCGATTCACTGAATCAAACGCTTTACAGAGATCAATATAGGCTGTGAGCAGCCCCTGCCGAAACTCTTGTCTGTGTTCAGTGAGGAACCGAAGAGCAAGGATACGGTCAATCGTTGACCTCTTTGGTGTAAAGCCCGACTGCCCTGGGCTCTGGAAAGCAGATAGTGATGAACCCTATGAAGAATTATAGCAGCGAGAGCAGCGTCACCCTTCAGTAGCTGTTGCAGTCCTGGCGATCATGCTTCCCTTTCCAGAGAGGGACAATATGGCCCCTCATTCAGTCAATTGGGATGATGCCTGTGTTCTCGGCAGAGCACAGAACTGCATGCAATGACACGAGTCCAGTATTTCCACCATCCTTGAGAAGCTCAGCATGGATGCCGCAGATCCCAGGAGCTTTACCCCCTTTTTCAACTGCTTCACCGCAGACTGTTTCCACAAACAAAGGTGGTTCACAGTTGATTGGAGGGTCAGCAATCGGGAAAGTTACACCCCTTATGTCCATATCAGCAGCTGGTGGGTCAGCCTGGTACAGTCACTGAAAGCAACCAGCCCAGCGGGCCTTCACTTCGGACTCCTCTGTCAAGAAACCCAACCTTCCGCTCTAACTGCAGTACACTGAAGAGCGCAATGCATGAACTCCTCTACAAGCAGGACGAGAATAGTTTAACCACAGGTGATGCACTATCCCTTCCAGATTCCTCGCACATACGCCTCCTTGACCACCCTTAGCGCACGTCCAGTTTTATGCCTCACCTCCCTGAACAGCTCAGCTCTGCCAACAAGCCTGGTCCTGTGACTCTGGTGAATGGTATCCAGTGTCCCTTGAGAGACAAAGCTCTTCTTTGCCTGATATTGGTTTCCAAAACATCCACTGGCGACATCAAGGATAGTAGTCTTGTAGGCACTCAGCAACTCTTCAGGATTCCCCAAAACACCAAGACCCCTCCCCAATTGAAGGATTGCAGACCCTCACCAGGACTTTTGTGTCGCGTTTGTGTACTGGTGCGTTACATAATTAACTAGAAGGGCTCTCGGTAGAGCACACACCTCCACCATGCAATGCCTGGTCCTCGAGAACATATCAGGCCCAATACATTTTTGAAATATCATCATAAATATTGTTTTTTGTCCCATCTCTCAATGGTGAAAAATCACTTTAGAATTAAATAATTATCGTATCCAGATCTGGATTCAGATCTACGCCAAAATGGAATCATTTTGTCCTTGTCACACACCCAACATGTCCACCAAGTTTCGGCTGAATCCGTCCACAACTTTTTGAGATGTCGTGCTATATATCATTTTTAGCCCGATCTCTCAATGGTGAAGAATCACTTTAAAAATTCTAGTGGTTGGAACCGGATCCGGATCTTCAACAAAATCTAATCAGTTCGTCCTTGTCACACACTCAACCTGCCCACCAAATTTCATCCGGATCCCTCCTCAACTTATTGATACATCTTGCACACAAACAAACAAGAAAAAGACGTCGTGCAGAGCACGATACTTGCAAAATTCAGCCCCTCTCCAAAGGTTGCCATGGATACATCAAATTGTCCATTTCATGAAGATTAAAATTGACAATCTCAATCAAAGCTCAGCTCAATTGAATGAAAATATATTCTTTTTCAGGTTGAAACTGATGATTTTAGAAGTTTTCACCTTGAGTTGTTGACCTTTTGACCTCAAAAATAGTTGGTTTCCCAATTCAGTGACGCGATATGCAAATCCTGTTCAAATTTCAGGTCAATCGGATGAGGAAGTTTGACCTCAAAATCAATCGACTTCTCAGTTGAGACTACCTCTACACCTTGGTATATTTTCATGACGATCGGTTTAGAATTGTGACCTGCAGGCAATAAACAAACAGAATAACAAAATTGACTGACCAATATGCTTGAAAAAATCTTCGATTTTGCAAGTAACAAACAAAGACAGGAAGGGGGTGAAAACAGAACCTCCTTCACCTTCGGTTGTGGAGGTAATAATAGACAAAACTAGAGCTGCCACTTTATAACTGCTGGCAGTGATGACCGGGTACCACGCCATTCTGCTTTGATCGGACACCTGGCCCTGCCCCATGACGTTTATTATTATTCAATTTAAACCAGAATGGGATTAAAATAAATTCAATTCAAATCAAATGGAAGACCAAATAGGTACAGTCCTCCATTGGAGTCATCAGAAGGAACCCAAACAAGAAAAAAAAACAAAGATGAAGTTATCAGAAGGAACCTGGAGAGGATTCACATTTCAGCTGCTACTTCTCCACCCTCAAATCCATCCAGGCACAGCCAAGACAGCCTTATTCAATATATACATATACATATATTACACATATCGCGGTTTGTATATGTATACGTATGTATATGTGTATATATATATATATATATATATATATATATATATATATATATATATATATATATATATATATATATATATATATATATATATATATCTATATTAATATTTCGGCACGCCCCTTTCTTTGTTCCACCATCAGATTTTTGCTACTGCATGAAATGAAACAAGATTTGGCACATATACTAATGATATTATTGTCTTCCTTAAGAGGCCCCTCAAAATTCGTTTTGATGCATTTTCACAAACTTCAACGGATTCCATTCAAATTCGGTACAATTATGGCTTTTCGTCCAACTGAGGTCATTGGCTATAAAAATATTTCCATAACACTTCCGATATTCGAAAAAAAATCGATAAATCGATATCCCTTATGGGATTGTCCATTCAAATCCACTCAAGTTTAAGGCCTACGGGGGACACAAATTTCCACTTTGCCCCGGGCGCTGTTTACCTCCGCTACGCCAAGCTGTTAGGGTTAGGGTTTGGGTTAGTGTTAGGGTTAGCTACCCTAACACTAACCCTAACCCTAACAGCTAACCCTAACCCTAACCCTAACCGCTAACAGCTATTCAGGAAATTTGCAAGAAAGCCTGGGCAATGCCAGGCTTTATTGCTCGCCCGAGCAACGCCGGGCATTACTACTAGTATATATATATATATATATATATATATATATATATATATATATATATATATATATATATATATATATATATATATATATATATATATATATATATATATTTATACATTGTCACGTGGGGTGGCCGGCCCATGTTAATCCCCCCCCCCAACCCATATTTGTGGTGCCGGACGGTTAACACTGTCAGCCCCTGGATGGCCGAGCGGTACCATATTAAGAGGAGGCGGACATGTTAATCGACGGAGATTTTAACATGTGTTCGAAGGACATGGCGGGCGGGTGGAGGAGCACGGTACAGGAGTACTGCACCAGGACAGCGCAAGGAGGTTTATCCTCGAAGCCACTACAATTACACGATTACAATTTCTTAAAAATGAACACATTTAATGAACAAACACAAATATTTACAAGACAATCATTCAAAAGGAAATAATAATAAAAAATAAACAAGTGGTGCCAGGCACAACAAATCCCACCCATTGAAGGCATAAAGTTATTTTGGGGATCAAATTTAAATTTGATACATCCTTAACCTGAATGTTGATTATAAGGAATAGAATAAGGAATATTTTAGTCTTAGTTTGAAGTCAATTAGACCATTTTTGAGAAAGTTATGACCATAAAACTTTGGACCCTACCGATCTTCACAAATATGCATTTTCACTATAGGAATGGGTAGGATTTTAACTCAAAAATAGAATAAGGTTCACTATAAGCTTAGTTTGAAGTAAATCGGATCATTTTTGACGAAGTTATGAGCGAAAAACGGTTTTGACCTTTTCGTGACCTGACATTGACCTTTGACCTAATTGGACCCAAAAGTTAATGGGGTCGTCCAAGGTTCATTACCCACCTGTGGATACAATTTGACAGTGTTTGAGCCAGCCGTTTTCCTGTAAAGTTGTATTTTCGTAACCACGTTTTAGTTCCAATGGAAAATTTGTAATTTTGACCGATGGCCATGACCCCCAAAACTTCGGACCATACAGATCTTCACAAATATGCATTTTTCACGATAGGAATGGGTAGGATTATAAGTGACAAATAGAATAAGGTTCACTATAAGCTTAGTTTGAAGTAAATCAGATCATTTTTGACGAAGTTATGACCAAAAAACGATTTTGATCTTTTCATGACCTTGACCATGACCTTTGATCCAATTGGACCCAGAAGTTAATGGGGTCGTCCAAGGTTAATTGCCCACCTGTGGATTAAATTTGATAGCGTTTGCTAAAGCCGTTTTGCCGTGAAGTTGCTAACAGACAGACAAACAAACAGACAAATAAACCAATGTCACCCGCAGGGTGACCCGTATCTTGCCAAAAGGTGACCATGTGTGACTTCTTTAAGGTCACACTGAGGTGAACAGAGCTGCTATCCACCAGGAGATACTCCTTGAGGAATATCTGCCTACGAGAGATTCCAATGAGAATCGTTCTACAGAGTAACCATGAAAAATATGCGTTTGCCTCATAACGTCACCAAATGACGTCATAATGTCTCAAGCTTGACATATCGAGAAAGCACTCATCGAGGTGTTCAATTTGAGGTACTACACGATGTGGTTCCTAAAACATGAAAATTTGACCTTGAGGTCAAATATGTTTGACCTCAGGCACTGACCATGAAGGTCAAGGCCAATCGCCACCAAAAACTAATCAGCTGAGCGCCAGACCATGAACTATATTCCCATGAAGTTTGGAGACGATCCGGTCAAAATTACTCAAAAAAATAAGGGTTTCGTCGACTCCCCTGATTTGCGACAAAGTGACCTTAACCTTTGACCTTGACCTTCAAAATTTTGTGCACTGAAAGGGACCTCTATAGGCCTCTGATATGCGAAGTTACAAAAATTTCCAATGATAACTGTGCTCTGCAGAATTTTTTATACGTGATTACAGACAAACAAAAAAAAACAAAACATACAAGCTGACTAACATATCTTGCAAAAACTTTGTTTTGGCAAGATAACAAACCGGACGATTACAATATCCCGCTGCCTCCCTCCGGGGGGGGGGGCAGGATAATAACTCCTACAGTCGAGGCCTCGCACACAAACTCAAATACGGACAACAGGGATCCAAAATAAACAAGAAAAAACCCTCCTTCCAAACTATTGCTTTACTTAGCTTGGCCCAGAGCTGATCCTTGTTGAACTGGAATCGAGGTGCTTCTCTCATTGCAGAGCAGATGTACGCCAGGCAATCTGCGAGCGACTCTCCACATCAAGGCTCAAAATGTGCCAGTGGTCTCTTTCCAAAAGTGCACAAGCCAACTCCAAACCTCTCGAAAAACGCCACCTTCCTCGTGCGTTCCTCACACTAACCTCATGTGTGCGCACTGCCGATCTATCGTCCGATCCGGACAGAAACCTTCCACAATCCAAAAGTGCGCTGGCCTGCCTGCGCTCGACCTCGATCACATAGATCTCTCTTAAGATCGACAATCTCCACCTCTCCTGTGCGCTCCTTCTTCCCTCTCTCTCCTCCACCTCCAGGGCGTGGCCTGCTCGCTCCAAACCCGGGAAGGCGGGGCTTTCTGCCCGTTTGTTGTGGTTTTAGGGACGTGTTCCAAACCTTTGTTGCCGATCTTGAAATATAAAAACAGGGAAAAAAAATCACAGAGGGCAATGACATACTGGGGGAACTTATTTTATTCTAATAATCTAATTAACTAGGCTAATTAACTTAACTAGGCTAATTAATATACCACACCACCCCTCATGTGGTGACATGTAACACTCAAGCTGACAGATTCCCTAACTTAGTTACATCGAGATGCTTTCTACTCGTCCACGGACCAAGCAACTCCACACAATGCTAAATTCCCGATTGAAACCGTAATACAGCCCCCCACCCCCGCCGGATACATAACTCCTGCAAGGTTCAATGCAGGCGTTACCATTCTGGCCTTACCACTTACCGACTCACACCTAATTTAGCCGATGAAATAAATTAGGAGGGGCTGTGGGAAGCGAGCCACAGCTAACTTACCTGTTCTTCCAAACATTCTACACCCCTTAAACACAATTCAAATATTTGCAAATCTCTTGGTTAGTCGTTCCGAACTCCTGGGGCACGTGGACAATGTCAGAAGACACACAAAAATCAAATGTTGGATAAACCTTAACCAAAAAATAAAATAATAATAAACTTTAAAAAAATAAACCTACAACCCCCTTCTAAAGACTGCATTCATTGGTGGATGTCACGATACCCAATGTGACCTGTGGAACCATCCAAATCGACCGATTCCAAATTTCCGCGAGCCCTTCTCTCTGGTACAGGTTAGTGACATGGTTTCAGTGAGCCTTTCCTCACTCACACACACACATAAATCTAATATGAATAATCCATTCCAACCCTGCAAGACCATGGCTTAAATGTTATTACACACATGTGTGATCCTCAACTGGGCAGCGGGGAGGTGCCGTGCAACAATAATGGTGGGGGCATTTCTAGGTGTGGTGTCCGCAGTCCAAAACCAAGTTGCCAGACTTATGACTTCTTTGCCACCCCCCCCCTCGCCCCTTCAACTATTCAGTCCCCGACAGCCAAACAGCTCTATTGCTGTACACCTCACTGGGGAGGGTCTCCTCACATCCAGGCTCTCACACAGCCTCATACGGGTCGCCAGGGGTCTCCTTACCACTGGTCGCCCAAATCAGACCTTCCCTCCGACAGATCTCCATTTATCCACACATCCAGGCTCTCTCACAGCCTCATACACATCCAGGCTCCCAGGCAGCCTCATACAGGTCGCCAGGGGTCTCTACCACTGGTCGCCCAAATTAGACCCTCCTCTCTGATGGATCTCCACACATCCAGGCTCTCACGCAGCCTCAGACACGTCCAGGCTCCCACGCAGCCTCATACACATTCACGCTCTCACGCAGCCTCAGACACGTCCAGGCTCTCACGCAGCCTCATACACATTCACGCTCTCACGCAGCCTCAGACACGTCCAGGCTCTCACGCAGCCTCATACACATTCACGCTCTCACGCAGCCTCAGACACGTCCAGGCTCTCTTGCAGCCTCATACAGGTTGCCAGGGGTCTCTTTACCACTGGTCGCCCAAATCAGACCCTCCTCTCTGATGGGTCTCCACACATCCAGGCTCTCACGCAGCCTCAGACACGTCCAGGCTCCCACGCAGCCTCAGACACGTCCAGGCTCCCACGCAGCCTCAGACACGTCCAGGCTCCCACGCAGCCTCAGACACGTCCATGCTCTCACGCAGCCTCAGACACGTCCAGGCTCTCACGCAGCCTCAGACACGTCCAGGCTCTCACGCAGCCTCAGACACGTCCAGGCTCTCACGCAGCCTCAGACACGTCCAGGCTCTCACGCAGCCTCAGACACGTCCAGGCTCTCACGCAGCCTCAGACACGTCCAGGCTCCCACGCAGCCTCAGACACGTCCAGGCTCCCACGCAGCCTCAGACACGTCCAGGCTCTCAGTCAGCCTCAGACACGTCCAGGCTCCCACGCAGCCTCAGACACGTCCAGGCTCCCACGCAGCCTCAGACACGTCCAGGCTCCCACGCATCCTCAGACACGTCCAGGCTCTCACGCATCTTCAGAAACGTCCAGGCTCTCACGCATCTTCAGAAACGTCCAGGATCTCACGCAGCCTCAGACACGTCCAGGCTCCCACGCAGCCTCAGACACGTCCAGGCTCCCACGCAGCCTCAGACACGTCCAGGCTCTCACGCAGCCTCAGACACGTCCAGGCTCTCACGCATCCTCAGACACGTCCAGGCTCTCACGCATCTTCAGAAACGTCCAGGATCTCACGCAACCTCAGACACGTCCAGGCTCTCACGCATCCTCAGACACGTCCAGGCTCTCACGCATCCTCAGACACGTCCAGGCTCTCACGCATCTTCAGAAACGTCCAGGATCTCACGCAACCTCAGACACGTCCAGGCTCTCACGCAGCCTCAGACACGTCCAGGATCTCACGCATCCTCAGACACGTCCAGGCTCTCACGCATCCTCAGACACGTCCAGGCTCTCACGCATCTTCAGAAACGTCCAGGATCTCACGCAACCTCAGACACGTCCAGGCTCTCATGCAGCCTCAGACAAGTCCAGACTCTCACACAGCCTCAGACACTACCAGCTGCCAGGGACAAATTACCTCGGGGGGGGGGTGCAGTCACCACTCCTCCAGAGCTTGATCCATTCCTGTGGACCCACATATCTTCCCCACCCACACAGTCCAACATCTCATCCCCCCCCCCCCCCCCCGCTGTCATTCAATTCTCGAACAATGCAATACAAAATGGTTGTTGTGTTCCTATCCTGCCATGGCCTGCTTACATGTTAAAATTCGTATTCATTCTTGAAACAATTCAATTTGTGACACATTACAGTCATTAACTCCACCAGACAATTTTGGTTTCCAAACCAATCCCTTTACCGACCAGAGTCACTCTCGCTCGCTCTTATCCTAATTACCCATGTCCCAATTTCTTGCAAAATGGATCCCTTGGGACAGTCAACATCAAAGCACTTTACCGTTGGTGTAAGTCATCACAGTTTGGTCGGGTCTAAAAGTGTCATCCACCCATTCTAAATTTCCTCCGCACCCTTTTAATCCACCCCTGTGGATTCATTGCTTTCAATTTCCCTGGGTTCCAAACTTTCTTTATTTCTGTTTTTAAAATTTATTTATTTATTTTCTAAATTTGTCTATCACTCCAAAATCTTGTAGATCACCCTGACTAATGTTTGGGTGCAATCGTAGACTTTAAGCACACCCTCGATGAGGTGTCAAGCAATCAAATCAGCCACAAGAACTGTCCACAAAGTTTCTTGCGAGAGGCAGCAGGATCGATGCCTGCACCCCCCCCCCTCCAGGATCTGGTAGACCCAAGTTTCTCTCATCCTCTCCCAGAAGCCTACATCCTTCTCTGGGGTTCAGCAGACCCAAACCTCTCTCATCCTGTCCCTCCTCCGGGATCTAGCAGGTCCAGAGTTCTCACGTCCATTCCTAATCGATGCCTGTATCCCCCTCCGGGATATGGTAGACACATTTCTCTTATCCACTCTCAATCGATACCTACATCCTCCTCTGGGATCCGGTAGGCCCAAAGTTCTCATTTATTCCCAGAAGCCGACATCCTCCTCAAGGATGAACCGTGGCCACAGCCATAATCCAGGCAGACATTGCCACGGCCCAGCGGACCCAATTAAAACTGTATCTCCTGGGTGTGCCAGGCCGAGGGCGGAACAAGGCCACGATCGGCCGAATTACAACCAGCATGAGGATAACTCCCAGGCATGCGTGGACGCCGCCAACCACACTCCACCATCCACGATAGACAAAAGCCAGACAAACCGCCACCATGGTTAACGTGAGCGCAATCACCTGACCTTGGGCTGTTACGCTCGTCTGCTCGGCTGCCTGCGATGAGAGTTGGAGTGAGTTGAGATGCGTTTTGGCTTTGTGCGGCTCTTTATGTTTCTCTTTCATCTTCACATACTGCCGTTTACTTGCCCTAATTTTCTTTTCAGCTCCAGTGAGCCCTCGCCGTGCTTGTTTGGCTTGCTGCTGGCGCAGCCCATCCAGTTAGGCTTGCAGGGCTAGGGCATTAGCCTGCACATGCTGCCGGCAGCTATGATCATTTTCCAACTCGGCTTCGAGCTCACGCACTCTCTTCTGAAGACTTTTTTTTATCACTTTCTGTGTTTCGCCTTGAAAGACTGATGCTCTGCACGCAATGCTCTGCTCCCCTGGAAAGTGTTCACCTCTGACAGAGACTCTTCACAAAGCTCATCTCCCTTTTCGATCTCGTTCTTGCCCCCAATCAAACAATCATCATCCAATGAAAAATTCCGAGCATCATCCTCATCACCAGAATCCTCCACATTCGCACCAAGTGGGGGCATTTCCTCCTCAAAGCTTGCACTCAACTCACTTTGGTTTGTTTTAAGATGAGCCTCTTGCTCAACTAACGAAAAGTTACAGCTGCTGCAACTCTCCTCCTCAACACATCCATCCTGGGATTGCTCCAATTCTGGAAGCAGTGCTTCAGGGAGATCACTTTCCTCATCCGGCACCTTTGCAACTTCAATGTCATTTTCCTTCACAGTATCCAACGCGTCACTCCATAGCGTACAATCATCATAAACATTTCTGTACATTGGTCCTGCGAACTCATTACAAATACATCACTCTCACACTGGTTCATTTGACAAGCATCCTGCTCCTCCTCAACATCACTAAGCTCCCCCTGTGTCTGGTCCAGCTTGGCTTGGCAGGGGGTTGTGTGGGCAAAAGTTTCACGGGTTGAAAGTTAACATTTTGAGGCTGAATCGTCACGTTCCCCATGGGTTGTGCAGCTTGCGTCGGTGTGGTAACGCTGATCAGATCATTCGGCTGTACCTCGATCTTGTAACCGGGAGGTGAGAAGGTGTTGAAACCCATCATCAAGTCGGGATGTCCCTTGAACAAGTTTGAGACACGGCTGATGATGCCCGTGGGATCAATACTCTGTGACTTGATTTCCTTCATTATGCCCAGAAAGTCACTGCAAACCTGGGGTTTGTTTGCAAATCGCCGCTCCACCCGGTGCAAGTGTGATGATGCATCTTTAACCATTGAACGCTGGAATTGTTGTCCTTCCAAGCATCCATTCCTTTCCTTTATTTCTTCCCTGTGTTCAACAATTTTGTTTCCCATTTCCCTCATTTTATTCCTTTGTTCATCAATTTCGCTTTCCATTCGTTCATTCCTTTCCCCTATTCCATCATTCCGTACCCCCGGTTCTTGTGTCATTCCTTTCTTAATTTTGTTCAACCATTCCCTTCATGTCACTCTCCATTCCATTCATTTGTCCCTTCGATGCTTTCCCTTGTTCCTTCATTTCCTCTCAAATTCCTTCACGTACCGACGCACTCGCCTCGCACATGAGTCCGTACGTGCAGCGGTTATCGGTGTGTCGCTTGCCTTCGACTGAGCCTTCACCTCCTCTACCAGCCCGGCCATTTCCTCAGCCTTTACCTCACTAGACATTGCTTGTACATCGGCCCTGAACCCAACACGTATTGCTTTCGTATCACCAGCGAGTCTTTGCATATTCCCGATCAGTAGATTTTGTCCTGTTTGTAAAATCCCGTTCATATCATCCATCAGTGTTTGCCGATCACTCCGTATAACACTCCTCCATTGGTCCATCATTTGTTTCAACCTTTCCATAAATTGCTACGGAGTCATTGGCTATAGCGAGGCCAACCCGCTACCATTGGATGTGGATTCCTGGGGAAATAGCCACGACGTCCAGGAGGCGCCCCCACTCTGGACGAGGGAAACTTTTACCCGATGTTTTTCAAACAGCTCCACCCTCGGCTCGCTTCCTTCCCTCCAAACCACTATCTTGAGCACACGCTTAATCTTCTCAGAATATATATATATATATATATATATATATATATATATATATATATATATATATATATATCTCCATTAAATTTTTATCCGTTCTTCTCTCCCAACACCAATTAACAATGCAATTTGTACCTCAATTACAACTCCCAATTATTTTTTATTTTTAAGCTTTCTCGCTCCAGGACCAAATGTCGTGGTCCAGATGGATTCTAAAATCCCACACTCCTGATCACCAAATGTTGATCAGGGTTCGCATCCCACACTCCTGATCACCAAATGTCGCAGGGGTGGCGGGCCCAAGTTAACCGCCCAACCCAATTTGTGGTGTGGATGGTGAACACCGACAGCCCCCGGATGGCCGAGCGGTACCTTATTAAGAGGAGGCGGACACGTTAATCGTTGGAGATTTTAACACGTGTTCGAAGGGCATGGCGGAAGGCAATGGTGGACGGGTGAGGAGCACGGTACAGGAGCACTGCACCAGGACAGCACAAGGAGGTTTATCCTCAAACCCACTACAATTACACGAATACAGTTTCTTCAAAATGAACATACACAAATATTTACAAGACGATAATTCAAAAGGAAATAATAATAACAAGTGCTGCCAGGCACAACAAATCCCGCCCATTTAAGGCATAAAGTTAATTTGGGGATAAAATTTAAATTTGATACATCCTTAACCTGAATGTTGATTATAAGGAATAGAATAAGGAATATTTTAGTCTTAGTTTGAAGTCAATTAAAACATTTTTGACGAAGTTATGACTGTAAAAAGATTTTGACCTTTCAAGGCCACGAAAGGTCAAAGATCATGGTGTCAAATGAAAGCCAATAAAGGACTTGATATATGTCTTCCATAGTAAACATGCATATTCCTAACCTTTTTTGATTTATAATGAAAAATTTGTAATTTTGAACGATGACCATGACCCCCAAAACTTCGGACCCTACCGATCTTCACAAATATGCATTTTCACTATAGGAATGGGTAGGATTATAAGTGACAAATAGAATAAGGTTCACTATAAGCTTAGTTTGAAGTAAATCAGATCATTTTTGACGAAGTTATGACCGAAAAACGATTTTTATCTTTTCGTGACCTTGACCATGACCTTTGATCCAATTGGACCCAAAAGTTAATGGGGTCGTCCAAGGTTCATTGTCCACCTGTGGATTAAATTTTATAGCGTTTGCTAAAGCCATTTTGCCGTAAAGTTGCGAACAAACAGACAGACAGACAAACAGACAAACAAACCGGATGATTACAATATCCCGCTCCCTCCCTCTGGGGGGAGGGATAATAATAATAACAATAAATAAATAACTCCTCCAATCGAGGCCTCGCACACAGACTCAAATATGGACAACATGGAAGCAAAATAAAAAGAAAACCCTCCTTTTCAAGTATACTTGTACTCAGCTTGGCCCAAAGCTGATCCTTGTTGAACTGGAATCAAGGTGCTTCTCTCGTAGCAGGGCAGATGTATGTCAGGCAATCTATGAGTGGCTCTCCACATATAGGCTCAAAATGTGCCAGCCTTCCTCTTTCTAAAAGTGCGCAAGCCAACTCCAAACCTCCACCTTCCTCGTGCGTTCCTCACACTGACCTCATTTGTGCGTTCTGCCGATCTCTCATCCTATCCAGACGGAAACCTTCCACAATCCAAAAGTGTGCTAACCTGCCTGCCCTCAACCTCGATCGCACCAATCTCTCAAGATCTGCAACCTCCACCTCTCCTGTGCGCTCTTTCTTACCTCTCTCTCTCCTCCACCTCCAGGACGTGGCCTGCTCACTCCAAACCAGGGAAAGCGGGGCTTTTTGCCCGTTTGTTGTGGTTTTAGGGACATATTCCAAACCATTATTCCATCCATCCATTGGGACCATACTCAGTGCAGAGTGTTGGTGCTGCCAAAGCAGTCTCCTTGGCTCCTGCGCACAATCCTGGATGGGTCCGCCACTCCAGCACACTCCAGATACAGGATACCAGCAAGCTGGCACTCATTTTGCCGACCTCGGAAGGATGACAGGCTGAGTTAACCCCACCTGGTATTAATTCAACAGCTGAGCAGGATTTTAACTCAGGATGCTTGGATCCCAAACTCGCCACCCTAACCATGAAGCCAACAACAGGCATAATCCTTAATTGCCGATCTTGAAATATAAAAACATAGGGAAAAAAAAATCACACAGAGCAATCACATACTGGGGAACTTATTCTTACTCCTTAAGCTAATTAACACCACACCACACCTCATGTGGTGACACGTAACACTTAAAGGTCCCCTGACACGCAAAAGTACTGAAAATTCATTTATATATGTTCTATAGGAGTTTTTCATCGTGATTTCAGATCTGACAATGTTTTTTTCACAATACTCATTCTGTAAAATGTAAAATTAAAAAAGCAAACCTCTTCAGGAACGCCCCTAAAAATTCTCCTGAAAGGGGCGTAACCAACATGACGTCAACTACAGGATTACAAAGGCTGCACGTAAATTACTCGGGTTGGTGGTCTACGTGATTCTATTGGCTTTCAGTGTGTTTCCACATTTGATTGGTCGATTCAATCGCTTCGTACATTTCTGCTTTAAAAAAAAAAAAATCGAACATTTGGTTTTGAATAATGGATGGCATGGACTTTCATTTGTCTGGTAATGACAGTGAGTGTGAGAGAAATTAAGGATTTTGGTCTGAATCACATGGAGAATTGTCAGATAACGTAGTCGCGGGAGGTGAAGTTCAGGCAGCTGGAAATGAAATACGGCCTTAGCAGTTTGAGCCCGAAGCAGGACAAGCAGAGGAAACTGGCGATGCAATTCCCGGAGTTCATCATGATCAGGAGGACATTGAAGGAAGACTTGGCAATAACAACTGGTTAGACGAAATCCTATTCGTAATTCAACAATGTAAATTATACTAGCATACTGCTCGATATCAGAAATATTTTCGTGAGGTGATGTGACCAGCGCAGTGCAGTGGACATGTTGCTCCGCGGCGAATGAATCACAAACAAGGTCAGCACATGTCATCGGCCGTCTCTCTCCGCGCATAAAACGAAGCAATCTTGCTGTCCGGATACGATGAAAACTTGTGTGCAGAACAATCCTTGTGACACAATTGTCTAGAGTAGTCTGATAAATCTGACTTTCTATTGCATTTTAATTTATTTTATTCCTACTGTTGTCATGTAGCACCAGGAGAAAACAATAAGCCTGGTGTTGGCTTAGGCCTAGGTCACATTTGCTCTATGGTGAGGATACGGCAGCTGAACGCCCTCTGAATTGACAGAAACGTGCGGCGACCGCAGAGAAACTGAGGTGGCCTCAGGGAGGCCCTACGCAGTTTGGCTATATTTTACAGGCCGTAGGGTCGCCATGGAAATATAGCGCGGAGTTATAACTTTTTTTCATTTCTACGTTCGCCGTAGCAATTCGACAAGCCAAGCTATGACGTAGATGTGTTCCTCGTCGACCATACGTAGGGCGTACGGTGGGCTTGCGTTATTCGTGCGGCTGCCGTAAGCTCTTCTCAATGAAAAATGAATTTTCCCAACCCCCAAAAAATTACGGCAGCCGCACTATTTCCACGGTCGAAGTACGGTGGCCTTGCGGTCTGTGTGACTACCTGCGGGCAGTGCAGGGTCGACGCACGGTTCCCCTACACCTGCCGTGCACCCACGTACGGCCTCCGTGGCAGTCTGCGTCGACCGTGCGTCCACTGTACGCTACCGCTAGAGATCGGAGTATAGGTGTTTGCCTATACCGTGGTGCCCCCAGAATCCCAATTTAATTCGTTCCAGGAGGCTTTTCGGATTGCAAAAAGTTCGGATTCCAAAAATATTTTCCCAATAAGAAATAATGGAGTGAATTAATCCGTTCGTGGACCCAAAGAAACCCCACTTTCAAGACACTTTCAACTGAAATTCCCCATGTTTAAGGTAAAATAAGATGAGTAAATGACCTTCGGTGGCGATGTATTGAATGTAAACTGGTACAATCACCACATCCAAAGGTCCACACAGGCTCGAGCTCTGGCCTGGGTTCCGATCGCTCGTGCACTCTGCGAGAGCTCTGCCTCCGGGGCAGCTCATCAAACATGATGCCCGCAGAACCACAATCACTTTCATCAAATGCATCGGGCTGACGTAATTATGGATATTCCAAATTACAACTGGTTTTGCTGTGAAATTCAATCCTTGCCCGACAGTCCGTCACACCATGTGATCGGATTGCTTTTTTGTTATTAATTAAAACACAAGATGTTTAAAAAAAACAAACATCACAAATGAAGGTGAAAACACGATGTAAGGCCTAAGTCACATTTGGCTCGGCGGCCGGAGGGTCTACAAAATGTACGGGCAATAGCAATTATAAAGCGGCCGCAGTATTTCCACGGTCACACAACGTCGCAGTCACATATGTTTTTAGCAGCGTCTCGCGTAGCAAACGCTGCTCATAGAGAGCTCGGCATTATTCTTCTTCTTCTTCTTCTTCTTCTTGTGCTTCTTCTTCTTGTGAAGACAAAACCTTAATCTCTCGGACTCCACTCTTGTATATACAAGATTCGGATCGCCTTAAATACTGAGCACATGTACACATCCTCACATAGACGGTGCCTTTTGAGAGCGTCTATCATGAACTTTTAAATATATTCGGACATTTGCTTTAAAGTTTCGAAAAGTTGACGTTACTATTTAAAGATTATTCCATTTATCGTATTGTAATTTCGTAAATACACTACGATGGGTTTCGCTATTGGCTTAATGAAGGCACGTGACGAAATATCAGAAGTTGTTGTTTTTTTTTTTTTTTAGCCGACAAAACCTTTAGGTTTTGGACGCTGCTCTTGGACACATTTGTCCTTGTTATTTTTCAGGTAGCCGCACGGCGTATTTATAAATTGTGGAGACCGAAAACAGGGGTGTGCCATACGGTCTTTGATTTGATGTCGCACGGTGACTTTAGGGCGTTCCTGCGGCGGCCATACAATTTTGAAGGCAGACGCAAGGTTCCCGCAAGGCGACCGCAGGGGGACCTTAAGCCAAACGTGCGGCCAGACAGACGGTAACGAATGTGTTAATTCTTATGTTTTTTTTAACCAGTTCTTTTGTTTCGGCTTGTCGAATTTCTACGGCAATCGTAGAAATGAAAAAAGTTATAACTCCGCGTTATAATTCCACGGCGACCTTACGACCTGTAAAATATAGCCATACAGCGTAGGGCCACCCTGAGGCCACCTCAGTTTCTCTGCGGCCGCCGCACGTTTCTGTCAATTCAGAGGGCGTACGGCCACCGTATCCTCGCCGTAGAGCAAATGTAACTGAGGCCTAAAGTATCGAACGACACACGAGAGATGCTTTCACGAGGACTTCCACCGACGAACTGAATGAACAAAGCGCGAAGATGCGGGTCGAACAGGTGGGGGAGACACGTGAACAAACATGAACGCCACGTTGTGTTCGGTTTTTTAAAATGTATTAGGTTTTTAGGGCCAAATTTTGTAGAAAAAAATTGTTCGAATTCCAATTTGTTCAAACAATGGGGCATTCGGATTCTGGGGGCACCACGGTATATTATAGTTCTAGTATATTCAGTTATATATACTGGTATATTTTTATTTCAGTAAAAAAAAGAACTGGTATATATACCCACTCGTTACCGTCCGTCTGGCCGCACGTTCGCCTTAGGGCCCCCCTGCGGTCGCCTTGCAGGCACCTTGCGACATCAAATCAAAGACCGTACGGCAACCCCACGTTTTCGGTCTCCACAATTTATAAATACGTCGTGCGGCTACCCGAAAAATAAATACATATGTGACTGCTACATTGTGTGACCGTGGAAATACTGCGGCCGCCGTATAATTGCTAGTGGCCGCAGATTTTGGAGACCCCACGGCCGCCGTGGCAAATGTGACCTAGGCCTTAGTGGTGAGGGTGGTGGCTTGGGATCCTAGGGTCCTGAGTTCAAGCCTCGTTGGCCGCTGAATTAAAATACACCAGGAGGTTGACTCAGCCTGTCATCCTTCCGAGGTCAGCAAAATGAGCACCAGTGTACTGGTAAGGGGGACACTGCATCAGCGGCATAGCCGCGTCCCAACCAATGATGCAACCAGCAGCCACAGGCTGCACTCAATAGACAGACAGAGAGTAGAAAACAATGAAGAAAAGAGAATAATAAAAGAAAGCTACAGCACGTCAGATGTATCGGCCGAGTCGGACGGACGACGGATTTATCGGCCTAGTCTGACGGATGACGGATTTATCGGACTAGTCTAGACCAGTGTTTCTCAACCAGGGTTCCCCGGAACCCTCGGATTGCGTAAGAGGTCGCTCGGGGTTCCGTGAGAAACAGTAATAAATAGGATAATGTATTTTTGAGTAGTTTTTGTTTGATTTAATATTCGTAATTTTACTATACACGTACGGCATATTGTTGGAAACTCCTTGGTTATTATAATAGAGGTTTCAACCACTTATATTATTTCCAATTATAACAACAATAGGGAATGTATTTAACGATGTCTATATGGCGCCAGTGTGAAACCGCCCTCACTGGTTAGTGGATGTCCTGTACGCGGTGGATTCGTGTATCATTGAGTGACTGACTCAAGTACGGGACGCATGCACGGTGTCCATCTATCTTCTCAGTGCTTCCTAGCACGAAGTCAGTCAGTCTCTGTCTCTGTCTCTGTCTCTGTCTCTGTCTCTCTCTCTCTCTGTCTCTGTGTGTTCGTTCTTCTGTTTACCTTTATTGCTTCAGCTTTATTTGTTTAAGTTTTGTTGATCAAGTTTCATGAGGTGTGTTTTTTAATTGTCAAACAGACTCGGGGTTGACAAACACTTTCAAACAAAAACAAAAAAAATTATTTGTGAATTAAAACCTCGGTGTGAGGTCTCCAACGAGCAAGATGTTTTTTTTTCATTGACAATAAATTTGACAAAAAGGGGGTCATTTTTTCCTTAAACCAGGTATCCGAAAAAAATATATTATGTTTACCACGTGAACTACGATAAAAATATAAAAGAGCTCGTTATTAATAATGGTATATAATAATTTTTATGCAGGGGTTCCCCGAGACAAAAACGAGGTCAAGGGTTCCACAAGGGTAAAAAGGTTGAGAAACGCTGGTCTAGACTCTAGAGATCTCGAGTCAATCCACTCTGTGCGAGTTTCTGCTTGTGACGTCAACGCTGCGATTCACTGGGCAACTTTTTTTTAGGGGCGGGGCAAAGCAAGTTGTGAAAGGCACCAGAAATGATCGAAATATTGCTCTAATTATCCCATTTTTTATTTAAAAAAAAAAACATGGGTGATTTCTTCACTAGGAAGGTCAATTTAATATATAAATAACCAGAAAGTTTTGCATGTCAGGGGACCTTTAAGCTCACAGATTCCCGAACTTAGTTACATCAAGATTCTTTCTACTCGTCCACGGACCAAGCAATTCTACACAATGCTAAATTCCCGATTAAATTCTTCCATCTACCCCACAACTGTAACTGCATATATATAATATACTAGCATATACCCGTGCTCTGCATGGAGTTGAATGGGTGGCAAAAGGGGGATGAGGCATAATAGTTGGTGTTATGGGAAGCTGGGGAGGGTGTCATGAGGGATGTGATGCACTATGGTTACCTGTCCTTAGTTTTCTAAAGGACCTCTCTGTAGATGACATTTTGGGTGAGTGTCTTGTTGCTGAATAGTCCTTGTGAGGAATTATTGTCCAATTTGATAGATACATAGGAGTAACCTCTCGCACGTGAAAATGCAACATATAGTTGGCCATGGGAGAACACAGGGGCTGGGAGGTATATTCCGAGTTTGTCAAATGTTTGGCCCTGGGATTTGTTTATGGGCATCGAGTATGCAAGTCTGACTGGAAATTGCATCCTCTGCAGTGTGACTGGAAGGTTGGCGTCTGATGGGGCAAGTTTAACATGATGTAGGCCGAGCCCTGGACTGAACAGGAGCAGTGGAGGGTGACCGAGAATCAGAATGCAAATTTCAATGAACAGCACTTTTTGGCACACATCCGACGATCGAACACCGCTTGGACACTTTAATTTGAAGACCACACACGCAAGACACAACACAGGTAATGATGGCGGTTGATATTGACAATTAATGTAATGAACGGCAGTTGTTTGGGTGCATCCGACAATCGAACACCTCTTTTGAACAGTTAACACGCACGCATTCAAGGAACAGAATCTATTGTCGGACACCGCACTTTCGAAAAACAAAGAAAAGAAGAGAATCCGGGCAATGAAGGGATGACCTCATACCCGTTCCCGGGTTCCCCCTGCCTTCAGATTTTAGCCTTTGATGTTATCTGGACGTAGGCCTATTGCAACTTATTTTCTGGTGTTTTTAATATGTACGTTGGATTTCAGACACAAATTGACAGTCTAAGACAGCGAGTTCAGTCCGGGAAAGAGCCAATCGGGGTACATCATGTTGGCAGAGCTCTGGCGCTCATCGAACCCCTCCTTCCACGCTGATTTTTAAAACATGACAACCATTGCTGATGTTCTGAGCTATACTATTTAATATCAGTTGTGTTTATGTTCAGTGTTTGATGCAATGAGTACTCCCTTACTCGAGTTCATATTTTTGGATAGATGGCAACACTTACCGGACAGCAGTTCAGCAATGGCGACCGAACGGGAATAAATGCGGCCGTCGATGGGTTGAAAATCTTGTGGAAGCCACGTTGTCATCTAATTCCAGCTTAGAAATTTAGTGCATCGTCTTCGTCACATTAAGAAACCCCAGTATATGGGAAATGAGCACATCCCTGCCAGCGGTTTCGGAGGAGAAACGTCAAAATATGTGCAGACGTTAACAGAAATAATTTTTTTTTTTAATAAATCTTTACTTAAAATACAATGTTTCTTGTTACATTTTTTGTGTCAAATTCACCTTCTGAGGAAGTCAGCATGTGCAGAAGAGGGTTTTACATTGCAGACGCTGTTTTCGAGGAGTGGCATTACGCCTCTCGGTGGTGACTGTCTGTCGACGACTGACGTAATGACGTCAGCGACTGACCGATAATGTCATGACGGAATTACGCCTCTCACCAGTGACGTCACACGTTGCCATGCAAATGAATGTAAAAATTAGAAAATCGCCCAAAATTCCCAAACCTGTCCATCTGGCACGATCTCACATAGCCCATGCTATTCATTAGACCACAGAGCACCCGCATGCCGAAAGTGGCGACAATCCGTCCAGCAGTTTTGGAGGAGATACGTCAAATTACACGCAGACATTAACAGAAATAATATATAGATATATATACACACACTACATGGCTAAAAGTATGTGGACACCCCTTCTAATTGGTGTATTTGGATATTTCAGCCACACCCATTGCTGACAGGGGTATAAAAATGAAGCACACAGCCATGAAATCTCCATACACAAACATTGACAGTAGAATGGGCCGTACTGAAGAGCTCAATGACTTTCAACGTGGTACCGTCATAGGATGCCACCTTTCCAACAAGTCAGTTTGTCAAATTTCTGCCCTGCTAGAGTTTCCCCGGTCAACTGTAAGTGCTGTTATTGTGAAGTGGAAATGTCTCTGAGCAACAACAGCTCAGCCGCGAGTGGTAGGCCACACAAGCTCACAGAACGGGGTCGCTGAGTGCTGAAGTGCGTCGCGTGGAAATATCATCTGCCATCGGTTGCAACACTCACTCACAACCGAGTTCCAAACTGACTCTGGAAGCAACGTCAGAACAAACACTGTTCGTGGAGAGCTTCATGAAAGGAGTTTCCATGGCCGAGCAGCCGCACACAAGCCTAAGATCACCATGCACAATGCCAAGCGTCGGCTGGAGTGGCAGAAAGCTCACCGCCATTGGACTCTCGAGCAGTGGAAATGCATTCTCTGGAGTGATGAATCACGCTTCACCATCTGGCAGTCTGATGGATGAATCTGGGTTTGGGGGATGCCAGGAGAACGTTACCTGCCTGAATGCATCGTGCCAACTGTAAAGTTTGGTAAAGAAGAAATAATGGTCTGGGGATGTTTTTCATGGTTCAGGCTCGGCCCCTTCATTCCAGTGAAGGGAAATCTTAACACTGCAGCATACAATATCATTCTAGACGATTCTGTACTTCCAACTTTGTGGCAACAGTTTGGAGAAGGCCCTTTCCTGTTTCAGCATGATAATGGCCCCGTGCACAAAGCGAGGTCTATACAGAAAAGTTTTGTTGAGATCGGTGTGGAAGAAATTTGATTGACCTGCACAGAGCCCTGACCTCAACCCCATCAAACACCTTTGGGATGAATTGGAACGCCGAATGCGAGCCAGACCTAATCGCCCAACATCAGTGCCCGACCTCATTAATGCCCTTGTGGCTGAATGGAAGCAAATCCCCGCAGCAATGTTCGAACATCTCGTGGAAAGCCTTCCCAGAAGAGTGGAGGCTGTAATAGTAGCAAAGAAGGGACCAACTCCATATTCATGCCCATGATTTTGGAATGAGATGTTGGACGAGCAGGTGTCCACATACTTTTGGCCTTGTGGTGCCTATCAAAAAGAACCCAGATTCAAAAAAATTAAATAATTCTGGTTGCCAGACCATGCGTCCGATCAGGTTCAAATTTAAAAACAATATTCACGATCACTACTGGATCATAACTGTGGAAGTTTCACGTTGATCTATAACACAGTTCAAGAGAGAATTTTTTTTAAAGATTTTCGCTCAATCCAATATGGCTGCCAGACCATGTAAACTATCAATTATTCGTGAATACCCTCTATCCCCAAGGCTTGTGGAACATTTGTGTGATGTCTCCCCCTTGATCTGTCCAGCCGTTCTGGGGAAGAAGATTTTTTTGTAGGTTTTATGGTAAATCCAACATGGCTGCCAAACCATGTGACCTGTGACGTTACAGGTGTGAGCATTTTGTTCCTCATGGATAGGCGGTCGTACCTGGAATGTTTCACCTCGATCTGTTCACCTCTTTCAGAGAATTTTGAATTTTTTTTTAATGGCTGATGAACCATGGTGACAGCATCAAGTTTTTATCTGTGACCAATTTATCGCTCGATGACCCTCAAATTTTTTTTCGACTGATCGGATTTGGCGTTCTACGTATTCAACCATGACATCATAACAAAGGAACATGATGAACATCATAACATGATGTCGTATTAAAAAAAAAAACACTTATTCCCCATGGGGAGTACTTGCCATGTACCAAGTTTCAATTTTTTTTCCTTGGTGCGGTTTTGGAGCTACAGAGGTCCAACTTTTTCCTTTTTTCCAATATGGCTGCCACAACACATGACCGATGACATCATAATTATCATTAAAACATTCTACATGAGAAGTCACTCCGATGGTGAAAATTTTGTCAATCTCATAAGCGGTTGCAGAGAAAAACACTAAAGTTGTGTGTGGACAAAAACAAACACACAAACAAACTGACCCATATGCAATACCCTCTCCTCTGGCAAGGGTAACAAGTCATAATAAGTTAACCACACAGTAAATGGAAACCCAGTTACACCTAGGGAAGTAAATTCAAATTTTAAGTGTGGATGTTGTTTGTTTACGGCCCAATAATTTTACAACAAACCACAAGATCACTTCAAAACGTACTCTGATGGAAGGTTCATGCAGAACACTCACCTGTGCACACGGGATGGTGGAGCAAACAATCCGTGCTTTGAAGGACAATGGAAGTAACGAACTCCAGACACCGAGCCATCATTCTTCCCAAGAGGCTCGTCGAGCTCCACTCCATACCAGAAGCCTGCAATACACGATCGGCCTTCAGAAGTTCACACACACACACACACACACACACACACACACACACACACACACACACACACACGAGAACCTAAAAAACACAACGATGTTACAACTAAAACTATTACAGGATATTGTAAGTGCAAATATGGTCGAACTTGATCCCGCATGTAAAGGCGCTGTCACACCTTGACGATTTAGCCAGCAATGGCAACGTATAAAAATGTATGCAAAACGTTGGCGTACGCTGAAATTGATGTTTTTTTTTAAGTTTTGGTCGTATTCATAATGTGTTGGTCGTATGCATAACATATTAGTAACGGGCACAGAACGTTTCGTTGTCTTATAGATAACTTATACCAACGAATGCTTAGCCTGTTGTCGGCGTTCACAACCTATGCCCAACGATAGTTTAACTTCGGCATAGCGCGCTGCACGTATCGCCGATGAACTCGTGGCGTAGCCTGTTAAAAACCTGCTGCACGCCGATTTAAATCATAACCGCCTGAGAATTGGAAGTGTCAACCACGCAGTCACACCTTGACGATTTAGCCAGCGTATGCAGACCTATGAAAAATGTGTCTAAAACGCTGGGACACGTCGAATACGTAATGGCTAAGTTGTGTATACGTTAAGAGCACGCTGAAAAACGATGAAGTACGCTGTCATATTTTGTGGTACGTTTAGTACGTCGTGAAATTTCAAGCATACTGAAAATTTTACGACTTACTCGCCGTATGGCTCACACTTTCCGCTACGCTGCGAATAAGTTGTAGGCACGATATGCGATCGTGGACACAAGTTCCTTTAAGTTACTCATAAGTCTAAACACGTCGAGGTAATGTTTAGCATACCCAAAACTTATTTTCTCCGTCAAGGCACATTTTCTTTTTTTCTCCTTGGCTCCGTGAAGGCACGTGACGAAATATCTGAAGTTGTTGTTGTTGTTTTTTTTCATTATATCACGAATTTTAAAATATATTCGGACATTTGCTTTTATGTTTCGACGTCGACGTGACAATATCCTCAAACAGAAAATATTCACAGAGGAGGAACTAAGAATAAGACATGAGCAAACTGAAGAGGCAATCGGACGTGACGTAACGGCATGTGACGAAATATCAGAAATTATTGTTTTTTTATTATTTTTAAACGCTGCCAATACGCCATTATACGGTAGCTGTAAACTAGAAACGCATTCAGTAAGTTCTGTGCTTGTCCGGAAGACGTCAATCAAATACGTCAACATTCGTCAATATGCGTTGGAGGTACGTTACACATAGGTTCAAAGCACGTTACTCATAGGTTAGAAATAAGTTTTGGGTACGCCAAGACTTGAGTAACTTACAAGTAACGTGCCTCGACATGTGTCAACGGTCGCATAACGTGCCTCGACGTGTGTCAACGATTGTGTAACGTGCTTACAACACGTTACTCATAGGTTATAGATAAGGTTCGGGTACGCTAATCATTACCTCGACGTGTTTCGACTTATGAGTAACTTACAAGTAACGTGTGTCGACGTGTGTCAACGATCGCATAACGTGCCTACAACTTATGGCCAGCGTAGCGGAACGTGTGAGTCATACGCTGGCATACGTCGTAAAATTTCAAGCATGCTAAAATTTGAGGACAACCGCAAAGTACAATGATGAAAGCCAGCGTACTATGACGTATGGCAGTGTTTTTCAGCGTGCTCTTAACGTATACAAACTTACCCATAACATATTCGACGTGTGCCGGCGTTTTAGCCCAATTTTACATACGTCAGGCATACGTTGGCTAAATCGTCAAGCTGTGACAGGGCCTTAAACACAATGCACTTGCACATCGTCACGACACTCACACCTCTGCCTTTTTCACTTCATCGACAAGTGTGCATCGACATAGCAACTTGGCTTAAGCAATCACTTGCTTTTTCCCAACAGATGATGTACGTACAGGATAATAAATTGGAAGCTTCTTCTTCTTCTTCAATTATTAGTCCTACAGCTGCATCCCTGTCTTCACACCTGCAGAAGTCCAAAGTATCTTCATCTTTTTTTTTTTGCATACATAATCGAGGCTCGTGGAAGAGCAAGTACAGTGAATGGAAGATGACAGAACAGGACAAAATATAGTGGAAAAAGCGGGGGGAGGGGTTGGCCAAGATCGAGGGAGACTTGGCCAAACATTGGGTGCAAGGTGGAATGGGGAGCAGAAGACAACAATGGATACAGAAAGAAACTAACAGGAGGGGAAAACTGGAAGTTTGGAAGGAAAAGGGCTTGGGTTGGGGTGGAGTGGGGTGGGTTTAGTGAGGGGAGAAAAGATAATGATTTTGTAATGGGGATGATCTGAGATATTGATGAACAGCTGTCTTGAAGACTTCAAGGGAAGAATGAGGTCAGGTCAGGTATGGGAGCATGCGCCGCAGCAGCGCGTCGCTGCATCCACTTTCCACCGATACTCCAGGAGCCTCCATCTTGCCATCCCCAGGCAGATGTCTGGCCATCCCCATCTCCTTGAGATGCTAATCAACCTGCTGCAACCACGAGGCATGTGGTTGGCCCATTGTCCTCCTCCACTCACGAGGCTCCCTTGCTGAGAGAATCTGGTGAGCAGGATCACCATCAGGAAAACGAGCCACATGTCCATACAGCCGCAGCTGATGCTCACTGACTATGCAGGTAACATTTTGAGTCTCTCTCAGCAACCACTAGTTGGACACAGAGTGCGACCAGCAATAACCAATAATTCTCCAAAGAGACCTGGTACCAAAGGAATTACGTCGCAATCTCAGATCCATGGTCAGCCAAGTTTCAAATCCATAGATCAAGACTGGAAGCACCAAGGACCTGAAGACTTGGACTTTCGTCCTGCACTGGTACCGGCAGCACCAAACCCCATGATCCAGTGAATCCATGACTCCCCAGGCCCGACCCAGACATCTACTGACCTCTGGCTCACAGCCCAAAGAGAAATGAAATTCACTGCCAAGGTAAGTGAATCTCTCCATGACCTCAACATCCTCGCCAAAAACAGGTACAGACAAGATGGCAGCATCCAAGATGTCATTGAAAGCCTGGATCTTAGTTTTCACTCAGGAAACCCGTAATCCCAGTGGCTCCGACTCCTCATTCAGCACCTCAAGGGCCCCCAAAAGGATATCCAGAGTCTCCGCAAAGATGACTGCATCATTTGTGAAATCAAGGTCAGAGATCTTGACATTCCCAAACGATGCACCGCCGCTTGATCTCTCCAACATTCTCCCCAGAATCCAGTCCTTACAAGTGCTGAAAATTTTGGGGGCCAGTACACACCCCTGACGAACTCCAGCAACAACTGGAAATAAGTCAGAGATGGTACCACCACATCTCACAGCACTCTGAGTACCAGAGTACAGTTCAGACATTAGATTGATCAGTTTTGGTGGCACCCCACAAAGACCAAGAATCCTCCAGAGGGCATCCTGACTCACTGGATCAAATGCTTTGCAGAGATCAACATAAGCTGCAAGCAGCCCCTACCGAAACTCTCGTCTGCATTCGGTGCGGACCCGAAGAGCAAGGATATGATCAATCGTTGACCTCTTTGGTGTAAAGCCTGACTGCTCTGGCCGCTGGTGCTCAAGCAGATGGTGGCGAACCCCATCAAGAATTATCCGAGCAAAGACCTTGCCCGGCACCGAGAGCAGCGTCACCCCTGGTTAGTTGCTGCAGTCTTGGCGATCACCCTTCCCTTTCCAGAGGGGGGCAACAAGGTCCCTCTTCCAGTCAGTTGGGATGATGCCTGTGTTCCAGGCAGAGCACACAACTGCGTTCAATGACATGAGTACAATGGTTCCACCAGCCTTGATAATTTCAGCATGGATGCCACAGATCCCAGGAGCTTTACCCCATTTAACCAGTTCATTGCAGCATGTGTTTCCACAAGTGAAGGTGGATCACAGTTGATTGGAGGGTCATCAATGGGGATAGTATCAACCCTGACATCCAAATCGACAGCTAGTGCATCAGCCTGGTACAGCCGCTCAAAGCAACAGGCCCAGTGGGCCTTCACTTCGGAATCCTCTGTCAAAAGCCCCCACCTTCTGCTCTAACTGCAGTACACTGAGAGATGGGCTTGGAGGAACACAATGCACGAATTCCCCTGTAAGCAGGATGAGAATCACTTGACCACAGGTGATGCTCTACCCCCGCACAGAATCCACACACATAGGCCTCTTGTCCACCCTTAGCGCACATCCAGTTTTACGCCTCAACTCCCTGAGCAGCTCATTCAGTCTGGCCCTACAACACTGGTCAATGGTATGAAGTGTCCCTTGAAAGACAAAATTCTTCTTCACCATACGTTGAGTTCCAAGACATCCACCGGCATCATCAAGGACAGTGGCCTTGAAGGCACTCCACAACTCTTCAGGATTCCCCAGAGCACCCAGATCCTCCAAATCTCCATTCAGCCTGTTCGCAAACTCCCCAGCTACCCTCTTATCCTTGAACTTGCCAAAATCCAGCCAAGGCTGGAATGGCACCATTCTCCGGATTTAAGCTGCAACTTCAGAGTTGGTGCAACAAGCCTGTGGTTGGTATTGAGGAACTGAGCACTCCGGTAGATCCTGCAGTTCTGGATCATCCTCCAGCGACCATCAACAAGGACATGGTCAATCTCCTTTGCCACACCACCAGTGTTGGAATACCAAGTCAAACAATGCGCCTGTGGGTGCTGGAACCATGAACCAGCCACCCTAAGTCCAGGACTTCTTGCAAAGTCAAGGAACCTAATGATATTTTGGTTCATTGTTCCAGACCCATGCGGACCAACACGTCTCATAACCATTCCGATCAGTTCCCGTCGACGCATTGAAATCGCCCAAGATTAGAAGAGGATCTCACCTGGGGCACTGATCAACCACAAACTCGAGAGTGGCATGGAATGTGTCCTTTACAGTGAGATCACTCGCCTCAGCCGGAGCATAGACAGAGACCAGGGAAATGACACCTAAGGAGTGATGAATCCTTAGTCTCATAATACACTCGTTAACTGGTGTTACCTCAATTACCATTGGAATCAGCTCATGGAACACAGCTACAGCAACTTCTTGGGCATGGTAACCATCAGAGTGACCACACCAATCGTAGGTGTAACCACCCACCACGATCTCACCGCAATCCGGTCTGAACCTCAGAGAGTGCTGCAATACCAATGTCCAACTGTTTGAGCTCAGAAGATAAGACAGGTGATCATCCTCTCTTAGGGATAGGACATTCCAGGCACTCAGCTGAAGGGACCGCCTCAGGTTATCCCAAGGAGACCACCTTCTGGTGGACAACACCTCAGCACCACCCCAACACACACTACTACAATCTGACTCGGGAAGGTTACCCTGTGGTTTTCCTCCTATCCTCAAAGAGTGGGGGTCCCGAAGGCTTTGTCCAGATTATTTTTGTGGTTAGTTTTGTCTAATGAAGGGTTTTACGGTGTCCGGAGTGCAAATCCTGCCACCAACCTCCTTCAATAAAAAAGTAACCCAACTACAGGAGGATATCCGCAGACAGTTGGGCACGAGATATGGATGGCCATTGGCTCACAAGGAGGTCCTCTGCCCTTTGACAGGTTTTGTTTTTAATCCTGCTGGGTGTCCATATCCAAACACCCTCCTCTCCAGAAAACCTGGTGGGGGAGACGGTTTAGTTGCCGACAACCCGACCATGGAACAGGTTAGTACAGGTTTACATTGTACCTGGAGCAAGTGACAGATCTAATCTGGCCGGACCTGACAGAAGAATGAGATTGAAGAGAATGTGGAAGTTTGTTCCACAGGAGGGGGAAAGAGGAACAAATGAGTGGAGGTGAGCTGTGATCCTAAATGTAGGTAGTTTCACCAGAGGGGGTTGATGATGGAGCAGCAGAAACCTGGGGGGCAAGGGGGGGGGGTTGACAAAGCACAAAAAGAGCAGTGTACAAGACCAGATAGGAAGCAAGCAGCAGAAGACAGAGAGACCACCAGCCTGTCTGCGATGGGAAAGTGATAGGCCCATGGCCTCACCCTCAGCATGGGAGATTCCAATGATCTTGAAGGCCTTGGTTTCCATGGTGTCAAGCCGAGCAAGGTGTGAAGCAGGAGATCCAGCTCAGAAGGGAGAGCAGCACTCCATCAAGCTGCAGGTGACAGCCTTGTAAGTAGATAGTAGTTCAGGTGTGCCATGGAAGGACGTTGTGCAACAGAGGATGCCCAGATGGCGACTGGCTTTGGAGGCCAACTTTGAAATGTGGTTTGCCCAAGAAGGTTCATGGCTGATGGTGAGACTCATGAGTTTGAATGACTGGTCTTCCTCAAGAGGATTGTTTAAAAAGTCGATGTGAGGGTTTGCCATATGGTCCTTTTGGAGAGAGACAGTGAGAGTGAGATATGTCTGGATTGAAAGACATATTCCAAGTGTTTTACCAGCTTGTGACTTTGTCAAGGTCTGAAGAGAAGGAAGAGGCTACTGCCGACAGCTCGGTCTGAACGATGAAAAAGTCAGGAAGCCATGTGTGGAGTTGGCCTCGGATGCCATAGACAGAGAGTTTGGAGAGTAAGGCAGGATGCTAGATTCTCAAAAGAACAAGATATGTCCAGAGAGATAGCCCCAATCTAATGTCTAACAATGAGGGCCTCCATCCATTGTTGAGTGAGTAGAAGCACCATGTCCAAGGTAGAGTGACCTGGTTGGAATCCAAATTGGTGATCTGAGATGAGGTTGTTGTAAAAAAGGAAGGTGTTCATATCAAATGTGACTATGAATTCCATTTATGTAATGCAGTGATGTTGGCTGATTTCCAAGCAGATGGAAGATGACCTGGGACAAATTATACAGGAAAGAGCAGAAATAGCATGTGCAAGAGCAGCAGATCAGGTGTGTAGGACACATCAACTGATGCCATCTGGTCCAGTAGCAGAGTCAGTCAAGGGTTGACAGAACCTTCTCCACCTTCTCAGATGCAAATTATACAGAGTGCAGCAGCAGTTGGGTATGACAGGGAAGGATGGGAACTGAGAGTGAGGGGTTGGGGATACGTACCCCCCCCCTCCTTTATGTGAAGCAAACACAGAATCGAGGCATTCAGCTTTCTCAGGAGCGGAATCGCTTTGATGCCATTTGAAGAGAGGGAAAGGATGGAATAGGCGCATACTCCAGAGACAGACTTAACAAGGTGCCCCCAGGTTTTACAGGAGGGAGACAAATTTGAAAGTTCATTCTTGAGGTTGGACAGATGGGGTTTTTTTCACTCTCCTGAGAGTGGACACACTTATTGCAGGCTTTTTGGAATGCATTGAGATTGCCTTCGGTCAGATTTGACTTCTCGGAAGAGAAGGTAAGTTGTTTCAGAGCAACTGCCTCACCACAGGAGTCAATGTACCATGGGTAGGATAACTGAAGATAAGATGGAATGAGTGTGTGTGTGTGTGTGTGTGTGTGTGTGTGTGTGTGTGTGTGTGTGTGTGTGTGTGTGTGTGTGTGTGTGTGTGTGTGTGTGTGTGTGTGTGTGTGTGTGTGTGTGTGTGTGTGTGTGTGTGTGTGTGTGTGTGTGTCAGACAGAGACAGAGACAGAGTTTCTGAGTAAGAATTTCCAGGATGAGTTCACATCAGGGGCAGTACATTTGAGAGACCAGTCTTGAAGAGAGATGGCCACTTGCAGGCCCTGCCAATCTGCCTGAGTGAACTGCCAGACTCACCGGCATTGAGGCAGCTCTCTGAGAATAGCTTGAGAGATGTTGACCTTTCGTAGAAAAGTAAACATATGGGTCATGTAACTGGCTAAATAAAGAACATATTGAAAATCCAGTACAATTAGTTAGAGCAGAAAAAATTGCCAACACACATCACCCCCCTCTCCTCCCCCATCTTCTCCTCTACCCCCCACCGCTCCTACTCCTTCTGTCCTACTCTGCAGCCAAAAATAACCTTTCGACACTTAATGGGAGAGAAAGTCCAGACCAAAGTTGACACTTCATCTGCAAGTGAACCTGGTGGCATCAGCAACTGCATCCTTAAAAACTGTGAATCCTGGCCATTATCTGTACAAGTTTGCAGATCTGTCTCAAATGGACACCTTTCTTCCTTGTGAAAATGAGCTAATGCTATCTCGAATCATAACAGGGGTACGAAGACAAATTATGCTCTGCACTACAGACCTTCAAGGAGTCTGCCCATCATCAGCATCATTGGTTGGTTTGCCCTTTGTAGCCAGACAGACATTCACATGTGATATGTAAACACCATGGAATGCAGTGCATTAGTTTAACGTGTTGGATCTGCAGTCCATACAGAAATGACACACTGAAAGAGTAAGCAGCATCCTGAAAAGACCAGAAAGACTTTTCTGGTATCAAGGAATACCTGAAAAACCCAAAACACATTCTCAAGTATTCCCCTTATCCAGATAATTGTGTTATTTTTCCCCCACTCTCCCTCACCTCTTCTTTTGTTAGTTATCGGTTGGTTTTCTCATTTTCTGTTTCTTCCCCTTCCTATTCTTTTTGTTTAATTCACTTTGTTTACAGCTTGTTCATCCCTTGTGTCCTTCTCCCCCCACCCTTGATCTGACTCTCACCCTCACCTCTACCCTGCTGTTAGTGATTTCCCCCTTTCCATTTTGTTCCATTTCATTCTGCCACAAGCCTCGATCATGTATACAAAATAAAAAATAAAAAAAAGACATTGGCTCTCTGCAGTTTCAGCGGGAATTTGTGATTTGTTCAGGGTGCCAGAGATAACTCACCTCTTCACTTAATACACCGAATCTTAAACTTCCACTGACTCACAGACGGGCCCTCAGCTTCATTTCTATCCAAGGGATGACACACTCATGGTCACAATGCCCTGCCTGTGAAGCACCAATCCGACAGCTTATACAGTCAGAAAGAGAATCAAACGCAGACCAGACAGCTCAGAGACAAGTGAATCACCTCTGCACAATCCTGTCAGGACAGGGCTCCTCATTGGTGGTATCAAGGCACTTAACAATATAATTTCAACAACTGACTAACGTCCATCGTTGCAAACATTTAACCAACCTGGTGCAAATTCAGTGTTGCCATGGAAGCGAATGACTCCAACCCTGTGACCAGCAACTACGATCCTTTCTCCCAACTCCAACTTGGGGTCTTCTGGGGTAGCGCTACTGACAGAAGCAGCTCGTGGGCGTTGGACTGTTCAATAAATACAACAGTGCATTTACACATGACCACTGAATAAACCATTTATAGTGCACAACAATTTTTCACTGGCATTCCCTTAATTTGCCCCACTAAGCTGGAAAACAAAGAGTAGATCATTCATATCCACAGCTTTCGATCTTTTATACCTACAGGTTTAGATATTTAATAACCACAGCAGTAGGGTGAATATACTGGTTCTGGCTCACTTTTCCCCATGTAAATGAATGGGGGATTTTCAGCGATTCATATTTTTTCCCTAAAAATAAACCCCCTTTTTATCCCAAGGTATATTTATTTGTCTCCCCTTTTAACCTGGGGACACTTTTTTTTTTCAAATAATCCATGCAATAAGATAAAGATTTGTTCAAGTACTAAAGTGGTAATGTGATTTGTTAAAGGTGATTCGAAAGAAATATCTAAAACGTCTAACCCTCGGGACACTCTTTATCAATTAACCGATGCATATTGTTTAGCTCACTCATTGAACCTATAAAGATTTGTTCATTCTCAAATTCCTTCAATAATTTAATTTTCTTTGCACAATAATCCCCATCTAAAATATTGAAAAACAAAACATTTGAATCTTTATATTTTTTAAGATACCCCTTTTGTGCCATTACGAAATGATAAACTTCTCTTAATGATCTCATCTGGCCACCGCCCGAGTTGCAAATCATTATTGTGCATAAACTACGCCATAAAAAAAGTTTTGTTTCAAATGTTTTCAGTTCGTGTCATGAAAATGAGGAAGTGTTTTTTTTTTGACATGGTTGTGCTGTGTGAATGAGGAAGTGTTTTTGGACAGTCATGCTGTGAAAAAATAGGAACTATTCTGTGAGACAAGGCCTCATGTTTATATTTTATCTCAGAACACGAACAGGCTTTTAAACATAAGTTTAATCAAAACCATTATAGGGTATTTTAAGTACGTTTTAAAAATGATTCATACAATTTGAGAATATATCACCCAGTTATTTTCCAAGCTGTCTCGCCCGAAGCGTCATTTCCTGTGGCCACACCCAATGATTAAGCAATCTCCTCATCGTTGCCTTATAAGTGATTCGCCAGACAAAGTTTCTGCCAGACGGGATTTTCATTTTTACAACTGAGACATGAGCGATCTTTCTTCCGCGAACAAAACAGCTCAACACAAAGTTGGTAAGCCTGTGTATGGGTTCCTCTTTGAACGATGAAGCAATTGATTATAAATTAAATCGTGATAATTCTGATATATTTTTTTTTTCTTGGCAGGTCCTTGGAAGAAGAGCAGTTTACATATCACGACGAGGTGCATGAAATTAATGCTCTTATTGAAGAGGTCAATCATCTTAGAAGAGAATTGAAAAACATTTTTAATGACTGACACGACGTCTTATCACGGCCTCTGATCTTTTTGCCATCTTGTACCAATGGTAAAAAAACTGAGACATGGACTCACTCTCTTCCGATGAAGATAACAGCTCACTACAAAGTTGGTAAGTTTGTGTATGGTTTCCTCTTTGAACAATGAAGCAATTGATTATAAATTAAATCGTGATAATGCGAAAATATATATTTTTTCCTGGCAGGTCCTTGGAAGAAGTGGAGTTTACATATCACGATGAGGTGCATCAAATGAATGCTCTTATTGAAGAGGTCAATGATTTTAGAAGAGAATTGAAAAACATTTATAATGACTGGTACGAAGTCTTATCACAGCCTCTGATCTCGAATGAATTAAACCAATGGTGAGACACGTGTGTGTGTGTGTGTGTGTGTGTGTGTGTGTGTGTGTGTGTGTGTGTGTGTGTGTGTGTGTGTGTGTGTGTGTGTGTCTCTTTCCCTGTCTGTTTGTCTCTCTCTATCTCTCCCTGTCTGTCTCTTTGTATCTCCCTCTCTCTGTCTGTCTCTCCATCTATACCCTTGACTCATTATTTTTTTTTTTTCAGCTCGATCACACAACATAAGCTGTTGAAGAAATATGGTACAACACATGATTTTCTGGAGGTAAATGTTTCTGAATTATTATTTAGTTATTTGTTTATTTATTCTTTTATTAATATCACTCTCTCTTTGGAATGTCGCCTTATGTTGGTTGCATCATTAGTTTGGACGCGGTTTTACCAGTACACTGGAATTCATTTTATTGGCCTTGGAAGGATGACAGGCTGAGTCGGCCTCCTGGTGTGTTAATTCAGTGGTCAACGAGGCTTGAACTTAGAACCAACACCAGGCTTACTCATATTACCATGTAATTATCTTTATAAAACCTAATTATTATCCACTTTTTGTTTCAAAACAGAATATGGAGTCTGAGTTTCGAAATCACAAGACATCTGAAGAAGATTGCTGGGAAAAATTATACATTCTCGCAAATGAATATTTAATATTTTCAATTTTGATTAATTATATTTGTTTTATTTACAATTACTTGATTTTGAATTTCAAAAAAAGGATCAAGACATGAAGGAGAGGGAGGGAGGGGGTGGGGGGGTAGGTGCGCTCCCCCAACGACCCATCACCCCCTCATCCCACCCCTCCCCTCCCCATGTGTGTGTGTGGGGAAGGGTGGGGGTGGGATGAGGGAAGTGGTGGGTCAAAGGTGGGGGCACACAGGGGGGAGGAGGGGGTGGGGCTTGTGTGGGTGGGGTTTATGTGGGCGGGGCTTGTGTGGGCGGGGCGTGTGTGGGCAGCGCTTGCGTGGGCGGGGCGTGTGTGGGCAGGGCTTGTGTGGGTGGGGTTTATGTGGGTGGGGCTTGTGTGGGCAGGGTTTATGTGGGAGGGGTGAATGTGGATGAGGCTTATGTGGATGAGGTTTGTGTGGATAAATGGATGGGTGGAGAGATGGGTGGATGGGTGGATGAGTGGAGCTTGTGTGGATGGGTGGATAATTTTTTAATTAAATAAACATGTTGTGTGTGGGGAACTAATTAACTAATCACTAATTATGTGAATATGATGAATATGGGTGGAGCTTGTGTGGGGTTTGTGTGTGTGGAGCTTGTGTGGAGATTGTGGGGGGTTTGTGTGTGGTGGGGTTTGTGTGGGGTGGGGTTTGTGTGGAGCTTGTGTGGGGTGGGGTTTATGTGGGTGGGTTTTGTGTGGGCGGAGTTAAAAAGGGGCGGAGTCAAAAAATTTCAATTTATCTTTGTCTTTTGTAATTCCTGTGAATAAAATGAACCTAAAATCTCTTCCCCTTCCAAATCATATATCTTATAAGTCCAAGGAACTGTATCTATTACATCAACAATTTTAAAAAGTTCGTTCGTCCATCGTTTAGTATAACCCTTTTCAAAATGAGATTTCCACCTATATATTCTTACGATATCACCAACTTTGAACTTAGGTTTTCTGACATTAATCTCTTTTTCATATTTTAATTTTGTAAATGTTTCTGATGGCTTCATATTTGTTGACATGTGAACCGTGTCATTATACTTATCCACGATATCCTGAATAAAAGATGACCATTGTTGTGAACCGAGTTGTGTGAATTTTATTATATAATCTCTCTTTTAAGGTACGATTAAAACGTTCAACAACAACTGCCTTCCCTTCATTAAAGGTACTGTATAATGTAATACTGTTATTTTTTAGAAAATTCATAAATGTCTTGTTATAAAACTCTCTACCCTCATCAGTCCACAATTTTTTAGGTTTTCTCTTACTTTTATTAAATATCTGTTGAAAGGCTAACATAAGAGTATTACCTGTTTTGTTTTTTAATGGTACAACCCATGCATATCTACTCCTCAAATCAATAACGGTTAAAGCATACTTGTACCCCTTATCATTATTGAGTTCAATCAAATCAGCAGACCAGATATAATCTACTTCCTTGGAATAAACTTTCCTTCTCTGAAACTTTGTGAATATTGGTTTATGTAATTCATCAGCTAATTGCTCTTCAGTCTTAATGACATCATTAGAGCCTATAAGTTTTTTGAATTTCCAAGTCCAAGTTTCAATTTAGCACTGATCATCTTCACAATGAACCGATCAACTTTTTCTCTCAAGGTTGGATTTTGTATCAGAGAAAAATTATACAACATTTCTCTATCAGCTTCATGCTTTTCTTCCAACGTTGTGGTATTCCCATAATCAATATCGTGTCTCATGCACACTTCATCAACTCTATTGCTGGGTTTGCTCCATGATTTAGGATTGTCTGCCTCATCTAATCTTTTATCCAAGTTTGTGCCTGGACCACAGAAAGAATACCCTGGAAGATGTAATTCCCCTGGTATTCCAGTAGTTGTAAATTTACTTCCTGATAAAAACTTTTGAATATCTCCTCCTCGTTTGTGTTTGGAGATAAATTGATTTTTTTTTGAACCACACACCGAACATATACCTTTTTGTATAACCCTGTTATTTTTACTTTTAATATATGAAATATTTTTAGTATTCATTTTCTTTTTACATTTGAGACAATAACTCATTTATTTATGTGAAAAATTCCTGCAGAGTGCAAAAACCTTTTTAGTTTCCAACATGCACATTTGAATCTTAATTTTTAAAACATAAAGAATCCTTAGAAATGCCTTCACTCTCTCCTCCATTTATTTAAGAAAAAAAATAAAAATGAAAAACTTGAATTAAAATGAATATCTTGTCGATGTCAATAGTCTTGTAGAAAATATTTCAAATAGACTTGTCAATTCTTTGTTTTTCCTCCTCGGTGGGTTGAGTTATTTTCTGTAATACCACCAATCTTTTTTTAATCTCACTGGTTTCCATATTTTGATATTTATTTTGTCTCGCTCTTTCCTCCCTCTCCTTCTCCCTCTCCTTCTCCCTCTCCTTCTCTCTCTCTCCTCCCTCTCCTTCTCTCTCTCTCCTCCCTCTCCTTCTCTCTCTTCTCCCTCTCCTCCTTCTCTTTCTTCTCCTTTTCCTCCTCTTCCTTCTCCCTCTCCTCCTTCTCTTTCTTCTCCTTTTCCTCCTCTTCCCTCTCTTCTTCAACTCCTTCCTCATCCCTTATTATCCTTGAATCGCTTACACCCCATAGAATATTATACATATATTCATCAGGATTTCTTGTTATTCCTGTGTCCAAAATAATTTTTTTTACAACAGGAAACCAATAAAATTTCTTTTGAATTTCTAAAAGAGCCTTACCTTTTGTTAACTTTATAATTTTTTCATTATTTAACATTCTAATTAAATCTAAAGTTGTCGGTTTCTCAACATCAGCATAATGCCAATCTTTTATTGAAAATACCTCATTCTCATGTTGTGGAACATATTTATTAAAATACCGAATACCCTTTTCTTGAAGGTATGCTTGGACACAGAAATGATAATTTTCTTGAAGCCTTCTTGCTGTCATTTATGTATTAGAAATATATGTTAGAATAATATTATGGCACGAAACACCTCCCCATAGTTAAATCATTTTGTATTTCCTTACTTATTATATATAATCCTGTTTTTTCTGTTTTCATGATATAAACAAGGGCAAAACCATTATTATATTTACCCTTATTAAATTCTTTTATTTGTTGTTTCCGAATCGTGGCCCCACAAAACTCATTCTCGATACCAAGTGGATAATATTCTTCCTTACGAGACTGATTTAATTGTTCCAGGTCTTCGAGGTTAATTTTAAATGACCAATTATACCCTAAATCATTCATATATCATACCCCCATTGTTCTATTCTCATACAAACGATACGCCCTTCTTTATAAAAATTTATTTTAATTCGAACTGTGAATTCTGTATGACCTGGAGATAATATCAACACTTCTGTATCTTTGGAATACACGGCCGTTTTATTTAAAGATATATATTGTGATAAATCGCTTAATCTCACCAAGTCATTCGCGTCAGTCGGGCTTGGATAATTTTTTAATTTATAAGCATTTTTCATGTTAATATTTTTGGTTATATTATATTTATGTCATTCAGCCTGTGCCTTTGTGTAATAATTTGATAAATCAATATCCAGTTCTTGAGATACACCAAAAATAGAACCATCTTTACCAACATAAGTCATTTATATTAGATTAAAAATAATATCATATAATTTTTTATTTTTGTTGAGTTGAAATAACACATATAGACATAATTGACCACAACACTTGGAATTTAATTTTTGGACTTGAAATGTTTGATAAACACCATTCTGTAAGAATTTTATGACTTCAACAGGTGGTGGAAGACCAAAACTATCAAAATAATATTTGTCTTGACTATTAAAAATACAAACCCAATGAGAACCGTTCCCATCATTATCTTCTAAGTTCATAATAATATTCTTTGTATGTTTCGGCACATTTGTTAATTCATCTCTCATACAAATAACCACATGATGAATTTTTAATTTCTTACAATGTTTGACAAGTTGTAAATTTGATGTTGTATTCTTTCCAAATTCTTTAAACCACTCATCAATGCTCATTTATTTATTAGAAAGATATAATCCATTACCTCTTTTCGTTAATTTTACACCTGCTTGTGCTATAGAAGAAAGCATATCTCCAACTAACAATCTCGCTTTATCAGGCAGACCTTCAAGTTTGTCAGCAAAATCTACAATTACACCACTTCCACTAATTTGTTTCTCCAACTCTTTGTTATGTCTTTCCAATTCTTTTTGAGCCTGGAGTTGAGCCTTCCTTTCGTTGGCAGTTTTCACCGCTGTTGAAATACCACCCATCAATGCTCCAACCGCACTTAAACCAGCAAATAAAGGAATTAGAAATGGGAGAAATCCTCCACTCGTCTCTCTTATTGAATATTTTTTCAACATTGGTTTTGTCATTTTAATTTTAAGTGAGCCAGTGTCATTCAAGATTTTAACCTGATCTCTTGTGAGCAAAACATCAATTCTTACTGCTCCTTTTCTCTGAATTGTATTAACGTTAATCGTACAAGGCTTTTGATTTTGAACACAAGATGATAGTTTATGAAGATTGATTTGATTAACATATACCCCAGTTGGTACTTTGCCACTCATTTATTTAACAAAAAATTATGTGAGACTAATCATCACACCATTATCTGTATTAATCTGTAATTCTGTTTCTTCCAAAAGCAAACAATATGTATCAACTTCTTCACTCTCTCCTCTTTCAATGTATAGGGAAGTATCCACTCGATTAGACTTTATAGTTTCCTTTTGAGCGCTCAGGTCAAACGCATAGATTGTATACAAACTTTTAAATGCTGTCATATCCAAAATAGGTTCTTTATTTCCATTACTTTCACACACCTTTTGGTAAGACTTGTATGCTTCAGCAAAATCATTTTTTCCCAATTAATTTCCAATCTATCTCGTGGATAAAATGTTCCATCTAGAGAAACGCGAAGTTGTTTCACCTTGGCATTATCACTCAATGCATTATTCTTATCAGTCACAGTATCACCATCTGGCTTTTTTAAAATGATCCACAGATATCGTGGCTTTCCTTCCAGAACACCCAAATTCCATGTGTAAGTAGTTTGGTTGAGTTTAACGTGTTGACATCTTCTTTTGAGGTATGACACACTGAGTGGTTTCTTTGAGTTAAGTCTTCTATTCAACATCTCTTCTGTTTTAAGATTAGGAGTATATTCACTGATATACCAACTCATTTCCTCAATTACAAATTTATTCTGATCACCAAAAGCATTACCAACACCAAAAAGCAATCTATTTTCATTATCATTCCTTTGTAGTTGAAATCTAATTTTAAGACCATACAGAACTTTATCATGATCACAAAATCCAAATATACCTTAAAGAGGAAACTATTTTACCACAGTAAAACTATTTTCTGCTTTTGTATCATTATACGCTCCTTTCCTTTGAGTATATCCAGGGTCTGTGTTTGTTCCCGTTGACATATCAGGAATAAAACCTTCGACAGACCCCTTTCCCATTCTATCACTGAATTTATAGAGTGTAAATTTCATCATTTCAGATACAGCAGAGACATAATCAACCGCTTCAACTTCTTGTGTTCCAATATACAAACGCACACTATCAAACATTTTCCAGAAGAAATCATTTACAAGTGTAGCGTTTGTGTTAGTCGCAGCCTTAGTGAATTTAAATTTACACAACAAGAAACTTTCGGATAGATTCAAATAGGTTTGTTGATTATTTATTTCAAAACTTTTTGTACCATTCGTATTCCAGTCTGTTCCAGTTATTGCATTTACCTTGAAGTAATCTTCTTTTTTAGTGGAGTTTGAGATAATAATAGTATCATCCAAATGATAGATACTATCAATTGCTTCCATACTTGTATTTATTTAGGAAAAAAGATGTTAAAACGTTTGAAACCCTGATCCAAGTATTCGAATTATTTTCTGTCGTTCTTGGGGGGACAACTGAGTTTTGCCTTTCTTAATTTCTTTTATTGCTTGTAATTTATGAGATTCCTTCTGGGCATCTTTTATGCTCTTTACAACACCTGCTACATTTCCCACAGCAGAAGCAGTTGAACCAATTAGATCTTTATGTTTAAGAATAGTTGAACCAATACCCATTAGAGTATCAATTATCCCATCTCCTCTAAATTGATGTCCAACACCCCTTTGTCTCTTAGGTTTATAGTATCCTCTACCAAGATACATACCTTCACCCTTGTAGTATGGGGAAAGGAACATCCCATCCCCTGTAATTATTTTATATTTTCCCAACTCGTGTTTCCTCACAATAACCATCGTATTTATTTATTGGAAAACTTCACGTAGGTGAATTCTGATAGATATAACTTCTCCATTAAAAGAAATCATACGATTATCTTGGTCGGTTATCCAAAAATTTACTCTGTGTATGGTTTTTCCTGACACAGGGAGATAAACCAAATTTTTGGGTTCCATATTGAATTTATAACCAATTGCGGTTGAGTATGTGCTGAATGAAAATATTGTATTTGTTTTTTTCCATCATTATAAGCACCATCAATCAATTCACAGTGAATTAACACCGAATTTATTCCTGAGGATATTTGAATGACATTATCATTGTAAAATGTCCCATTAGTTTCAATCTTTTTTGAGGAGAAACCCAATAACTCTCTAAATGAATTATCAATTGTGAAATCAACCTTGTAGTTATTTTTAACTTTAATTGTTGATTTTGAAGTATGTTTTTGAATGTCTATAACAATATTTTTGGTTCATCACCCTGTTCTTTCATAAGACGAGCAATTTCGGAAGATATTTGAGAAATCTCATATGCCGGTGAGACCGTTATCATTTTGTATCCGCTTCCGGGATTATAACTAAACTTGTCATTTTTATCAGTTATATTAAATAAGGTATTATAAGTTTCCATGGACAATAAAGATGCCTCATATTCTTTTGTTGGGTCAAGTTGTAGTGGGTATGGGAATGAAGATGTGTGGTCGCTTGTTGTGAAATTAAAACTCAGGATTGTGCTTCTCAGCTTATTTAGTATGAGATAAAATGTCTTTATATTGAGATTTATTAATTATTTTCATGTTCATCAACTGGTCTAAAATGGCTGATGCTTCATTAAAACAGTTGTTATTTCCAGCCTTCTTACTACCTAACAACAATAACAGTCGATTAACCAATTGTGATGGGTCATTTGGAAGAAAACTAATACCTGAACCAAGGATACTAAAAGCCTTAATAATTTGTTTCTCCTTCTCATTTTTCCTACTTTTACTAGAAATACTAACCCTATAATTTAGAGTGTTCAGCAGATCAATATATACTCTACCATCATTATTTTTCATATCCAATGGTTTATCAATATACTTTGATTCATCCCTCACAGTTGAACCTTGTCTTCCATCTTTTGTGAGAAGAAACATTAATCTCGGAGTTAGTTTAACAGGGGGTTGAGCAGAACCAAAGAACCTTAATTCATCATTAAATATCAATACCTTTTCTTGAACAAGATGAAATATTGCTGGTTGTTCTGTTGGAATGAGTCCTGCTTTGGTTTTTGAATCCGCTGAATATTCATTGTTTTGAAGAGCATTCACAATATAATCAGGGGGTAGATTAATCTCTTCCAGTTGTTGAAATAAACCTTCATCATCATATTCTAATTCTCCTAAATGCTCTAATTCTTCCTCCGTCATTTGATCAAAATCTTTTAACATTTGAAGTTTTTTAGGAGTATATTCTACTGTGGGAACTGTGGAAATATCTTTCATATTTTCTTGGGAAGTTTTTAAAAGTGGTTTAAAAAATTTCTCTTGTTTTCTTTCAAATGCTTCTTCGCCGGTTAGTTTCTGTCTGTGTTTCTTCTTTATGTCTTCCTGTTGTTTTACAACTTTTGAAACCAACTCTTGATGTTCCTTAAATCTTCTTGCTCTTTCTTTTGCATCCATTTATTTATTGTAAAATATCATTTAATGAATTGTAAAGATCAACAGGGAAATTTTCCTTTTCTTCATCATTCAAGTAGATGTGTTCAAATAAATCCTTTTCTTTAAATATTTCATCAAATTCTTTATTAACATAAATGCGAGTTGTAATTTCTTCTTCACTAATACTTGCATCTCTGCTTTTCATACGTTTGCGTTGAGTTTCTTCATCAACATCAAAACCGAATGATAAAATCTTCACTCCGCTCAGATGTTTAATAATTTGTCTCGTTCCTTCTGGATTAGTTTCTAATATCCCAAGACCACCAGATTTTAGTTTCCTTAACTCACTCTTACAATGTGAATATTTTGTTGTACCAAGAGAAACCTCCTCAAATATTTGACCTTCATTCCTCAATCGCATATGTTCCTCCACTGAAATATAGTGATAATCTTCACCTTTTACTTCTCCAGGTCTTATTGCTCTAGTTGTTGTTGTTGATACAATGCGTATCATGGGGTGTTTTTTAAGTACATTTACAATATTCTCATTTGTACTACACAAGAACCTTGATTTATGAAAGTTTTTTTTCCAGAAGCAGATTTACCCACAAGATTTACAATAATAGTTGTCATTTATATATGTAATTGTTAATAAAACAAAAAATATATCCCTTAATATCTCATCTTGTTTCACAACAATATATTTATATTTTTCAGTCGTGTGCTTCATGTAATCCTCAAATTTCTTTTTACTACATAATGTAGAACAATTATCTCTCCAAAAATTATTGATATCTATTGAATTTAACTTGAATAAAATAAAAGTATTAGCATTGTTTCTGATGGAACGACGAGGAAGTTGAAAGTACGATTGACTAAGATAAATACAATTACAAGAAGAATGTCTCCCTCTTGTGTAGTAGCTGTCCATTACCGTTGGGTTTCTCTCATTAACACAATCATCAAAGATAACGAGGTTCTTTTTTGATTTATCCAAATCTTGGGGAGACGGTATATCATCCGTATTATCACTAAGAATAAAAGTTATTGGATTTGATTTCTTTTTACATCTCTGTGTATCACAAAATAGTTGAATTATATCTTCAATGTTATAATCATTTAGGTTTTTTTGAAGATTAAATAAACCGATTATATCTTCTTTTTGAAGACCAGCATTAAAACCTTGTGAGAGTAGTTGATACTCTGGTTGAAAACTCGACTTTGTGAAAATTATTAAATTATCATAATCTAAAAAGTTGGGAGTGAGGAGCATCTTTAAAAGTAAGCAGGTTTTTCCACATCCACTTGAACCAACTATGAGACATCTTAATGAATTTGGGAGATTTTTATGGTTGTTAAATTTTATCTTATTTTCCCAAATGGGTAAAAAAATCATTCATTTATATATTTGGAAAACAGGTTATTTAATTTATTATTGGCTTTTTTAGAAACTCTATATTTTATCCTAAGTTCAGGTTTAATTTCAAGATAATCCATTATTTTATTTATACAATATCTTGTGTTGATATTTCCCTGAAAATCACATCCATGAATAATATATAACAACAATCCTTTGAACATTTCTCTAATACGTTCAGTTTCTTCCCTTGTAAGGAAAGGTGTGTTATCACCCTCATACTTTACATTCATTTCTCTTATCAATCTTGTAAAGTAATTCATTTTTGGTGTAAATCTAAAAGAATTCTTTTCCTTTTTATATTTTTTATTATCATTAATTAGAAGATAATCACAGAATATACATTGTTTATAGGCTTTTGACTCTGTGTTTAATCCCCGTCTTTCACACGCAGGACAATTCTCAAATTTGTCATATGGAGAATCAGGAAAGTCTAGCATATTTATAAAGTAAAACTTTACTTAAACTGAAATTCATCTATACTTTCAGTTGTATATTGACTCATATTTAATAATATTACCATCGATATCGATATACTTTTTTTCATTACCAGATTCAACGACAACATTTTTTATATTGAAGGTAATTTTAAAATGATCGTTAACTACTATTGAACGAAATATCATTTCACCTGATATATTAACATCCTTTATTTCATCAGGATTTACATCTTTAGGGTTGTTGAAAAAAAATACAAATTTCTCCTTGCATATTACAGATGGTCTTATCTTTTCTTTCTAAAGCTTCATCCATAAGGTTTTTGTTTTTTGATACTTTTTCTTGTTTCATTGCTTTTTCTAGTTTTGAATATATTACCAGAAGGAGAGGAGAAACTTTTGTTAGAGATACTTTAATTGATGTTCTAACAGGTATACTAAAAGCCCTTCCACTGAAGGAAATTGAATAACTCATATTATTTACCATAATTGTTTTTATCCAATAGTTGTTATATTTATCTTTGTTCAATTTTACATCCTTGACATATTTCTCAGTATCTTTAACAAATGAAGAGATTGATTGAAACTTTGTCTTTTGTGTCTTGAAACATTGTATTTATTAAGTGAAAAAGTTGGAGGATAAAATGGTTTTAAGCAGAGATTCACCTGTAAAATAAACGAAATTTTCATCAAGAAAATTTTAGTTTAAGCAAAGATTTATTATATAAATATGGTGAATACAACATACTGCGATGTTTGTAATCACAAATATAAACATTATAGAAAACACCTCCGAACCAACAAACACACATTTAATCTATTTCATAAAATATCTCCTCTTGAGTTGGAAAGAAAACATTGTGATATCTGTTCAAAGGATGTTTTGAAGAGAAGTTATAATAGACATCTTCAATCACAAAAACACAAGAAAAATGAGTTTAAAGTAAAGGGAGACTATTATATTGAAAACCCTGATGGGGCATTTAAAGGGCATATAAAAATAAGGATTTTTCAATTTGGAGAACCCGGTCCATCATCAATAGCTGAATCAATTGAAATAGTGAAACCTGATGTTGAAAAAGTTATTAAAAAGACATTAAAAGAAATGAAAACTTTAAAGTTTTATATGGGAGTGAAAATGAATATGAAAAGACAAGATGAAGAACAAACTCCTTATATGAGAACAGATCTTCATTTTATAACATCATTTCAAGATTTTTTAAATAGTGGGGTTTATGAAGAACTATCAAAACAAGAGGAGGATATTGATAATACAGTGGTAGGAAGTTGATTCAATATTTTAAAAAATCATCTTTTTAGATATACACATTCTAAAATCAAACCCTCTTAAAGCTTCTTCTTATATTGAATTACCAAAAGAAATAAAACTAAAGAAGGCAGTTGTTAATATTAAGAACAATGATAATAAATGTTTTCTCTGGTCTGTTCTTGCTCACTTTCATCCACCAAAATGTAAATCAGAAAGAAAAAATAAATAATGACCGTTTTTACAGCCATTTTTCCCTGCTGTGCAGGGGTTTGGCTTTTTGTGAGGCAATGTTTTATGGCCGGATGCCCTTCCTGACGCCAACCCTGGTCGCCTCTTACGACACACAGGGATATGGTACACCTATTCTAACCGGGGCATACACCGGGACCAGTACACTGGCACTCATTTCGCCGACCTCGGAAGGATGACAGGCTGAGTCAACCCCCTGGTGTTAATTCAGCAACCAACGGGGCTTGAACTCAGGACACTGGGATCCCAAGCCGCCACCCTAACCACTAAGCCAACACCAGGCTTTAATTCAGAAAGGGTAAAACAATATATGAAATATGAGAATACCTTGGACATTAAAGATTTTAAATTCCCAATGCCACTAACAGATATTCCTAAATTTGAGAAAAAGAATAATCTTTATATTAATGTATATGGATTAACGGATACAAACAAAGTTCAAATATTAAAAATTTCAAACAACTATAAAAATGAAGAAACACACATTGATCTTTTATATTTTAGTGTTGGAAATAATTCACATTACACATAGGCCTACATCAATAATTTATCAAGATTAATCTCTTCTCAAGGTATTCAGAACAGCAAACAAAATATACCCTTGTAAGCGATGGCTTAATTCATTTCATACAAAAGAACGATTAGAACAACATTCAAAATATTGTAGTAATCATAAATCAGCTGTAATTACAATGCCTAAACCTGGTGAAAAGATTTCTTTTGAAGATTATAATAAATCTATCATGCACCCATTTGTGATATACGCTGATTTTGAGTGTATCCTTAAAAAGATAAATACTGCTTCTCCTAATCCAAAAGAATCATATAAGCCTACAAATAAATATCAAAAACATATTCCTTGTGGTTTCTGTTATTATATCAAATCATCTGTTGGAGAAAACTATAGCAAACTTGAACATTATAGTGGAAAAAAAGCTTCACAAGAGTTTGTAAAACGATTAGAAAAGGATTGTATAAGACTCACTAAATTAATGAAAGAAACAAATGAACCGATGAAATTAACCAAAGAAGAAAAATTAGAATTTAGAAAGAACAATATCTGTCATATTTGTGAGGGGGAAATTAAGGAGTCTAAAGTTAGGGATCATTGTCATCTTACTGGTAAATATAGAGGTCCCGCTCATTCCTGTTGTAATCTTAATTATAAATTACCTTCTTTAATTCCAGTCTTTCTTCACAACAGCGCCAACTATGATACACATCTATTTATAAATGAACTTTCAAAAACACCAGGGAATATTTCTGCCATAACAAACACAAGTCAAAAGTATATTTCATTTACAAAAATGATATTCACAAAACCTTTAACTCGTATTAGGTTTCTAGATTCTTACAAGTTTATGGGAACACCACTAGCCTACCTCGCATCAAATCTAAGCTCCACGGACTCTTTTCCAAATCTTAATTCATTCTTTCCAAAAGAGGAAATTCTCACTAAAGAGGAAATTCAGATTAAAGAGAGAATTCAAAGTAAAGAGGAAATTCGAATTAATGAGGAAATTAATGAAGAAATTCTAACTGAAGATGAAATTCTAATTATAAAGAAAATTCGAACAATGAATGGAATTCTAACTAAAGAAGAAATTCAGATTAAAGATGAAATTCTGATTAAAGAAGGAATTCTTACGAGAGAGGAAATTCAAACAAGGAATGAAATTCAAAGTAAAGAGAAAATTCTTACAAGTAAGGGAATTTATCCTTATGATTATATGGATTCATTTATGAGATTTAAAGAAACACAACTTCCTTCAAAAGAAAGTTTCTATAATAACCTTTATGAAGAAGAGATAAGTGATAAGGAATATAAACACACACAAGAAATATGGAAAATATTTAAGATAAAGAACCTTGGAGAATATCATGATTTATATCTAAAAACAGATGTTTTATTGTTAGCTGATGTGTTTGAAGCTTTTAGATCACTCTGTCATAATAAAAATTGTTATGGATTAGATCCTGCCCACTATTTCACAGCTCCTGGTTTAGCTTGGAGTGCAATGTTGAAAATGACAAAACAAGATATAGATTTAATCAGTGATGTTGATATGCTTTTGATGATTGAGAAGTCCAAGAGAGGTGGAATATCACAAGTATGTTCAAAAAGATATGCTAAAGCAAATAATAAATATATTCCAAATTATGATAGTGAAAAAGATAGTAATTATTTGATGTATTTTGATGCTAATAATTTGTATGGATGGGCAATGTCTCAATCTCTGCCTTATGGTAAATTAGAGTGGGTGGAAGAAAAGGATTATGAAAAGGCTTTGATGAATATTGTTATTTCTTCTCAAGAGGAATTGAATGACGAAGAAGAAGGTTATTATTTTGAAGTTGATTTGAGGTACCCGAGTGATCTTCATAATAAGCATAAAGACCTTCCTTTTGCATGTGAGAAAGAAACCCCAAAGAAAGAATGGTTCAGTGATTATCATAAAAGTTTTAATATTAAAGGCAAATCAACAGAAAAGTTATTAACAACATTCTATGATAAAGAGGGATATGTTTTGCATCAGAGAAGCTTAAAACAGTTTTTGAGAGAAGGATTGAGAGTAGCTAAAATTCATAGAGTTTTAAAATTTAAACAAAGTCCTTGGGTGAAAAAGTATATTCAATTCAATACAGATATGAGAGCAAATACAAAAGTAAAATTTGAAGGGGACTTTTATAAATTAATGAATAATGCTGTATTTGGAAAGACTATGGAAAATGTTAGAAACAGGCAAAACATTAGATTCGCAACATCTTGGAAAGAAGCTTCGAGATTGATAAATAAACCAAGTTTTGAGAGAGAAGAGGTTTTTTCAGAGAACTTTTCTGCAATTCATATGAAAAAGGAAAGTATTGTAATGGATAAACCAATTTATATTGGAACAGCAGTTCTTGATTTATCAAAGATATTGATGTATGATTATTTGTATAATGACTTAAAGAAAGAGTATGGTGAAAATGTTACATTGTTGTATATGGACACTGATAGTTTTATCCTAGATATAAAAACTGATGATGTTTATAAAGATATGAAGAAAAATATTGGAGTATATGATACAAGTAATTTCAGCAAGAAGAGTGAGTTATTTTCCAAAAAGAATGAAAAGGTTATTGGTAAGTTTTAGGATGAGTTGGGTGGAAAAGTAATGAGTGAGTTTATTGGATTGAGAGCAAAGGCATATGCTTATAAGTATGGTGATCAGATTGATAAGAGGTTAAAGGGAATAAAGAAATATGTAATAAAGAAATCAATAACTTTTAGAAATTATTATAATTGTTTGATGAATAAGAAAGAAGAATATAGGAAAATGAATACAATAAGAAGTTATAAACATAACATATATAGTGAAGAAGTAAATGAAAAGGCATTAGGAGCCTTTGATGATAAGAGATTTATTTTAGATAATGGAATAGATTGTGTTCCATATGGATATTGTATGATAGAATGTATAAAATAGATTGTGTTTTAACGATGGGAAGATGGGTTAGGGTTTTTTAAGGGCCACCGCCGCGTTTTTTCGCAATATATAAATGGTCAAACCAAGTATTAATCAAACTCAAGAGTGGAGAAAATCTCAGTCTTGGTATATAAATGGAAAACATAATGAATGTGAAAAATATCAAATAAGTCTTATTGAAAAAATAACTAAAACAAAGGTAAATAAAACAAATAAGCAAATCAATTTAAAAAGTAGTAAGTTAGAGGATGTAAAGAAAAAAATGAATATCCTTGAATGGACTGAAAACTTTGATGGTTATCAATTGAACAATGAAAAAACAATTTACTATAATCTCAAAATGATATGTGGCTCAGGAGGTGGTCAAACGAGAGCATTAAGAGAAGTTTATCATTTCGTAATGGCACAAAAGGGGTATCTTAAAAAATATAAAGATTCAAATGTTTTGTTTTTCAATATTTTAGATGGGGATTATTGTGCAAAGAAAATTAAACTATTGAAGGAATTTGAGAATGAACAAATGTTTATAGGTTCAATGAGTGAGCTAAACAATATGCATCGGTTATTTGATAAAGAGTGTCCCGAGGTTTAGACGTTTCAGATATTTCTTTAGAATCACCTTTAACAAATCTTTATCTTATTGCATGGGTTATTTGAAAAAAAAGTATCCCCAGGTTAAAAGGGGAGACAAATAAATATACCTTGGGATAAAAAGGGGGTTTATTTTTAGGGAAAAAAAATATGAATCGCTGAAAATCCCCCATTCATTTACATGGGGAAAAGCGAGCCAGAACCAGTATATTCACCCTACTCACAGCTTTATATTTTTAACCCTTTGAAGCCTGAGCTTCTTGGACTTTCGGCTCCCCCACCGTGAATCTTCTGAGAAAAATCCAGCCGCTTGGGTATATGAAGGTTTGAACAGCAGCCGGTTAAGCAGCTGCAAGAGTATATAGAAGTTTGAATTGTGGCTGGTAAAATGGCCGCTAGGGTTCAAAGGGTTAATTTACACAGGTTTAGATATTTTATATCCACAGGTTTAGATATTTTATATCCACATGTTTAGATATTTTATATCCACATGTTTAGCTATTTTATATGCACAGGTTTAGATGTATTATATCCACAGGTTTAGATATTTCATATGCACAGGTTGAGATGTATTATATCCACAGGTTTAGATATTTAATATCCACATGTTCAGCTATTTTATATCCACAGGTTTTGATATTTAATATCCACAGGTTTTGATATTCAATATCCAGATGTTTAGCTATTTTATATCCACAGGTTTAGATATTTAATATCCACATGTTCAGCTATTTTATATCCAGAGGTTTAGATGTATTATATCCACAGGTTTAGATGTTTAATAGCCACAGGTTTAGATATTTAATATCCACATGTTCAGCTATTTTATATCCACAGGTTTTGATATTAAATATCCACATGTTTAGCTATTTTATATCCACATGTTTAGATATTTTATCACCACACGTTTCAATGTTTTATATCCACAAGTTTAGATATTTTATATTCTCAGGTTTAGATATTTTATAACCACAGGTTTTGATCTTTTCAAGAGAGAGTTGTCTGAAAAATATGCAGATGGAGTTGTCATTGTTAGGAGGATGGTTCAACACACGTATGAACAAGTGATGGGAGAGGAGGGAAAATCGCAGCCAGCGGTAATCCTATGGCTTGGGACGTGCAAGTTCAGTACAAGGGCAATGGGAATTTTTTTTCATGATGTAAACTCCGCCGCCATGGAGTAGTTCAGACCTATCAAATCGGAGGAGACAGTAACTGGGGCGAGCCACTAAGGAGTCAGGGACGTCCTGTAGGAGGAAGGGTTCTATGTAAAAAGCATAGCACAATCTGATCATGGTGCCGATAAATGTGGTGTTGCTCCTTCAGGAGCTAAACTCAAAGGTCTGCAGACTAGGTAAGCCAAAGTACAATGTTAAAATTAATGTATGCCTTGGAAAAATAATCCTGGACAGCATGCAGACATGTTTATTGGTTCAAACCGAGTCTGGGTATTAAGGTTTGAAGTGCCACCACAGAAAGATATAATCAATGGATGGCATGGTTGTAGCATTGAGCAAAGAGAAAATAAAGCAAAAGTATCTGAAGTCGAGTTAAACTGATCTAACCTGCCAGTAATCCAGGGCTTGCCGATGAAGACTTGTTCACTGCTCCTTTCCCTGGGCAACTTTGAGCTTCAGATTTCTTTGAAATTTTTACGAGAGGTACAAATATCCCTGCAAACATACACACAAACCTGTGTAGGGGGGAGGGGGACAAACAAAGTAACAGTCATCGTAGCTTTATTGTATTTTTAGGAATTATTCTTACAATATGCTCTCACTATAGACAGATTGGTGGCCTTATGATTCATGATCTTTCTTTGGATCTTACCCTTCCTGACCTCTTGGCCCTCTAATACTCCCCAGCCATACCCACTCACATTCATACTGCCCAAGTACATTCTCTCAACTCGCATCTATTCCTTTGTCCCTATTTCCCTCATCCCCGAGTCCAACCTTTCAAGCATTTTTTTTTCAATTTCCAATCCTTCACAATGGTTGTCTCCTGGACCTGGAGCCGAATAGAAACAACCTTCACTGGATCCACCGCCGAGGTTTGACAGCACTTAAATCCTATGTGCTTGCATGATAAATTAAACTTGGTTGATAAACAAATTTCACACACACACAACATTTAATGACAAAAAAATTCTAAATACTAAATAATGTAGCATTGTCAGCCTTACAGCAGCTTAACTTAAACTTTATCAGAGAGTTAGGAGGGAATTTAGTCCCTAGACACAGATTAGAAAGTGGAGATGCTCAACAATGCCTCAAGGCTGGCAGTTGGCGAAACATGCCTTGTAACAGAGAATAATGAGTCAAAGCTTTCTGGGAATGATACATTGCCCTTTCTAACTTTACCGTAGAACTGTTGCATACGGAGACATAACCCAGGAGAGTGCACAAAGACTCAAGATGCTGGTTAAGAATGAGTTGGTGGAAAGCATCCCTGCAGCAAACAAAGCAACCAAAAGTGCAATAACTTTTCAACCACCTACACAGCTGGGGCATCACGTTAATATTAAATCACCTTATCAATAACAAACAATAATCACAAAATAAAATAGTTGGCAGTTCCCCATCATCATATTATTTTCAGTACAACAAACACCAATTTTTACAGAAATCACAAGCAATCTGGTGCTGGAAGCATAACCACCATTCCTTGTCAGGTCTGATGTTGATTACAGACCCAAGATCTCAGGGTACAAACTATTATCTTGTTGATAAGCATTTAGGGCTCTGGATAATAGAGTGAAGCAATAGTTTTGGAGATTTCAATCCGATTGTCTCACAAGCTCGTGCTTGCTTATGGACATTAAAAATGCCACATGCTTTTTGAAAATGATGTGTCAATGCAAACTGGGGCCACAGACAAATTACAAATATCAATCTTAGCTTCATCCAGAGGGTTGTAATCACCACTGGAATGGCAAGGTGGCTAATGCCTAACCAAAACTGGTGTGGTCAAGAGTCTCTCTCAAGAGCAAGATCAGAACACAGGGAGACGATTCCACTGGTGGGAGATGTGGAGAGGGGAGGGAGCTATAAATGATATAATTTGGAGCAGCTGTGCACGTGTACGACAGATCCAGATCGCTATGGAACTGATCCTGGTGGTGGGAAAATGGTAAAAGGTAGAAAAGCCTTTCGCTGTTCTCAGCAAGTACTCACCATGATTTGGTGGACACCTGAAGTAGCGAACACTATGGACACTGCCGTCATGCTTTCCTATGGGCTGATCCAACTCAATACCAGCCCACTGGCCACTTGAAAACTGTGTTGAGCCCACAAACCTCAGCACTCCACTCTGCAGGATGGAATGAAGAGAAGGGCACCATGACACGTGTTCTGATAATTAATCAGTCCAACTCATTCCTCACCAATACTCCCCCCACAAAAAAAAATATATGGAGTCTCCTCACCCACAAACCTAATACATTGTTATCAATGACCATCAAATGATCAATTCTAATCGTTTATGATTACATTTTCATAAATCAATGTGTCGGTATAATCGGAGGGCCTGCAGCACCAGGATTTTGTAAACGGGCTCAATGAGTATAAAATTTAATCTCTTTAGACCAAACATCTCTTCCTCAAAATGAGAAGTGGGTAACTTTTTGGGGGGGGGTGAGGGGGAATGGAAGGGAATGTTGGAGGATTAAGGTAGAAAAGTCAAGGTTGAGGAGTTGGAGAGTAAGGACGTGTAAATAATGAGAATTACTGGGGAATACAGAAATGAGGATAGGTGAAGTGCAGGAGGTTTGGGGGAGTGGAGGGGTCACCGTAACCCATCAAAATCAGTGGGTCATGATGTGGGGATCCAGTTTCAAATCTCACATAGAATGTGTATTTGTTCATCAACTACAAATATCCTTTAAATTCCAGAAAAAGTAAATTGATGTCTCATAACATCCATGTCATGCACTAGTAGATCGGCCAGGCAAATGAAAAGGCACTAAAAACGGTGATGACGGCATTTCACGTTAATACTTGCCATTCATTGGTAATCTGTTCTTGATGGGGCTGTAATCAAGGTGTGACCGGATACTCGTCTTACCCATGACCTTTAAGGTCATTATTATATCAAAAAGGTCATGTGAGGTCAAATTTGCCAAAATCACGAATTTGTTTTCTCAAACTTCATAATGGGGAACAAACATTTGAAGGCAAAAACTTTCTAATGTGATAGTTGGATATAGTAAGCACATCTTGAGCCAATATGCACAGAAGCATAAAGGGCAAGTTCAGAATGGAGCTCACGTGGAGTCTTCAGAAAATGGCTTTCTCCATGACTTTGAACTGAAATGAAGCATAATGCTGATCTAGAGCGTACATCATAATCTATATTCACATGCAGCTCTGTGATTACATACAGTGGGGAGAACAAGTATTTGATACACTGTTGATTTTGCAGGTTTTCCCACTTACAAAGCACGTAGAGGTCTGTAATTTTTTATCATCGGTACACTTCAACTGTGAAAGACGGAATCTAAAACAAAAATCCTGAAAATGACATTGTATGATTTATAAATAATTAATTTGCATTTTATTGCATGAAATAAGTATTTGATACATCAGAAAAACAGAACTTAATATTTGGTACAGAAACCTTTGTTTGCAATTACAGAGATCAGACGTTTCCTGTAGTTCTTAACCAGGTTTGCACAGACTGCAGCAGCGATTTTGGCCCACTCCTCCTTACAGATCTTGGGGCTGTCGCTGGGCAACACAGACTTTCAGCTCCCTCCAAAGATTTTCTATTGGGTTCAGGTCTGGAGACTGGCTAGGTCACTCCAGGACCTTGAGATGCTTCTTACAGAGCCACTCCTTAGTTGCCCTGGCTGTGTGTTTCGGGTCGTTGTCATGCTGGAAGACCCAGCCACGCCCCATCTTCAATGCTCTTGTTGAGGGAAGGAGGTTGTTGGAAAAGATCTCGCGATACATGGCCCCAACCATCCTCCCCTCAATACGGTGCAGTTGTCCTGTCCCCTTTGCAGAAAAGCATCCCCAAAGAATGATGTTTCCACCTCCATGCTTCACGGTTGGGATGGTGTTCTTGGGGTTGTACTCATCCTTCTTCTTCCTCCAAACACGGCGAGTGGAGTTTGAACCAAAAAGCTCTATTTGGTCACATCAGACCACATGACCTTCTCCCATTCCTCCTCTGGATCATCCAGATGGTCATTGGCAAACTTCAGACGGGCCTGGACATGCGCTGTCTTGAGCAGAGGGACCTTGCGTGCGCTGCAGGATTTTAATCCATGACGGCGTAGTGTGTTACTTATGGTTTTCTTTGATACTGTGGTCCCAGCTCTCTTCAGGTCATTGACCAGGTCCTGCTATGTAGTTCTGGGCTGATCCCTCACCTTTCTCATGATCATTGAGGCTCCACGAGGTGAAATCTTGCATGGAGCCCCAGACCGAGGGAGATTGACTGTTATCTTGAACTTCTTCCATTGTCTAATAATTGCGCCAACAGTTGTTGCATTCTCACCCAGCTGCTTGCCTATTGTCCTGTCGCCCATCCCAGCCTTGTGCAAGTCTACAATTTTGTCCCTGATGTCCTTAGACAACTCTCTGGTCTTGCCCATTGTGGAGAGGTTGGAGTCTGATTGATTGAGTGTGGACAGCTGTCTTTTATGCAGATAACGAGTTCAAACAGGTGCAGTTAATACAGGTAATGAGTGGAGAATGGGAAGGCTTCTTAAAGACAAAACTAACAAATCTGTGAGAGCCGGAATTCTTCCTGGTTGGTAGGTGATCAAATACTTATTTCATGCAATAAAATGCAAATTAATTATTTTAAAATCATACAATGTGATTTTCAGGATTTTTCTTTTAGATTCTGTCTTTCACAGTTGAATTGTACCTATGATAAAAATTACAGACCCATACGTGCTTTGTAAGTGGGAAAACCTGCAAAATCGGCAGTGTATCAAATACTTGTTCGCCCCACTGTATATTGTTACTCCCTTCATAAAAGATAAACATCTAATTTGACTGAAAATGTGGAGCCAGTTACAATCAAATGCAAAATTCAACATAGAAGAAGCAAGACTTGATGTCAACATTTCTGTCAGAAGATCTTCGCGTTGCATTGACAGAGGGGAAGATCTGGACAAAGGCCGTTGCAGGAGAATGTAGATGACGATGTGATACAAAGTATTGCTGATGTTCTAGAGAGGTTTGAAATGCTCCTGGTGGCAGACTTTGAGAGGGTGAAACTCAAGTGGCACAAGGCATGCTACAGTTCCTTAACTTCAGAAAGAAAACTCTCCAGATTGAGGAAGCAGTGTGTATGCTCTACAATGACTGATTATACAGTACGAGTGGCCCTCAACCTTCTTCATCAAGTAGTGAAGTTGCTTGCCACCAATGAACTGGACACATTGTACGTTTTGCCAGAAGGACAAGAGAAAGCCACACAGAGTGGCAACATTGGAAAAGTCGGCCGAGATAATAGACCACGCAAAAACCGATTTGGTGCTTAATACAATATTAGCAGATGTAAAGGCCCGGTCACACCTTGACGTTTTAGGCAACGTATGCCGATTTTTGAATTTTTTTTTCTAAAACGCTGGCACACGTTGAATACGTTATGGGTAAGTTTTGATAACATTGAGAGCACGCTGAAAAACACTGCCATACATCGTTGTACGTTGGCTTTAAACGTTGTACTTTTTGGTTGTCCTCAAATTTTTTCATGCTTGAAATTTCACGACGTATGCCGGCGTATGACTCACACGTTCCGCTACGCTGGCCACAAGTTGTATGCACGGTCGGCGATCGTTGACAGACGTCAACACATGCTACTTGTAAGTTAATCATAAGTTGAGACACGCCGAGGTAATGTTTAGCGTACCCGAAACTTATTTCTAACCTACAATTAATGTGTTGTTGGCACGTTACGCGATCATTGCCACACATCGACAGACGTTACTTTTAAGTTACTCATAGGCTGAAAGACGTCGGTATAATGGATCGTCTTTGCATCAGCGTCCACGGCCACGGCCAGGACACTTATTTGCAGCATTCTTCAAACTTTTCTTCGGCATGACGAGGATGTTCACACTTCGATGTCTAGCTTCGCTATGATTCCAATTGTCCATCGGCAGCGTCTATTTAAAATAGTCGAGTTTGAGCGTTTTAACACGTTCAGAAGAAACGCTTCAAATTTCCAAACCCCAGCGTCAAAAAACAAAGGCGAGTGACAGCAATTTAAATCGTTCATTGTAAACAATGAAAATAGCTGAGTGGTACCGTTTAAAAGTCGTTGAGTGTAAAAAAAATCCAATTGTTGAGCGCAAGCATCTACTTTCAATAGTGGAGATGCAGCCATTTAAATGGTTGAGTGGCAGCCTATGAATAGCAAACCCTATGTCACCGGCAAAGATAAACTGCCGCACGATATGGATAAGTTAGGCTATCGTTGGGCATAGTTTGTGAACGCCGGCTTCACGATAATTATTCGTTGGTATATCGTATCTATAAGTAATCAAAGTGCTCTATGCACATTATTAGTTCATTGTGCATTTGTCCAACCCGTTATGAATAGACCTAAATCGTAAAAACAAGCTATAGCTCATTGTTGAAAAAGCCCCATAAAAATTAGCCGCGAAGAACTTCGAACAATGGTGAAAAGATGTCTCCGACCCGTGGACACGCGGACGCAAAGACGATCCATCATAACCCACACCCTCCCCCTCACACTCACCTACTACTGCCAACATGAACAAACTACTACTAACACTGATACTGTTACTGCTGACATGGACATCGACTCAAAAAGGACTCGAAAACAGTTGGGTTCCCCTTTTATGAGCACCATTTTTACATACCAATTCCCAAAACCGCTGGGAACACATCTTTATATGGCAGTTGTAAGCTCGAAACACGTTAATTTTTTTTTTTTTTGTCGACCGGAAGACGTCATTGGAATACCTCTACATACGTCGATGTGTGTTGGGACTACGTAAAGAATTGGTTCAAAGCACGTCAAACATAAGTTAGAAATAAGTTTCGCGTAAAAAAAGACATTACTGCGACGTGTTTCGACTTATGAGTAGCTTATAAGTAGCCTTTGTGGACGTGTGTAAGCGTCCACATATCGTGTGTAAAACTTATCCCCATCGCATGCGGAACGTGTGTCATACACCGAGTACGTCGTAAAATTTTGAACATGTTTAAAATTTCTTGACGTACTCTACTTACTACGACGTATGAGAGCGTACTTTAGCGTTCTACTCACGTATACCAAACTTACTCATACCGTATTTGACGTGCCCCAACGTTTTAGACACATTTTTCTTAGGTCGGCATACGCTGGCAAGATCGCCAAGGTGTGACCGCGATGTTGTCACTTCCATTTCTACGGCAGTTATGATTCGAATCGTTGTGCGTCAGCCTTTTAATAGGCTACGTCACGACATCGTCGGCGATGCGTGCAACGCGCTATGCCTAAGTTAGACTATCGTTGGGCATCGGTTGTGTAGGCCGACAACAGGTTCAGCATTCGTTCGTATGTTATCTATAACACAACGAAACGTTCTGTGTCCGTTACCAATGCGTTATACATAAGACCAAGTCGCTATGAATACGTCCGAATCTTTTTAAAAAAACATCAAAAGTTCAACGTAAGCCAGCGTTTTACATACATTTTAATACGTTGCCATCGCTGGCTAAAACGTCAAGGTGTGACCAGGCCTTTAAAGACCTTATAGCAGTCGGACTTTGTTATCATCTCCAATGTGTATAACTTGAACAAAAAGTAAGCATGAGGAATCAAAATCATTAAGAGAGGGATTGATAATAGACGAATGTATGAACACCATTATGTGGAGAACTGATCACGGGGTTCTCTCTTGGTCATGTTTCTGACATGGGTAAAGTCTGGGACAAATATGTCAGCATCTACAATTACAAAGATATGGGCATGGATTGTCCTCAGAGATTCCAGTCTAGGAGAGCAACATTCCATGATGAAGTACAACGCTTAATTGGGTCAAACGTCAAATATGTCCGGCCTCTTAAAAGCCTCTGTTCTGATGTATCCTGGCAACGAATCAGAATTTATCATTGCGAAAACATGATCAAAATCTTCTCAGCAGAGTGCATCTCCCCCCCCCCCCCCCCCGAGTTAGAAGGTAAATACGATGGTGCGATGTACCTTGACTAGTCAGCTTTTTTCCAGGAGATGGTGCATGTTGTCCTTGCAATTAGACAGGATATATTAGACACACCCAGACATTCTAGTATCTGGCAAGGGATTGATTCAGAACATGTTGAACAGGTGATTCCAGAAAACCTTTACTTGTTCCTCAGTTTGTCATCATTATTTATACCTTCGTGCACTGCATCTACTCCCCGAAATGGCAATGTCAAACAGAAGGTTTGCAATATTGCACAAGACATTGTGTCTGCTGTATCAAATGGCCACAAGCCGACACCAAAGCACATCGAGCTAGGCCATGTTGTGCATAAGGCTATGCTATTGGAAGCATTGGTGGAAATACTATATGACGCCGGTCATACCATTGGGATTTACAGTGTTCGGAGAACAACCACCAACATAGCTGATACTATTCTCGATGAGTTCCCCCAGAATGGTTATGTGTACATACCAGATAACATTGCACATAACCAAATTATTCATTGCTCCAGTGACAACATCGATGTTCTTGAGGCACAATTCTAGAACAACAAAATGCAAATGGTGGTACGGCAGAGAGGTCCCATTCCTCAGCAAGATCATTATATCGGCAGAAATATCCAGAGGTCAAGAGGCATACAACCTTGTGCTCTGGAAGCACTTCAAATCATTGATCATGCTGAGATTCCACATGAACAAATATCATCACATCCCCTCAATGGTGAAAACATAATTGATGCCAAAGTGTGGCTGGAAAACCACACAGAAAAGCAAACGTCAAGGTCCAAAGACCTGGCTTGGGTTGTGGTATGTCGAGACAATGTCCATTCCTGCCTGGGGTGCATTCAATGAGGCAATCGGTATGATCGATCCTCCATGAACAACAGTAGGCATGTTACCTATTCAAGTCACAGCTGATGAACTGTGATCAATCACTTTGCCAGTACTTCAAAAGCCATTGATGAGAAGAACACCATCATTACAGCTTGTTCCATTATGATGTATCGTCATTTACGACAGATTTTTACGTTGTTTAGGAAGTTACTGAGCCAGGTTTACGTGGCCTTGGCTGTATGTTCCATTTGTTATCTCATTGTAAAGCGAGTTGCAATGTCCTTGACACTGGGAGGGCAGGGGGGCAAGTAATTAAATAGTCGGGTTTTTTTTAACTCTCATTAAGTTGATCATTTGACAAATGCAATGGTACACAGTATGAATATGTTTAACCTAAATGTCAAAACACACACACACACACACACCTCTGATAAGAGTTGAAATATTCAAAGCATTACCTTGCGCCCACTAATAGTGATACGCTGTCCTGGGGTTAATTCCGTCTTGACCTCCTCGTCTCCACGAGATGCCTCAGCCTCAGGTATACCCGAGTGGTCTGCCACGGATATTGCTTTAGGCATCGCTGCAGCGAGCAAGGCTCGCATCTCACGAGCGACCATAGCCATGTCAGACATTTCCAGGGGCAGGTCGGCTGGATTTGGCACCACGTCCCATGGTAGGAGCCCTTGGACATTCTGCCAACAATCATTGGGAATGATAACAGGGTGGGCCCAATGTTCAGGGTCATCACATTAAGTCAGAAAAACAGGAGAATTCTGTCTCTTCTGCAAGAAAACTTTATCTATTCACAAATTCATGAGTGAAATTCACAAACAGTTAATAATCCAATATCGAAACAAAAATGTTTACAGAAAATTGTCAAATAAGAGGAAGGAAGCACAAACATTCGAGTGGATACAGAGATAACCTACTGGTTGCATCTGCATCATTCCTGGGGCATGGTGATGCCATCAAAGCACCTTTCTGGGGAATTAAATACACCAGGTGACTTACCATTGCCAACTTAGTAGGGGTCAGGATTTAAACTTACAAACGGATTACAATGACACAGAAGTTCAGCCAATTGAGAAAATCCAGAAACCAACAATGGAAGCAGTTTTTTGTTTTTTCGTTTTGAGCCATGACACCACCTAAGTGGGAGGAGTGGACCTTCTTATATGATGTAAGGCTTGTGGTGGAGCTGCCCCCCGACACACACACACACACACACACACACACACACACACACACACACACACACACACACACACACACACACACACACACGATTGTTTGACGAGACAAACAGTGAGCTTGGGGGGAGTGGTGTCACTTCTGGGTACCAGCGACATCACAATGGCATCGCCTTTCTCACCGCACTGAACAGGGAATTTCATAAGGAGTAATTTCCTCCTCCACATATACATGTAACCAAACTATGGTTGTTCACCCTTGCCGTCATCCTTTCAAATGATCAATGTCAAACAAGGAAGCAGCACGTACTCTTTTTAAACTCTTTGGTACGACTCAACTGGAGTTTGAATCTCCTACACTCGGAGCAAAAGCTTGAACCATTACAACATTGAAAATCCATTTTTGAAAAACTAAACCTTTTTTATGAAGGCAACTAATGAAAAGCTTCTCTGGCATCAAGTTTCTGGGGTATGCTGGCCAATTTCTGGGGTATCCTGACCACTTACAAAGCTTTCGTCCACAGCCTGATAGAGTACTGCTCTCCCCTGTGGGCTGGTGCTCCTACCTTCCACCTTTCTCAGCTTCACGCTGTGGAAACCAAGGCATTTTGGATCATTGGCATCTCCCGCAGTGAGGCTGAGTCTTTGGGCCTCTCACTCTCTCACCGCAGGCTGGTTGGTGGTCTTTCTCTCTTCTACAGTCTCCTCTCCAGCCTCACCCCCCCCCCCCCCCGCTCTCTCTGCGATTTGTCCCCACCACATTTCCGCAGGGCGCTCAAAGTCCACAAACCACCCCCTTCTGGTAAAACTACCAAAATCACAAATCACTGCTCACCTTCACTCTTTCATTCCTCTTTTTTCCCGCCTTTGGAATAAACTCCCTCACTCTATTCAATCCCATTCTTTCCTGCAGGCCTTCAAAACAGCTGATCACCACCACCTCTTATCATCCCCCATCCAAATACTCGATCTTTTCTACCCACGATAATCCACCCAAGTCCACTCCTTCAAATTCCCTGCTTTCCTTCCTGAAAGTCCCTGTAATGTCCATCTTGTATTCCCCATGTTCCCCACTGCTGCCCCTCTTGTCTCATGCACCCCCTTGCTGTGTGTTACGTGTTAGCTCTCACACGAGCCTCGACAAGGTATACAAAAAAAATAATTTAGGCCACATTTTGACAGAGAACTCAAAGCAATTCAACGACTGAAGACATCCAAGCACAAGTTTGGTTTCCTGGCATCCAGTCCATAAACATGCTGAGAACACAAAAAAAAGAAATACCAGAGTTGGTGTCAAAGCCACCCAATGCTCACCTGTTTATGCATTTATCGTTTTTAAAAGACTCGTCTAAAAATTAATATTTTTATAAAGCATTGCAGCGAAGTCTGATCCAAATAATTTTAAAGCAATATATGTATTTGTATATTGTAATCAGTAACAAGAGCGCAAGTGAGCACAATATACGCCCGGACAAGAAGGTATATACAGAATTGTGCTACTACATGGAAAACAGCATCCTGGTTGCCATGGCAACCACTTTAGATGACGAACGTATGTCACGACACACCGTCTCCACAGTCTGTACCTATGTACCAAATATGAAACGTGAAAGTTGAAAACTTTGGGAGTGAGAGTGCGGACAGGAACGGATGGAAAATAGCATCCTGGTTGCCATGGCAACCACTTTAGATGATGAACGAATGTCGCAACACACCGTATCCAGTCTGTACCTATGTACCAAATATGAAACGTGAAAGTTTAAAACTTTGGGAGTTAGAGTGCGGACAGGAACGGACGGGCAGACAGAGACAGACGACACAATATATATATATATATATATATATATATATATATATATATATATATATATATATATATATATATATATATATATATGTATATATATATATATATATATATATATATATATATATATATATATATATATATATATATATATATATATTGTTGTGGTTACCAAATTCGCAAACCACCATTCAGGTCCCTTAGGTGAGGTATCTCGGTAAGTACATGTGTAGTTAGGCCCAAACCCGTTGTCTAGTGGGAATACATGTCATTTATGCGTGCTGCGACTCTTCAGGATAGCCGTTTTTCTTTTGCTATCTTTATTTTGGACCAACCGCCATGATTACCACCACAACCACAACATCAACCACCAACCACAACGCCGCTTCACCACAACCGCCACGACCTTCCCGTCACACCTCGCAACCGTCGCATCGCCACCGTTCTTGCGCCGCCTGTGGGTGCCAGTGTTGGACTCGTGCAGGGCGCGCGCCGAACAGCGTGTACAAAATCACGGATTTTGTGCTTCAAAAACGGATCAAAAACGACACACGCCCACTTTTTGCCGTCCAATCGGTGAGCGAGGGGCGGGTGGCCCGCCCCCAGGGCGATCGATATATGCAAATTTATGGATCAAAAAGCCTTCACGCCCACTTTTTCTCGGGCCAATGGGGAGCGAGGTGAAAGGTCGAAGGGAGGGGGTCAAAGATGAGAGGGCGAAGCTACGGGGCTGATAAAAGGACCGTGTTCGTCAGTCCAGAGAGTCGAGAGGCGGAGAGTAGGAGAGTCCAGAGGCGGAGAGTAGAGAGTCCAGAGGCGGAGAGTAGGAGAGTCCAGAGGCGGAGAGTAGGAGAGTCCAGAGGCGGAGAGTAGGAGAGTCCAGAGGCGGAGAGTAGGAGAGTCCAGAGGCGGAGAGTAGGAGAGTCGGAAACAGAGAGTCAAGACTTCGCGGGCGGTGGAAGGAGCTGGTCGTCGTGTGCGTTGGAGTCGGAACGGAGGGGACGGAGCTGTGGAAAGGCAGCGACACCAGACGAGGGGGTGCTCGCGTCGGGAGCTGCACCCCAGGGAGGCCGACAGCGCGACCTGGCCGAGGTGGAGACGCTCGTCGCGGGATAATAAAAATCCTCTATACCCCGAGCATCAGCAACCCCCTCCTGTTTCCCCCCGCGCTGAGATAGTGCGACCAAGGGGGCCCCTTTCCCACCCCCTACCAGACACTGTCCGCGAGGCCCGCGGAGTTGAGGCGCCATCGCCGCTCCGCGTCTCATCACCAGACGGGTAGGCGCGACCCGGTCTCGGCCTCAGGCCCGCCTCATCCTTGAGGGTATTCTTTTCCTTGGTTTTGGGTATGTGTTGTCGGCGCCGTCTGTGAAGTAGAATTGTATAAGTGTTGCCGTGTGCTCGGTAGTCGGTATTAGCTCTGCATTGTGTTTTCGCTTTTACATTTGCTTTTTGTGTAAATTACATTGTGTCTTTTCTGTGTGCTTTTGGTGTAATTGAATATGTGTGCTTTCCGTTCGTCGCGAATAAATGTGCTTTGTGTTGAACTGTTTCCCGCTTCGCTTCGTCTTTTCCTCCATTGAATCCTCATCTTGCTTCACGTAAAGGGTTGGTAGTGGGCTGAATACGCCCGATAATTAATCGAACCGTCGAGGTCGACGATAACACCGCTCGGTTATTCTGATAGTACGGAACGGGTCGCTTAAGTGGCCCGTGTCCGAAGTCGACCTGCGGCGAGGTGCGATCGCCCGGTCTACCCTCCGCGTGGGTACTTAGGTAGGTCGAATTCGGCGAGCAACCCTATCCCACGCGGGGGCTGATTGGCTCGATCGCGGTGAGACCGAAAGGTCCACCCGTGACTGGTTCCCGGCGTTAGTCCGAGAGGGTCACGACTGGATTGTCCGTCCGGTGGGCGACGTGCCGCGATTCGAGTTACGTGGCCGTCAGCACGCCGGCGGGCGCGAATACCGCAACAATATATATATATATATATATATATATATATATATATATACATATACATATATATATACATATATATATATATATATATATATGCACACTAGCTGAAGTACCCGGTAATACCCGGGAAATTTGCCCTATTTTCCTCACGCTAGTTAGACTGAGCCATTAGTTGTATGGAGAAAATTAGGAAGGCTTCTCTTATTCCTCAGATTTATGGAAGGAAGGCTTTATGCTGTCGTAATCCTCAGAGAGGTCAGAGTTGAAGGTGGCTTTGAGCCACTCAATGTTTCTAGCAGCAGTGGAAACTGTCCTTGATGTCCTGCCAAAACCCGGACCTAGAAAGCTGGAACGTGAGTTTTGTGCTTCTCTCGCCCGTCGGTGTGACGCTCTATTTGCAGTTAGGCGACGCTCTATCATGAGCAGATATATCAGCAGTAAGACGTCCGTCCGTCTATCTCTATCTCTATCTCTATCTCTATCTCTATCTCTATCTCTATCTCTATCTCTATCTCTATCTCTATCTCTATCTCTATCTCTATCTCTATCTCTATCTCTATCTCTATCTCTATCTCTATCTCTATCTCTCTCTCTCTCTCTCTCTCTCTCTCTCTCTCTCTCTCTCTCTGATCTATCAGCAGTTAGCTGTTGCCGTGCACGTGCAGTTCAAGAATTCAAATAACATCAGGAGAATGTGTATGTTTAAAAAATCAACGAATACGAACATTTTGTATTTCAAAAAACCCTAGCGTTTTTAACCATGAAGCCTTTTGTTACAATTAATATGCCGGCGCACTATTCGAAAGCCTTTTCTTTAATGGAAATTTTATTTTATTAGATATTTTTTTCATTTTTATGGAAAGCCACTCAGCGCATCCTGGAGCTGAATGTTAGGTCTATATGCGTGTAAAGTTTCATCCAGATCGGTTCACTGGTCTAGGAGCTTATTGGTTACAAACAAAGAGACAGACAGACAGACAGACAAACAGACCAAAGGACTGCTATATATATATATATATATATATATATATATATATATATATATATATATATATATATATATATATATATATATATATACATATATATATATATATATATATATATATATATATATATGTATATATATATATATATATATATATATATATATTGGGCGTATAAAAAAGTGGTAGATAAAAACATGAGAAAGGAAAAAATAACTTGGACCAAAAATTAACATTTTCACGCTCACGCTGACGCTCAGGCTCACGCTGGGGGTATCGCTATAGCTCTCTGTTCTTCGAACAGGCGAGCTCAAAAACGGTTTTATATTAATAGCAAACACTGAATTCCAACAATAAATATCTTTCATAAAGGATACGTGCTTTCAACAACATTACTTTCTGACAAAGGTGTTTGTGAAGTTTGAATCCCTCACATTGACAATAAATGCTGGGAAATCCCTTTGCTGCAGTTTGTGCTTGCTGTTTAAAAAAACACACAGGGAGTGTTTAGCCAAAATCTCTCTCTCACACACACACACACACACACACACACACACACACACACACACACACACACACACACACACACACACACACACACACACACACACACACACACACACACACACACACACACACACACACACACACACACACCAAACTTTGATGTTATTGATAATTTCAAGGGAATCTCATCACACACCTTGAACAGTGAGTTGGCTCCATTTTTCAGGAGGCATTCCACAGATGACAGGCAGAGGTTTGCTGAAGCGATGTGGAGTGCTGTGCCAAAATCAAAGTCACCGCAGGTCGAATCCAGAACTACAGGAACAAACAAGAAAAAGAGCAATCAGAGATTGCAAACCCTCACCAGGACATCTTTTCAGTGGTATATTTTAATAGGTTTGATGGTAAACCCAATATGGCTGCAAAACCACGTGACCCATGATGTCATATGTGACCCTTTTGTTCCTCATGGATAGTCGGTCATATGTGTAAAGTTTCACCGCGATATTTTCAGCCATTTCAGAGAAGATTTTTGAAAGTTTAAAAAAAAAAAAAGGAAAGAAAAAAAAAAGGCTGCCAAATCACGTTACTGATGACGTCATCAAAAAAAAATTTGTGGACCATTTTATCCCGAGATGACCCTCAAAAATGTTTATACAGATCGGATGCAGCATTCTACACATGCAATTATGACGTCATAACGAAGGCACCTATGACGTCATAAAAACATATTCCCCATGAGGAGCACTTGCCATATGCCAAGTTTCAATTTTTCGCTTGGTACGGTTTCAGAGATACAGAAGTCGAAAGTTTTTCCATTTTTCCAACATGGCTGCCACACCATGTGACCTATGACGTCATAATTATCATTATAACATTTTACATGAGAAGTCGCATCAATGGTGAAAATTTCATCTCAATCCGACAAGTGGTTGCGGAGAAAAACACGAAAGTTCTGTGCGGACAGACAGACAGACAAACAAACAAACAAACAAATGAAAATCGTGCTTAGCACGACACTTGGCGAATTAGTTGACCTTTCCGTGTGGTGGTCCAAGCTGTAATGTCATGGAATGTGTGGTGTTTATTTGTTCGTACATTAATAAAATAACGCGACGTCACAAATAACAATTATCAGGTGCGCGTTGTCATGGTAACGGCAGCAGATTGAAAATTTTCACAACTCATTTAAAGCCACCGTGTGACATTCAACAACTTATCATCGGTGCTTGTTGCCTTCATTCTGATCGTAGAAAATATTTGAAAATACCTAGGAACATTGCTTTTCACCCAGCTTTACGATCCTGTTATCAGGTTTGAAATATGTTGTAAAACAAAAATATGTATTTTATATGTGTGTTTTTCATGTTTTGGGTGACCCTGACCTTGACCTTGGGTCAATTTCGATCAAACTTTGTGCACATGTTAATATTACATGCATAAATAGACAGTATAAGTTTCAATATAATAAGTGCAAAACTGTTTGAGAAATAGCCATGTGTAATTCACAAAATTACCCATTAGTTTATAAAGGGCGATAATATAAAGTGATGCAGAATCCAGATCCTGATGTTGAACATCACCAAAAGTCACATATCCTTTTGCACTGTGGATTTCTATCAGCTGTTAAAAATTTCATCCAAATCGGTGAAGAATTGTGACCTGTAGAACGAATAGAATTTTTAAATCACGCCAATAGCTAAAAACTTTGACGTCATACGCTTGCGAAAACTGTGCATAATTTGTACTAACATGCATTTTAAAACATTTAGATATTCCATTGAAGTTTGTTTTGGCATCAACAGGAAGTCGCTACGACTTCCGGTTACCGAGTTATGTTCAAAAGCTTGTTTTCACCTTTTTTTGACGTAACATCGTGACGTTAAGTGAGATTATGACGTGATTTGATCCCAGACTATTTCAGCAAGATTGGCTATCACGTGTTAAAATTTGAGAATGATTGCTTCAGTAGTTTCGGCTGCACACAAGCGTAAATATATATTTTTTTTAAAATGACGTCAACAGGCAAAACTTTGATGTCATACGCTTGCGAAAACTATGCGTAATTTGTAATAAGATGCATTTAGTAATCATTTAGATATTTGAATGAAGTTTAATTTGGCGTCAACCGGAAGTCGTAGCGACTTCACCGAGTTATGTCCAAAAATGTGTTTTCACGTTGTGTGACGTCACGTCGTGAGGTTTAGTCCGATTAAGACGAGGTTTGGACGCGGACCGCCTCAGGTGGATTGCCTATCAGGTGTAAAAATTTAAGAACGACTGGTCCAGCCGTTTGGGCTGTAGACGACCGGACAAACAAACAAACCAACAAACGGAACAGACCAACATACTTGACAAAATCGAAGATTTCGCCAAGTAACAAACGGACCCAAATGCAACACCCTCTCCAAATCCTTTGGTGAGGGTAAAAATGAACACACATCCCAAACCGATGTAAACCGATTCACATGCAAAGCAACTGAAACCAAACAAAGGAACTCAGCAAAGGACAAACACTGGAGGAGACCATCTAGTCGAGCAAGCCTGTTATAACCACACAATTAACTTCCTCTATCAATTTACTCAACTTCCACCTTCTTCCATATGCAGCACATGAATGTGAGTAACATCATTTGCTGGGGGTGCAGCAGTGCCGTTGATGTGGTGCCCCCTCAAGGGAAGAGGAGGAATTTGCAATTTGTTCAGGGTGCCGGCGATAGCTCGCCGACTTGTCATGAAGTACACCGTGGGGTCTCTAACGTCCACCAACTAATGCTGGCAGATGGGACGCAGAGTTGAACTTCCATCTGAGGGACGGCACAAACATTGATGCCTTGCCCTGCCTGTAAAACACCAGGACGACCGTTTATAGCTGAGTCGGGATTCAAACCCAGGCTAGACAGCTCAGATGGGTGTGTGTGTACCTCTTGGCAATCATGCCAGCCTGACTCAACTTCAGTGTACCAGCAGGAACTCCATTGTTATTATCCTCTGGGGCTTTGTTGGTCTGCCAGAAGGCAGTACCCATGCTTCTGAAGCAGTCTCATGACAAGGATTAGACTGGGTGGTTTGCCATTGCCTTCCAAGCATTAGTCAGAGCAGGAACCTGTAATTTTCTATGGTCTCTGACTGCCAGCACACAATGGCCTACTCTGTGAAATATAGCATGGGATCTTCAATGTCGGCAAGTAGGACATCAGGTTAACCCCCAACCGACGGACAACACACTCGTCGATGGAACGCCCTGCCTGGGAAACACCAGGGTGACAGTTTATAGTCAGGTCGGGTATAAAAACCCCCCCCGAACAGCTCAAACGAGAGTACGCTACCTCGAACATATCAACCACAATATGCTTGTTTTTCCTGAATATTTCCTTTTTCTGGAGGGTGGTGGGGGAGATTGTATTAATGAAAGATCAAATTGTAATTTATTTCGACCATCATTGCTGGATCTTCATGGGAATGCTATAATCTTCTGTGAGCCTCATCAATTTGAGCAACAAGCATACCTGTTAATCCAGCAGTTTTGATAATGAGCTGGATGATCTCTGGTACGTCAAAGTAGGCTGCGTAGTGCAGGGCATTCATGTTGGTCCAGCGACTGCGCGCATTCACATCAGCTCCAAGTTCCAGCAGGTGAGCTGCAAAGCGCGTGGCTCGTGCCTGATCACCTGCACAAACGGTGGAACCATGTGACTCACGTGAGTACGATTCACATTTGCAGAGACTTACCTCCCCCTGCAAAAAACCTCCATCTCAAAACAAGGGAGTGCCACATTGTGCAAGGAAACTTGTCTACTTTGCAGTGTATCCATTGAAGATATTACATTAAATAAAGACTCCAAACACAATGAAATATTTAAAGGCAATACAGACTGTCCTTTTTGAAGTTTCCAAAAAATGAAAATTCAGCCATGAGGTCCAAGTACAATACATTCACCTATTTCAGGTAAAATTTTGTGGTTAGCAAGATTCAACTACATTCACATCAACAATGAATAACCAAATTCATCAATGGCCAACAGCATTCTCTGTCAAGGTCACAAAGCACTGGCAATGAGAAACAAACGAAAAAAAAAAAAAGGAAAAGAAGAATGACAACAAATGATGAGCTCAGGAGCATTGGGTCACATTAGTAATTATTTATATATATATATATATATATATATATATATATATATATATATATATATATATATATATATATATATATATATATATATATATCTTCTTCTTCTTCTTTCGGCTGCTCCCGTTTGGGGTCGCCACAGCGGATCATCCGTATGATCCGCAAAGTGATTTGGCACATATATATATATATATATATATATATATATATATATATATATATATATATATATATATATATATATATATACACACACCACAAACACACACAAAACAAATACTACCCGTCGCTTCGCTGACGGGGATACTGAGGTGGGGAGGGAAAAGGGGGGACAGGGAGAGAAACAGGAGAGAGAGAGAAGGTAGAGGGGGAAGAGAGGAGGGAGGGGAGGGAGGAGAAAGAGGGGTGGGGGAAAAAGAAGGCAGTGTTAGGTAAGAGGAAGGGAAGGCAGATGTGCGATGGAGCATTAATTACGATTCATACCATCTCATCAAAATGATTCTGCATGGAATAACAATGAAGATGGAAACAAAATAATGTCTGAAATCCATTTTCTAACAATTATATGATAAATACCGACCAGAAACAAACTCTTGTCCGGACATAAATACCGCCCGGACGCGTCCGGAGCTGAACACCGCCCAGAGAATCAAACTCGATTCTGAAAATAAATGCTGCCCGGAGACACACACTGCCCAGACACATCCGGCAATGTGACCACTCCTCATTTTCATAAATGCCAAGGTGAGCCAATGAAAAAAGCCAAGAATTCACAAGGCTTCGGAAAAGCGATGATTATAGAAAACCAAGATGCTAAGGTGAACAACAAATAGCCAAGATCTTGTGAAAAAAGCCAAGGAGTGGTCACACTGGCATCCGGAGCCAATCTGTCCAGAGACAAACTCTTCACTGACTTCACATATTCACTGCCCGGAAACAAACACCGTCCGGACATGTGCAGAGACAAAGACAGAGAGAGGGGGAGAGAGTGAGAGAAAGAGGGGGGGGGGAGAGTGAGATAGGTATGGGTGGAGGGTGCTGCATTGTATTGGGAGGTGGTAGAGCAAGGATGGGACAAAGACAAGAGAGGGGGAGGCAGGGGAGTTACCAGTGAGAATATGGTATGCTTTATGAACAACACACACACACACACACACACACACACACACACACACACACACACACACACACACACACACACACACACACACACACACACAATGCTGTATGTAACTTGTTAATTATTACAAAGGGAAATATGGGAACATAACACGTTTTTCACTCTCCAAAAACACACAAAACACACACACACACACCTCAGCGGTGTTTTTTATCACAAGTTTCTTGTTGACCATTTTGTTCTCCTGCTGAAGAAGCCATAATGGCAGAAGAAAAAAAAAAAGAGAGACTGCCCAGCACTTGTAAAAATCCATACTTCAATTGCACTCTTTGGGTGTTGGTCAATCCCTGTCCGTGGGAATGTTTTGTGGAGATCACCCCATGCTGTCTGTGTGCTCGTGCTGTCCGTCCCACGGTTCATCACATTCATTGTTCAAAACGGTTGTTTGAGGTGCCAAACAAAACGAGTTAAATGGCTTTCATTGTGCTCAGAAAATGGTGCAATTTCTGTAAATACAGCGGTGTTTGTAACAGTCGAATTGGGACTACATAGAGGATCTATTGTTCAAGTTTATAACTTCCTATAGTCAGAGAAACAAGGTAGATGGAAAGCACCGATTGTGTCAGGTTCTTCCTTTCACACCCCTTTCTAATTTTTTCACAATTCTCTTTATTCATTCCAATTATTTGACTTTCTTTTCCTCTCTTTCATTATCTATCTCTCAGGAGAAGTGAATTCTTGCAGGAATTTTTTTCTGTGAGGTTCATTTGGCTGCACCTGAATGGGTTGGAGGGTAGTGGAGTAGCGGCTGAAACCCGAATCCTATCCAAGTTCCTCCTGATGACTCCATCTTCGCTCTTTACTTATTCGGGTTCCTTATTGGTGTTCCGTTTGATTAATCAATGAATGTATACTATGTCATAGTTGCTTTGTTGTCCTAAGAAATTGGAGCTCTTGGAAGAGGAAGGTAACAGAGTAGAAAATACAGTGGAGGAGTGAGGCAACAAACATGGGAATGAACGAACTAGAAAAGAGGAATGGGAGGAAACAGAAACACATTGCCATGGCTGACAGGTTGGTGGTGTCTGTCTTCTTCTGCCTTCTTTATGGCCTTGCACCCTCTTCCCTCCCCATGCCTTACCACCCCCAGTTATTTGCAGGGCGCACGTGGTCCACCAGAAACCCCCAAAATCCAAGATCACTGCTCACCTCCACTCATTTGTTCCTCTTTTTTTCCTGCCTGCTGAACTAATTCCCACATTCTCTTCGATCATCATTCTCTTCGATAGGTTATTAACAACAATGACCGCACTGTGGTCACAACCTGCAACAAAACCTGGTGCCGGGCCGATGAGGAAACGCGTATTTAAAGGACTCTTAAAAGATGAGCAGTGAGATTGGGAAACACACATTTAATGACCGTTTTTACAGCCATTTTTCCCTGCTGTGCAGGGGTTGGGCTTTTTCTTGAGACAACGTTTTATGGCCGGATGCCCTTTCTGACACCAACCCTGGTCACCTCTTACGACACACAGGGATATGGTACACCTATTCTAACCGGGGCATACACCGGGACCAGTACACTGGCACTCATTTCGCCAACCTTGGAAGGATGACAGGCTGAGTCAACCCCTGGTGTTAATTCAGCAGCCAACGGTTCTTGAACTCAGGACCTGGGATCCCAAGCCGCCACCCTAACCACTAAGCCAACACCAGGCTTAAAACACACATATAATGCGATATTAAAATATTAACTCGACACCTCTCATCCATGTCGCATGGTCACGGATTGTTTAACCCCAAAATGGGGTCATTAAAAAATATATATATAAACGCAACACTTTCATTTATTTATTTATGGTTTTTTTTTTTTTTTATTTTTTTTTAGGGACACATGTACTGTGCGTGCTGACATGCTCAATTAAACTTTACTAACCATTTTATTCAATATAGATTAGATTTTTTTTTGGGGGGGAGGGGGATCCCTCATCATAAGTAAAACTTGACCCAAGCCATGCAAATGGAAATCTGATGCAACAAACTCAGGCAATGTATAAATCAGCGGAGGCCTACAGGCCCACCAGAAAACCAGGATGGTGGCCATATTATTTTATCTGGGTGCCATGGTTGGTGGAGTCCAGCGACAAATGTGGGTGGGGTCTGGCAGCTGTCCGACCAATGGGTGCACATTTCAAAAATAAACCCCAACAAAAACAACAACAACCACGTGGAGAACTTGTAGACATGCAACTCATCACAGGTAAGAATGCGAAGAATAACGTTTTACTCAACAGGATCTTCTTCTTCTAGCATATGGCAAATATCAGCTCCCAGATTAAAGTGCATCATAATAAATAATTAATAATACCTTTGGATAACAAACCCTGGTTTTCATCTCCATCACTACGGTGGTAAATAATCGACTATTGTTTGTGTTTTTTGAAGATTAAAGCAATGAAACCAAACATGGATATCAGGATGAATGAATGTTCTCGTGTTATGTGTTTGGGTAGAAAAGCTTGTGTTGAAGATACATCAACGTGAACTAGCCTACGGGTTGCAGATAAGGTACACGCGAGTCTGATGGGAAGAAATGCCATTTTCTCCATATTTAGTCCCTTTAAGTCAATGTTGGCAATACGTCCAAAAAGTAAATATTGTCCAAAACAAAACCACATATGCACAATTTCATCGACTGATCCATCCTCTTTGAAGAAACACCAACAGCAGAATAGAAGTGAGTGATATGAAGGTGTCACCAAAAAACAGTGTACTGTACAGTGAGGTCACAATCAATGCAATGTGAGGTCACCAACAATCATTGTACAGTGAGGTTCGAGTCCTGTAGAGAGGATCCAAGACAGCGATAAGAACAGTTGGGAAATTTAAACATGTTCTTCAATGAGCGTTAGTAAATGTACAAATTAAAGCATGAATGCTGTTAAAGAAGATAAAAAATTATTAAGAGTGAAGTGAGGCATTCAAGCAGAGAGAAGAGCAGGTAGATCAAGAAAAAATTACAGGTCAACCCAGGTCATCGTTACGTAAAACAGCTATTTGACCTGCCAAAGGTCACAAAAACAGAGGAAACATGGCCCAAAATAATCAAACACCACACATGATTAAAAGCAGTGGAATCTTACCAACCCCTGGTGCCCCAGCCTTGCATGTGAAATGCAGTAAAGTCATGTCAGTTAACCCATCTCGGTCATCAACGTTGCATCCTCTCTGCAGGATCTGCCAGAAGAAAATAATTAAATCAAAAGTATAAAAGGTGGGGGGGGTATGCAGGGAACACAATATCGAAACAGCGTTCAAACATTCAACCCGAACAACTAACTCCAGGCTCACTGCTCACCTCCACTCATTTGTCCCTCTTTTCTCTCACTTGTGGAACCAACTTTCTCAATCCGTGCAAATCCCATTATTCAAGATGCCTGATCGCTACCTCCCCAGCTCCCATTCGCCTTCTAAGGCCTCAAGGTGGCTGGTTGTTAATCACCTCTTCAGGTGATCCCTTCAGGTGATATGCATGATATTGTTATGGCCCGGGGTTCGAGGTTCGCCATGAGGCGGAGCACTCGAGTTCCTCCCGAACTCCCCGTCCTGAGGCCACCAGCTGCAGATAACTCTGTGGCCTGGTGGGTTGTTAAGCAACTACGAACGTCAATTGGTACTGCCAATCCTGGCAAGGTGTCACCACTTCACGTGGGTACCTTACCTTTGGACGGCCGCCCCAAGCAAGTTTTGTGCCCTCAACACACACCCGGATTATTGCCTAGTGATACAGTGAGTGTGCGCTGAATAACAAGAGAAAATCATGTGGGGTAGAACTTCCCAGCTAATGCTACATGTGGACTACACTGGACCATTGGATGAAAAGACACAGTACTGGGTACATTCACAATAATAAGCAAATTTTTTACAGTAAGGGTGAGGAAAGGTATGTGGAACCATAAGAAATGGATTTATTACAGCAATATTTGTGCAGCAAGGGAGAGCAAGGATTGGTGAGGTGCGGCAAAAGAAATGCAAACACAAGAGACCCAATGCAGAGTTACCCCAATCCTAAAACTTCAACAATCTTAATTATGCTAACAAAACAGGTGCCATCAGAATCATTCCCCGAGGAAATTAGAAAGTCCAGAGAGAGGGAGAGGGAGAGGGAGAGGGAGAGGGAGAGGGAGAGGGAGAGGGAGAGGGAGAGGGAGAGGGAGAGGGAGAGGGGGAGGGGGAGAGGGAGAGGGAGAGGGACAGGGAGAGGGAGAGGGAGAGCGAGAGGGAGAGGGAGAGAGAGAGGGAGAGGGAGAGAGAGAGGGAGAGAGAGAGGGAGAGAGAGAGAGACGGGAGACGGGAGACGGAACGAGGAGTTGGCGACCTCTTTTTATCTGGTGCAGTCGACAGACCAACGCAAACCCAGTCATTAAGGAGGGGGGAGGGAAACTCAGGGTGTCCATGGTGCATGATTGGAGTGAGGTGCGATGAGCGGTGCAGTGATTAGCAAGTGAAGTGCAGAGAAGATGGTGTAAAGATCTGGATCAAGGGGGATTGGAAATAAAGCAATGAAGGTGTGAGAAGATAGTTCTAAAGTGAAGTGTAAAGAGGTCTGCACGTGTCCTGTCTAAACTGTGCCCAGTCTGGTGCCTGTCTCTGCTCGTTGTGCACTTCATTCCACTTGCTTGCTCCGTTCGCTCCACCAAGCTCCATTGTCTTCCGACCCATGACCACTAGAACGCCAATTACCAGAACCGAGCCCGAAGTGCAGGACGCACAGCCTTTATAATCCCCTGGTGGGGGCGGTGCTTAGAAGCAAATCACGCAGTGATGGGTGTTTTCCAGTGCCCTTGGTGGTGTGCAGACCATTACCATGTCGTTGGCCCAGCCCATGCAATGGTTCGGCAATGCAAATAGCCTCAGTCACTCTGCACTCTGCCACACGATCAATCTCCGAGATTAACATGGTGATGTGCATTCGGTCGACCGCCTTGGCCATGAACGCGTGCCAAACACGCAATGGAGGCCATAATTGAGCGGAACTCTGGGGCGATCCACACAACATCGAACGGAGCGCACATTTGCACCTCAAGTTACATGCTGGAGCGTCCCGATCCGAGTATGTACTATGGTGCATTGGGCACCCCCTCCCCCCGTCTCCTGCCGGTCCAGAAGGCCGTGGTGAACATCAGTGGTGATGGAGGGTGAGCAATGGCAGCAGTGAGGTCGCGTAGTGATTCATGAGGGAGGTTGGTGGTCGTTTGTTGTGGCTGTTAATGGCGAAGGGAATCGAGCTTGTGTTGTGGTCTGATGGTGTGGGGATTTTTATAAAGGTACTGTGGTGGTGCTTGAAATGCTGCAACGTTGGAGTTTGAGTCAGATGAATTCTGAGGTGCAACGTCTGTTGAATAATGGTGTACGATTTGAAGTGGTTTTTGGCGTGCGTATGCAATGGCTTGCCTGTTGTTATGGTCTGCATGCTTGAGTGAAGAAAGGTTGTGTGCAGCAAAGAAAAATAATATAAAGAATGAAGGATGGGTAAAGAATGGAAAGGAAAACATTACCTACATCCCACGCAACATATATCGTCCCATAAACCAACTACAGATGAGGGAAGAGCCATCTAAAATGAATACCAATGAAATAACTTTCAGGACTGTGATATGTTGTGTGCCATTGTATTGGGGGAGTGCCGGTTTCACAGAACAGTGACAATATTTTATACCCACATTAACCCTCTGCAAGCTCGGCCCTTCCATGCTTTGTTATCGTGTTCCCCACCCCTCCCCCTCTTTCATTTTTGCTTTCTGTTGCATCCCCATTTTGTTTTTTTTGTATACATTGTTGAGGCTTATATGACAGCGAACACGCAATGCAACAGCAAGGGGGGCATTAGACAAGAGGGCCGGGAGAGGGAAGGACAAAACAGTGGGGAACAGAGACATAGGGAGATCTGTGGAAGGGAGAGGGATGGGGGCTGGGAACACGATGGAAAACAAGATGGACATTATTTTCCAGAGGATTTTCCAGAGTCCGAGAGATCATTGATGAAAACCAGAAAAAGAACAGGGCCCAGAACACTGCCTTGTGGAACTCCAGTCTGGACAGGAAGAGGGGATTAAAGAACTCCATTTAGGGCCACACATTGACTGCGACAGGAGAGGAAGTCTGCGAGCCATGAGTGGAGATGGCCTTGGATACCATAGGAAGAGAGTTTGGTGAGCAGGGCAGGGTGCCAGACTGTGTCAAAAGTACGCGATATGTCAAGGGATATGGCTCGGATTTCATGTCTGGCATTGAGGACCTCCATCCATTGTTGGGAGAGCAGAAGCAGCACATCCAGAGTAGAGTGACCCATTCTGAAACCAAATTGATGATCGGAAATCAAGCCATTGGAGAAGAGGAAGGATTTAATATCTGAAGCGATGATGGATTCCGTAACCTTGCTGATGATTGAGAGAAGGCCGATTTGTCTGTAGTTGCAGGGATCTGTTTTTGCACCTTCTTTATGCAGAGTGGTAATGTTTGTTGATTTCCAAGGAGATGGTAGATGACCTTGAGTAAATGAGAGGGTGAATAGAACAGAAAAAGGGTGAGCAAGAGCAGAGGAGCAGGTGTTTAGGACACGTGGGCTGATGCCATCTGGACCGGTTGCAGAATCTGAGTCGAGGTTTGACAGCAAGCTCCCCACTTTATCAGAGGAAAAGGACACAGAGTCCAAAGACAGTTCGGTGTGACTGGGTAAGGTGGGTACAGAAAGTGATGGGTTTCATTCACAAGATTTTGATGGAAACACTGAGTTTTGGCATTCAGCCTTTTCATGTGCGGTATCAGCAGTGTGCCCATTTGAGGTAAGGCAAGGGATGGAGGGGGAACATACACCGGAAATAGATTTGATTAGACGCCACCAGGATTTGGAGGAGCGAGAGAGGTTTGAGAGTTCAGACTTGAGCTTTGAAAGATGTTGTTTTCTGGCTCTCCTGAGGGTAGATACACACTTGTTCTGAACTTTATGGAAGGAACTGAGATTGCCTTCAGTTGGGTTTGCTTTCCATGAGGCAAAGGCAAGTTGTTTCAGGACAACTGCCTCGTCACAAGCTTCACTGAACCATGGGCCGGAGGAAGGGTAGGAGAACTGAAGACGAGAGGGGATAAATCTGTGCATGACAGAGAGCAAGTTTCTTTGAAATAATTCCCAGGTCGGGTTGATGTTGGAGAAAGTAGCATCCCCATTTTCCCCTTCCTCTTCCTCTTCTTACTGTGTTTGAGTTTGTTCACCCTCTGTGTCCTCTTCTCCCTCCCCTTGATCTCATTCTTCCTCCAAAGGTCTGTCCCTCTACTCTGGTGTTTCCCCTTTCCACTGTGTTCGAGTTGTCCTGTTCTGTGTTGTAGCTCTTCCATGAGCCTCGACTTTGTACACAATAAAACATAAAAATAAAAACACAGCATAACCTTTCAACAGACGATAAAAACGTTTATATAATAGTTTTCATTCCACACATTAAGATACGATTGGTGGAGTAGTCCTGCCATCTACCGTTAGCAGAGAGAGGATAACATGGATGTGTGTAAAGAGCATGCAAATTGGTAACAATGCCGGTCTGCACATGATTATAAACAAACATACATTGATTGGCACAAAGCGCTTTTTAATAACACGTGTGACCATCCTCAACACCAAAACAAACGTGTACACATCTCATCATTGACAAGAACAGATGATCCAACTCTATTCTGTTGGATTTTGTACCAATCTGCCATCAGCACAACTTCCGGTTGATCACAAGAGTAAGAGAATGTGAGTGGACTCTGTGACCACAGACGTGCCTCCCTGGGACGGCCCAAGCATGTTCAATCGGATTCAAGTCCCAAGATCATGCAGATCAGTACATGCGAGTGATGTGGTTAAGAATGTCGTCATCCGTAAAGATCAAGTTGTGAAAATGCTGTTGGGCAAGAGGGACAACTACAGACATGATCATCTCAAATCAGTCATAACACTTCTCCAAATGTTGACAAGATCAATTATTCGGTCAACTTGAATGTTAACCGAGCTGTTAACCGACCATGAAGCTATGATGTTGCCTAATAGCACAATGAGCAATTCGCTCCTCCACCCCACTCTCATCTACAGATTCCAACTGTTGAAGACCTGGAAGAATTTACATTCATCAGTGAAAAGAAAAGAACATGACACCAACGGTTCACCCTGCAGTTGTAATCTTGTGTTGCTCATTGGATGTGCTGCTATTAATAGTGGTATTACAGGGATATGGAGTAGTGGTCTTCTGGACCTCATACTGCAGGCATGAAGTCTGAAGCCTACTCTGAACGGTCCAGGTCGAAATTCACTGATTCATTATGAAGAGATCGTGCTCTTGAAAAGCAGTTCCTTCTGGCAAAGGTGACAAGATAACGATTTCATGACGGGTTGTAATTCAGACATGAACGAGGTCTCTCTGCAAACTGTTCGGTGTGACGGTACCTTGTCAGTGGTCAGATGCAGTGATGAGCATTACACTGGTAAGGAATGGCAATCTGAGTCATACCCCCTTCACCCATCCTGATATCATGAGATAACTGGGCCGACAGGATTGCCTCGAGGTACGTACACTCCCCTCTAAGCTGTCGAGCTTGGGTTTGAATCCCGACCCAGCTATAACCTGTTATCCTGCTGTTTCACAGGCAAGGTGATTCATCAATGTGTGTGCCATCCCTCGGATGGACATCCCATCTGCCAGCATTTGTTTGTGGACGTTAAAGACGCCATGGTGTCCGCGAAGAGTAGGCGAGCTGTTGCCGGCACTCTGAACACATTACAAATTCCTGCTCAAATCAGCAGAAGGCACTCCATCCACATCCTCAAACAAATGAAGAAGAATGAGCTAACTAATTTGGTGGAGACCATGTGGGTGGCCAATTTATCGAGGGTATTGACATGGCTCATGTGCAGACATATACACAGATTCGTAGGAGACTTCTTGCTGTACGTCCAATTTCCTGATCACTTTTATTTCGTCAATAGCCATGACCAAGGAACTAAGAGACTCAATACATATGAATAAGAAAATTATTAACCGTGAATCCATAGTTGTTGTTATTTTTGTACACACAGTCAAGGCTCATGGAAAAGGTAAAACAGAATGGAATGGAACAAAATGGAAAGGGGACGAACACTAACAGCAGAATAAAAATGAGAGCAATTTTTGTTAAGAACCTTAACTACACTATTTTTAAGAGAACACGGCACTCGGTAGAGCACATCCCTCTGCCAGGCTGAACAGTTTACATTCTGTATCCACCAATAGGTCAGATCTGGATCCAGACTTTAACCAAAATCTAATTGGCTTGTTATCGTTGTTATGATGATGATATGCTAGGTGGTCATATTTGAGCCATAATTGAATAATCAATAGTCAATAGTTGTATATTAATCAGCTGTCAGGATTCAAACCTTGCTTTAAAATGTTGCTTTAAATGTTTCATGCTGTTTTCACTATGTCTTTGATAACCCTTTATGGCTCTGCAGCTGCACAACAGCATGTCCTTGGGAAAACTGTGTATGCTGATATCCCACACATTCCTGTTCTTAGTCATCACCAGAGTTTCGCCTTTGCTATCAGCAGGTGCCAGTGTAGGGGTGTAGGAGTCTTAGAAAGTTATTAGTTTGCAAGATGAACTGTTGGGTTGCGAATCTGAGGATTGACTGATTCAACTTCCCTGAGGGCCCCTAGGGAGGGGGGAAAGAAGCCCACTGCCGCATTTATTTCTTTATTTCTTTATCCCTTAGCACACACTTATAGTCCACACCCAGTTCTGCTTTTGTGTGATTATATAAACAACTGTTTTGAAGTAAAAATCTCAATGTGGTCCGGGTGCACCTGACTGAAGGGCCTTTGGGCTGCATTCCGCATGCGTAGTGCCATCTTCTGAAATAAATCATATCATTCGAGAACCCTCATTCGACTCTGTCATTACTCGGCCGGGTGAAGAGTCATAACAATTGGCGACGAGGATGGGATGCGACTGATGCTGGCGGTGTGGACGGCGGGACTCCACTTGGTGTACAGCGATCGCAAGGGTTCAGCTAAAGGTACGTGGAAATTGCACATATAGGGCACCTAAGACAGGGAGCCCTAGTTAGGTGAAAACTGTACACTTGGTGGGCAGTGCCCCACTGGACGCAGCTCCAGGATCTGCTCGGATCAAGAACTGTAACGGTAAAACATATGAGGTGATTCGAATGCGGTTTGTTTGAAGGGCACAAAGAGGGCTGGCAGGCCGTATGTTAGAACTGGTAAGGGTCGAGGATAAAGGTATCCGTGTGAAATAAGGAGGAAACAGGTTGGAATCCTGTACCATAGAGAGGGAAGGTTAGAGGCCTTCATTGGGTTTGAGGCTATTAGGCGGCGGGTCGAAAGGGATCTCGGTCCCGGTGTAAAAGGAGAAACGATTTACAGCTATTAGGCGGCTGATTGAAAGGGATTTCGGTCCCGAGGTAAAAGGAGAAACGATTTACAGCTATTAGGCGGCTGATTGAAAGGGATCTCGGTCCCGGTGTAAAAGGAGAAACGATTTACAGCTATTAGGCGGCTGATTGAAAGGGATTTCGGTCCCGGTGTAAAAGGAGAAACGATTTACAGCTATTAGGCGGTTGGTAAGATAAGAACAAAAGATGGGGAATAACTCTGCAAAGAACATAGAGTTACCCAAAGGAACAACACTTAAAGTTATCGGTGAAAGTGGAAAACACTGGAGAGCATTTGCAGCGTGGCTAACGGAGTCACAAAGTGAGACAGGACGTAAGCGATTTGATTCAGAGGGAATCTTGAACCAACGGGAAAAGAACACAAGGTTAATGAGCCAGGAGAAGGGCTGTTTGTAGAGTTACCTATTTGGATGTATTTGTGAATACAATGTGGTGGGGAAGGTTGAGTTTTGTGTTAGACGTAAGTTGAGTGTTCCAACCTGGAACTTGTATGTGTGGAACAACTTGTATGTTTGTATGGAAATAATGATTGGTCGTCATCGTTAATGTGAAGACTTTGGACGAGGTGAATTGCGCACACCAAATCCGGAGGAAGGACGATGATGACCGATTCTGCACGTGTTGTTAATTCATAGTGATGGGCAAATGTCATTGAGTGTGTGTGTGTGAGTGTGTGTGTGTGTGAACTCGATGGGGAATTGAATGATTAAAACCACTTCAGCAGACAGTTTGGGGATTATGTGTGAAAATTCCCTACAGTACTCGTGCTGTGTGTGGGATGTCAAATGGACCAACGTTCGGGTTTTCTCATGGTCCGATAAACTCTGTATGCTGTTTTGGCTTTGAACACTGTACGTGATACGTGATAAATGGATGGTCTCCACGGAGCATCATTTTGATTTCAAATTCAAATTCAGTTCTGTTTCCACTTTGCATGTTTCGTAAGGCTGATCGACGTTACGGGTTCGTTTTAACGTCAGTTTCAATTCTGTTTCATTGTTGGGGTCATTAAGCATGTTTTATACTTGATTTTCGTAAATCTGGGAAAAAAACTGATATTTTATGGGGTTTTGCGAGTCACGTGACGTGCCGTAGGATTTAACAGGCGCGACGAAAGCACGAAATCGTCCCGTCGAAGGACAGCTTATCGTGAGGGTTTACGAAATGGATTAACACATTTTACAAAGTTTGGGGACGCCCTTCTTAGGATTCTGTAAAAATTACGATTTAAAACGAACGTATTTGAGATGTCGTCAAATATTTGTTACGTGAGTTTGATCGTAAAAACCAACGCGCTGATAAGACGTATTGCTCATGTGAGTGCGTGATGACGTAATCACGCATGGGCCCAGCGCGCTTTGTCAAACTTGAAAGTGCAATTAACACCCTGCTGTGAACGTGCCTGCTTGTCGGAGCAATGTACGAGAATTTCTCGAGGCGGCAGATTTTGAATATGGTGGACAAACTAGATTTTAAAGAGATAGCTTTGTGGTAAAATTAATTAATAAAGACATTGACGTTTCAAAGGATCGCTCGATTTTGTGTTTCGAGGCGAGTGCACGCACTATCGGTACATAGAAGCGACAATACTTTGAAACAAGGCTGTGATATATGCTTGTTCCGGTTGTTGTTGTTGTTGTTGTTGATTGGGCTTCGTGACCGAAAAAGGGAAAAAAATAGCCGCGGGAGAGACGCGGGACCGAGGGATTTAGGATAGATGGAAAGGGGGATTTAAATGCTTTGAACAAGGAACGGATTTTATTTAAAGTGGGTTTATCTTTTTAGCCGCGTCTTGCGTAGCGAACGCCAGCTCTAAGAGAGTTCCGCGTTGTTCTTATTATTATTATTATTCTGGTAAAGACAAAACCTTTAGGACGTGGCTCTTGGACACATTTGTCCTTGTTTACATGTCAGACATCCAAGAACAAGGACGTTTGGTAGGCTACGCACTGATGAGGATAGCGGTGTTTTTGGGAAAAATTACGGGCGGAGCTCGTGCTGTTTGAACACGCAGCCATCGTGGGCCTTGACGAGGGAGCGTTTCGATTCTCTGCCTGTCGGGGTCGAGCTGTTTGTCTGGAAGCGGACAGAAAAGCATGTCTGTTGTCTTTATATGAGCCTCTATCTGTCAGGATAAATTCATTGGATTTGGGAAGCATAAGCGGAATTAAAGGGATGTAGAGTAACGGTTGCTTAGCAACGACATCGATCTGGAAGGAATGGAATTGGCTTTGCACTGCACTCACTGTCGACTACGATGAAACAGGACAGGATTATGAATACGTGGCCAAAGCACATTGAGATTACACCGTCAAACGCTCTCTGATGAAAACCAACCGATGGATCGGGAAGGAAGGAGCGGCGGTGGAGGTGAAACAAGCCGCCAGAGAGCGCGAACTAATGAAGCACAGAGAAGGACTAACACCGTACATCTCAATGGCAGTTAGTAACAGACATAGTGCAGGGGAGTTAGGAAGAATGGTGAACAGATTGAGATGCGCCCCAGAACCACAAGATGGGGCAACGAACACCAGAACACTTTACAGGCCGTCAGACAAGGAGATGGATGGAAGGTATGCTTGCCTGATCAAAATCTACAGTAGTGTACAGTAAGGTCTCTGGCCTTCACATCCACTCACCACGCACCCAGAGCAACTTCCAGTCCTGCAAGCTCTTGTCATGGTTGGAGCCTCATACGGAGGTATCATTTAAAAATAATCTTTTACACAAATACTTGTCATTATGTTGCAGTTGACTGCAGTGTTCAGTGCAGTGGCATGCTGTAAACCTGTAAACCTTGGAGTAAACGTCAGAACCTTTGACGACACAATATGCAACTCCTGGTACTCACACTACTCCTTTGTGGGGGGAACCTATCACTAGGCAGCACACTAACACACTCAAGCCAAAGAAACCGTATACACCTCCGTGGCAAAGGGGGACACGGAAATGAACCAGTACCAACCCCACAGCGACATAGGAGGGGAGCGGCTGGAGAAAGAATGGAAGCAGGTGAATACGCAAGGTTGGGAAAACATACAACCAAGAACTAGATAAGGTAAAGATATTTTCAAAGGAACCTGGCAAGACCGCACCACTCATTTCCAGAGGGCTGACAACCATCCAGCCACAGCAGCTCATAGAACTGTCTTGCGTCCAAGCCGAGGAAACTTACGATTTGATAGAACGAAACGAGGAAATAAAATCGATTAGATGGTCTTATGCTATGACAAAACCTGTTGGGGGGCGACGTCAGAAAATGCAGAAAAGACAGAAGTGGCTTGGCAGAACAAAACGCAAGACAAAACCCAGCGGGGGCACTTTGCACAAATAGGATTCATATGGGGTCAACACGCATCTCTAATTACCCAAGTTCCATGGGCCCCTAAAGAACCCTTTTGGAGTATAGTTGTGAAATCTTGTGAAAATACAGTAACCTCCCGGAGAAGAACACATTTCACTTATAGGTGTTTTCACCTATAAGGCTTGAAGCTCTCACTAGCGATCGAGTGGAACGCAAGGAGGGTTACGCAGGGTGGAGATCTATATTTCATGACTGGGGAGACTGGTTACTGTGTCTGGTAGGGGCAGCAATCCTAATCATCATGGGAATCATTTTTGGAGTATTTCTGATCAAACGTCTCATTTCCATTTGTCTAAAGAAATGCTGTGAAGCCTCACCCCTCACCCAGGCCATCATAATAATTAACAGCGAACTCATGGAGGAAGACCCCGAGGACCTCTGTATGGGGCCACAACCAGACCCGACCCCCACCAGCTGAGGAGCCAACAAGGTGTTCTGGCAGAGGGCGCCCTGGGGAAGACTCTTCCAGGTATTACTGATTACTCAACGAACTTTCAAGTGAAAAGGTAAGCCAAACATGGACTCACGCATCTCACTACACACGAAGATACAGGAAGTTGTAACAAGAAAGAAAGGAAATCTACAAGTAAAATGCTGATGGAGGTTTATGATAGATGTGGCAGTGTTTTGACTAGCATATGCATAATCGTGGAAAATGGACAATACCAGGTAGTGAAGGCATGTATGGAAAATACTTGTATGACCCTTATATGTAAATATGCATCTCATGAGACTCTTTTGTCTTCTAGCGCAAGTTGAGAAAGGAGCTTACACCATGCCTTGAGCGCTCACAGTGCTGCTCACCCATTATTACATTTGCATATTGTAAATATTATTGTTGTAATTAGTGTCGAGTATAATTGCCTAAATAATAATGTTGCTGTTAATATTGTATAGACTTGTAGTGCCTTTAATATTGTGTGGACTTAACATCAAATTTGTATATGACAACTTAATGGGAGACTTGTGGCAGTGGGCAAGACAAAAGGCAACAGAAGCTAACCTGAACCACCGGCAGTTGGGGACTTCTCATTTGGGGAATGTTGATGGCTATCCACGGCATTTGCAAATCCCGTTTGGCAGGCACGGGGGCCTAGGGGTAGCTGCTACAGGAACCAAATAGGGATCCACTCGGTTGGTGAGTATCAGGTATGGCTGGGTATGGTCAAATATGACCAAGGAGGGAACTGTTATGATGATGATATGCGAGGTGGTCATATTTGAGCCATAATTGAATAATCAATAGTCAATAGTTGTATATTAATCAGCTGTCAGGATTCAAACCTTGCTTTAAAATGTTGCTTTAAATGTTTCATGCTGTTTTCACTATGTCTTTGATAACCCTTTATGGCTCTGCAGCTGCACAACAGCATGTCCTTGGGAAAACTGTGTATGCTGATATCCCACACATTCCTGTTCTTAGTCATCACCAGAGTTTCGCCTTTGCTCTCAGCAGGTGCCAGTGTAGGGGTGTAGGAGTCTTAGAAAGTTATTAGTTTGCAAGATGAACTGTTGGGTTGCGAATCTGAGGATTGACTGATTCAACTTCCCTGAGGACCCCTAGGGAGGGGGGAAAGAAGCCCACTGCCGCATTTATTTCTTTATTTCTTTATCCCTTAGCACACACTTATAGTCCACACCCAGTTCTGCTTTTGTGTGATTATATAAACAACTGTTTTGAAGTAAGAATCTCAATGTGGTCCGGGGGCACCTGACTGAAGGGCCTTTGGGCTGCATTCCGCATGCGTAGTGCCATCTTCTGAAATAAATCGTATCATTCGAGAACCCTCATTCGACTCTGTCATTACTCGGCCGGGTGAAGAGTCATAACACTCGTCACCTAACCAACTCATCCACCAAGTTTTGTCATAACTCATCCACAACTTGTTGATATATCATGTTATGTATCGTTTTTGGCCCCATCTCTCAATGGTAAAGAATCAGTTTTTTTTTTTTTTTAAAGAAAAGAAAAACAATCTCATGTCCAAATTCGGATTTGGATCTTCATCAAAATCGAATCAATTTGTCCTTGTCAAACACGCAAGCTGTCCACAAAGTTTCATCCGAATCCATCCATAACCTGTTGAGAAATCCTGCTCACAGACAAACAGAGGTGAAAAAAATAACCATCCACCTTCAGTGGCGGAGCTAGTCAGAGTGCACCGAAGCTCACTTAGTAACACATGACAATTTGGTTTGGCCCATTTGGTGTTTTCCTTTATCCCTCATTTAGTAATGTGCTTGTATCAAAATAGTGTTATGGATTAGTAAGAATCCTACATGATTGGAAATGCTAAGGTGTTCTGTGAAAAAGGCAACCTTAATTGCATAAGTATTGTGGTTACTGTGTGAAAGGACACTTGTGTAAACAGCAGAATGCGTCAGTGGCACTCGGCACAGTGAGGGAGTGTCAACAGAAGTTTGAGGATAACTTTTGTTGAGGCTACACTGTTCGAGTAACATGACAGCTATACTCCTATATTAAAGTGAAACGGACTGGGGGAAAGATTTGTTATGGGACACGATGCTTCGAACCAATGGTCAGGTTTTTGGTCAGTCTTGAAATGCAGACTGTCACCTGGGTTTGGGGTGACTTTGTGTCACTTTAATAAAAGGTGAGTGGGGAGCTCTTCAAGGAGAGGAGGTTTGAGACATGAACCAGAGATTCAGCTCCAACAGAGTGCTGGGCATTTGGAGTGGTGGAGTGCAGTCAAGTTCGTTTTGCGAAAGCGAGCTGTGCATGGCTGGATGGGCTGCTACGGCTTCGGGCACCCTTTAACGTAGTTCGCATGCTGATCACAGACCCGAATATAACCCATTGCGTCTTTGCAGATGCGGGTTAATCCTGCCTGCTGACTGGTTGAGTTCACAAGGTACAACACCACCATGGTTATCATCAAGCAGATATCCATGCCGACAATTACTCTGGACTCCTCACCCAGGTCGAACCCACCCTCCTCACGGCAGAGCTGAGCAGCACGATGCAACTGCGAAGAATTCACCCTCTGGGCATGCTGCCCCCGCATGCTGATGGCCGGTCTGACTTCACATCAAGAGCATCCGTGCGCCATCTTGAACCTTCACACTTGCTTCAAAAGTGTAAGAAACCGACTTTGACACACAACTTGTATCCGATGGAAGTGTTGCATTAAAACGCATGAGAGACGGGAGTCAAAGGTGGAGCTGGAGATAAATTACCTACCTAAAAGTTGTGGAAATATTCAAAACTGCATTGAAACATATGTGTGTAAGTTTGAGGGAGTTTTACTAGCATTGAGTGGTGTCATGTATTACTGTGGGGAATTTCACAGTCATTGAGTGTTTTATTCAAATCATTGTGATGGAATATTATTAAATGATATTAGTGCTTGAACAGTAGACAGTAGGGTTTAATAAATTATATGTTAAATATCCTTCTGTTTCATGTCGTGTGCTGGTTTCACCTGGTAAACGAGAGACGGAAAAGTTAAAAGCGATCGTTTTAACTTTCTGCCGTGCTCCCCTTTGGGACTTGGGGCACTCACCCTGAGGAATAGAGGCTGTGCGTAACAATAGACACATGGGAAAAAGTTCAACACGAGCTGTTTGGATTATAGCACTAACTGACAAAAAAATATTAAAATATAAAACTATGTACAGTATCGGTAAAGTACGCATGTTTCACAAATTACTTTTTTTGTGTACAGGCAGAGTTAAGGCTCATGGACGAACTAGAACACTGAATGGATCAGGATGCAATACAACAAAAGGAACAGCAGGAACCGGGGGGAAGTAACAGCAGGGTTAAAGGACAAAATAGACAGAGACTTGGACAAATGAGGGATGTGTGGAGGAATGAGGGATGTGAGGAGGAATAAGGAATGGGGGTGGACATGATGGATGCAGAAGCAAACTCTTAACAAGGAAAAATTGGAAATTTGGAAGGAAGAGGGAGGTTAACGAGTGTAGAAATGATCATGGTTTTGGGTGGGGCACGATATGAGATAGTGGTGAACAGCTATTTTGAAGACTTGGAGGGAAGAATGACATTGAAAATAATGCGGAAGTTTGTTTCACAGGTGGTGGGGGGGGGGGGGGGGGAAGAAAAGAAATAAATGAGTGGAAGTGAACAGTGATCCTGGATTTTGGTCGTTTCACCAGAAGGAGGTTGATGGTGGACCGTGTGTGCCCTGCAGGAACCTGGGGGGGGGGGGGAGGGGGAAGAGCATGGAAAGAATAGAGGGTGCAAGACCAGAAAGGAGGCAAGAGAAGTCTGAGAGACCACCGACATGCCTGATGGGAAAGTCAGAAACCCACAGACTCGGCTTCACCATGGAAGATTACAATGATTTTGAAAGCCTTGGTTTCCACAACATCAAGATGAGCAAGATGTTAAGGCAGGGGAGCCAGCCCAGAGGGAGAGCAGTACTCCATCAAGCTGCAGATTAAGGCATTTTAGGTGGATTGGAGTTCACGTGTGCCAAGGAAAGACTTTGTACGATGCATAATGCCCAGTCGGTGACTGGCTTTGAAGGCCAACTTTGAAATGTGGTCTTCTTGACTTGAGACTCATTCAAAGTTTTTCTTGATATTTTTGAAATCACAAAATGAGGATGTCTGTAATGATAATGTTTGACACCAAAAACCACGATGACTTTATTATGGGGCTGTGGGCAACATCACATGATCTAAGGTTCAATATCAGATAATAATGACATGCAATGAAGTCAGAAGACAATGATTGTCTCAAAAGGTCAACAATGTGTGTCAGCACCATTACAACACTGAACGAATGACTGTAACAACCCTCCTTCTCATCTCCTGAAGACATCACTGGAGAGAATCCAAAGAGAGTTGTTACTCTTCCTGGTGCAAAGCCCCCACTCGGGGCATCCCTGGCGAGACATGGTTGGCGCTGTTAACACGCTTAGCCCGTCCCAGTGCCACACGGTCTGATTGGCCTGGGCCGCGCAGCATGCCCTTATTTGGTGGCTAATTGTATCGATGCGGAGGTGTGTGGAGGCACGGGATGACCCCTCCCATGTACAGATGTTGGTGGTTGAGGTGGTGAGCTCCCTGCGAGTGAAGGTTGAACAAGGTGAGACGCTGTTGTAAATCGGTGCGCAGATACGAATGAAAGGGCATGCCATGCGCGTCCTGTACAGTGTTGGTGGTGAGTTTCTCATAGGGCTGCACGGTTGTCTATTATCGTGTGTGTGCTCGCTTGCTCGATTTGTATCATGGATAAAAGGAAAGGGTTGGATGTAAATCAGGACTGAAAAGAAGATAGAGATATAATTATTAGACCCACGCAACACACTTCGTCCTGTTATCCCATTAGACATGAGGGGAAGGTCTGACTGCACGAAGCTTAATGACATAACTGCCTGAGGATCACTGTATGTTGGGTGCCATTAACTTAGAGGCATGCAGTTTTGCAGAATCGCAACTATATATATATATATATATATATATATATATATATATATATATATATATATATATATATATTTTTTTTTTCTTTTTGTCTGTTTGTCTGTTTGTTTACATTTACAATGACAAATATTGGAATACTTATCTGTAAGGAAAGTCTTATTACCAATGCAAACAGGAATCAATATTAAGGATGTGAAAACATCATACAAGACTTTTTTGGGCTCAAGTCATCCAAAATAAGGTTGGGTGCATCATGGACTATGAATGTTGAACAAAATCTCAAGCTGTTCCTGTTGTGTGGAATGTACATAGCAGATTGTGTGTGCAGTGATTGTTTACCCACCTCCTGCCCGATGATGTCAACGCTTTGCTGCACCTGAGGCACCCACTGCCGAAGAATGGCAAACAGGTGTCCCGCCTGCGTCCGTGGATCCGAAAGCATCAACTGGCATGATGGCTCATTGGGGTCAAAGAAAGTAAATTCTGTGATGAGGCAAACACTTCAGTTATCAAATGAGCAAAAAAGTGTCGTCTTCATGACAGGCTCTCATTACTTAGCACAATCAGAAGCTTGTTTAACACGTTGACTGCAGACTACGAGTATACTCATCGAAAAAGATAATGCAATTGTATTATAAACAGAATATGCTGCCATGCCAGATAATGCAAAAAACGATCGGTTGGCAGAACATGAATCAATGCAATAATCATGATCAAATTTGGCCTGCACCATTGCATGTGACATTGAAAAATAACTAAAGTGTGTAAATATGATATCGGGACAAAGCTCACTTCACCTCAACTAAGACTAATGAAGAGATTGTTACAATGTGAAAATAAATGATGATAACTGAAATAAGATTGTTCTCCATGAACCAGGGTACTTTTAAAACCAGATCTGAATAAAAAATGAATTGAGAAAACAAATTTTTAAAAAGAAAACAAACTTTTATTTTTTATCAATTTTTAATGATCACACAAGTTCTCAAATTATAACGAAAATACAAAATATAATGCACAGTAAATGATTATGTGTTGTGTTTTCTTGTTTACCTGCCCATTATTGAGGCAAGATTATCATCATCACTTGACTGGTTATCATGCTACATCATTATCACTTGACTGGTTATCATGCGATATCATCCCTAGACTGGTTATCATGCTATATCATAATCACTGGACTGGTTATCACGCTATATCATTATCACTAGACTGGTTATCACGCTATATCATCATTAGACTGGTTATCACGCTATTATCATTATCACTAGACTGGTTGTCACGCTATATCATGACAAGACTGGTTATCACACTATATCATCACTAGACTTGTTATCATGCTATATCATTATCACTAGACTGGTTATCACGCTATTATCATTATCACGAGACTGGTTATAACTGTGGGAGAAAATAATTATATTAATGTACTCTCAATTATAATTGTTGCTGGTGCTTTATAAATTTAATTTTTATGTTGTAAGTCAAATTGGATGTCAGTGATGCTTCCTTTTAGCCAAGAGTCTTTTGACCCAAATGTTGATACAAGGAATGTCTTGCTCTGGAACAAAGTGACCTGGTTGATAACACCAACTTTTGCCATGATTACATATTTTGCTTTTCACCTTGGAGACACGTATTGCATTTTGGAGTTCTTTGCCTAAGGCTTATCAGCCCCCTCCACTCTCCCAAAAGCTTATAAATGCCAGAAAATGTAATCTTGTTTTAGTGCAAATCATTGTAGATGTTTTCCATCATGGTGGCTTGGACTCCTTGGTACCAAGTAAAAAATAAAATTATCTGATGTAATGTACTTTCCATGTGGACAGTTAATTAATTGTGGCTTTCATTTGAGTAACAGGATTTACATCGAGTCGGTTAAAATGTAAACTACAAAATTCTACAACAGTTGGTGCCGTGACATGGAGGTACTAAATCCCTGGAGGCAGTCCATGGTCCGGAGGGACGGCGAATGCCAACGAGATGCCATCCCTGATGGCGGGGCTGTTCTTAGCGGGTAACATACTTCGGACAAAGGAAAGTACATGTCAGATAATTTTATTGATAGAATTAAGGAGGATCCTGAAGTCGAGTCCGCTTTAAGCCTGCGGGCTGAATAGAGATATTGATCTCGTGACGGGAAGCTTGAGTCTTCGCCGTACCTTGAGTGAGTTAGTTACTCGGATCATGGTGGTGTACTGGGTACAGTAGAGGCATTGGGGAAAAGCTAATGCCCTCTGGCCAAAGGGAGGGAGGTTGGAATACCACCTCCGCAAAGGGTTCGAGACCCAGCTCGCTGTGCGAGTGTGGAAATGCTGTTAAAGAGTAATGAGACAGGCCATGCAGAGGAACATGTGCGAGATATATGTTTGACAAATATGGGCCTGATTCTGTGAGAGACGTTGCAAATTGGTGCGTTTGGCCTATGAACAGTAGATTACCTTTTCCTGAGAATGGTACTTTTGATCGTGATTGTTTGAATCATTTGAGGAAAGTGCTGGAGGAGAAAGGAAAGGACAAGAAGGCCTCGAGGAATGTACATTGGGGAGCGTACATGGATTGGATGGAGGAATGTCATGACAGGGTCGAAAAGACGCGGCTGATAAACCTGAAGGGTGAGTTGGACCAATTAACCATGCAGATGCCAGTAAGACTGGAAAATAAATCAAAGAGGAGACAGCGAGCTGCACCTGTCAGATTTGAGGATGAAGAAGAGGAGTCAGATAGGTGGCCAGATAGCATAACATAATAGCATAACTCCGATGGCGCAGCCGCTCGAGGACGAAGAAGCGGGCCCAGCGGGCGCAGAGGGAGATGATGGCACAGGACAGGAAGAGGCTCGACGAGGAACCAGAGGAGTAATTAAAGAGGAGAGTAAGGAAGCTGAGACACCACGTAGAGATAGGGCTCCTCTTGGTGGCAAGGTCGGAGTGCAGACTCCATCCAAAAGGCCACATTGAAGGCTGCGTTCAGCTCGCAGTCTCTCTAGAGGCGAGCAAGCAATATATCGAACAGCGTCATGCCGAGACTAATTTCCAACCCAGGTAAACGGGCAAGGAGAATAGTTAAGTGGGAAATAGATGTGTTACCTGTTTGTTCATTGTACTCACTGGAAGCTTGCTGTGAAATTGTTGCAGGGTATTGTGTGGAGGTGTTATGGATTCGTAAGGAGTTACCTTATGAAAGTTACCTTTGTATGCACACTGATTTGCATTGATCTGCATGTGGTGCTGAGTGAGTGGAGAAATGGAACGTGTGCGAATCCAATAGATTTCACTGGAATAAAACGTGCTCTATTATGTATTTTGGCTGTGAAGCTTGTGGGAGTGCATGTGTGATGGAAAAATGGAGATAAAGATTGGTCGTCACCGTGATTGTGAAGACTCTGGACAAGGTGAAAGTGTGCACACCGAATTCAGAGGAAACGATGGTGACCGATTGTACATGTGTTGTTCATTCATTGTGTGGGGCGAATGTTGTTGAGAGTATTTTTACCAGATCGAGAGTGTATGTGTGTGAATTCAATCTTGGTGAAAATCAGAATTGGAAATGATATTTTAACAACTAAAGAAACTTCAGGCAGAGAGTGAAGGTAGCCTGGCTGTTCGTGGTTTGGTGCTGATAAAAAAAAACCAAGGTCACGAATCTCCTTGAACTGGCTTTCTCACTTTTCTGTGTTTGAATCTCGGCTTGGCTATAGAATGTGGATGAAAGTGAAGTCCATTTAGGAGGCTCACTATCGCCGGCATTGTGAGGGAAATCCTCTAATTACTCGGCCCAGCAGGGTAAAGTGTTGAGCAGCTGTTGGTGCGGCTAGAAGAGATTTATGGGTGCTGAGCCCTGGGTCCGATTAATATGCAGATTCACACAGATTTGCACAATTTCTGTACACCTGTTTAAAACAGAGGTTTAAACTGTATTTATTTGTCTTGATAAAGGAAATGGATTCGTATTTAAAGGTCAGATGATGTGATTAGATGGCTAGTGTATGCGAGTTGGTTATTGCAGCATGTTGCTGTTTTGGTGAGAGAGAAATGGACAAGATGGACAATGTCAGAGATTCAAATGTTGATGGAATTCTGAAGTGATGATAGAGATTGGTTAAACATTATTTTTCCAAGATATTTCACTTCCATTTACCATGAAAGAAATGGAGGCTCATCAAGTTAATTAAACAACATTAGCATTTGGTATTGTTTGAACTATTTGGAGAAATTTTGTAACAATGTTATCAAAGTTCTCATTTCCAAAATGGGCGCTCTGCAGCCAAAGTGTGATCTGCAGCCAAAGTGTGATCTGCAGCTCGGCAACTCGAATGACGCCATGCCTACAACAACGGCGTGGAACTCTCATCATGGGGGGTTGGCCGAGCTGAAAAGACTTCCAAAAAAAAAAATAATAATAAAATATCACTCTGTGACGACAATGCTACTACTCTTGTTTCATTACTCCTGTGAATTAATGTAAGAATGTGCAACTTAGCTTTGAATTATTTTGGGAATCTATTTTGTGAATTATAATAACCGAGCACACAGGTGTGTTTTGCACACACCTAGACACAGCAAACCAGTGTGTTTTTGACCTGTAATGGTAGTGATGGGGATAATCTTATGGTCAATGGGACCAACAAGTGATACTCATGATAATGTTTGCATGCACTGGGTTTGTTGTCACATGCATAAACATGGGGAACAGTAAGCAATTAATGGGAGTTGTGTGCGGTAACTGTGTTAGTTTCTTTCAGACTAAGCTCATTAAAATAAATAAATAAATAAATAAAAAAAACTCATTGAGAACGAACCATCATGTTTCTTTTAGTTATAAATAATATAAACTTTTGTTTTGAGATTACAAATTGACAATCCTTTTACCTATGGACCTTGTTAATCTGTTAATTGAGGATAGACAAAAGTTACTGAAGATTGAATCAAGATAATAATATATTAAGTTGAGGTACTTACATAATATTGAAAGGGGGTCTGCATTATTAAATTGATCGACAGATTGGTCAACATTACATATTAGGAATCATAAGTTAACTGCAAGGGAAAATCAAGTTATGAGGGAAAACAGCATAGTATTTACGTAACCATAATGCAGAATGACTGGAAGAATGGCGAGACCAACAGCAATCATGAAATCAATTAAATGGAATTAGTAATTGTACCATGTATTGCTCTCACTGATTAGGAGCTGGTACTGACCTGTCTGTAATTTAAATAAAATTCCTCTACTATTTGTAGAAAGACAAACAAAAGGATAAACAAGAATTATGCGGAGTACAGAAGGCATGACCATGTGATATGGAAATAAATGTTAAATCGGTCAGAATAAAAGAATTATATAATTGAAAAGAGTGCAATGATGCAGAAAGCCAATTTAAATATTACCTGTGTTATCTGTCTTCTGATGAATTAGACAGGTGCGTGATTTTGATTAAGCGGTACTTATTGTACGTTTACTTAAGTAAGTTGAGGTATTTCTAACACTGACTTGACCATTTTCATCAGTACGGAAGTGCTAAGTTAGCTGGAAATAAATAAATAAATAATGGCAGTTGCTCTGGAACTACTTGTAAATGAAACTGAATTGTTCAGCAGATATGAATGTTAAAATGGTAACTGTGCAAATCGAATCACTTTGGATTCGGTACTTGAAAGAAGTAGCTAACTTTCAGAATTATTGTACAGATGATGGAATATTTTTGGTGAAAAGAATTATTGATTGCAAATTGGAAACCTGATAAAGACTTGTGCCCTTTCTACATGGAAATAGCAAATGAGATGAATGATTTGAGTGTACATACAACTGAGATTTCTGTATATTTTAGCATGTCTTTTAGGGAAGATAACAAGGAAAGGGATAAAATATTGATATGACATATAATGCAAGTTTAATGCTTCTGCAAGAACCTTTGTCAGTCTTGTTGAAATACATGAGCCCATGACGTTTATGGATTGGCATGTTTAATCGATGCTTAACCTTGATTTTGTTTGTTTCGGAGTGTTGAGAGCAGTTGAACCATGCAATGTATGATTTCGTCTTGTGAAGCTTTGGAAGAACTTCCACCGAAAGATTGGATGATGGGGGAACCCAGATTTGGGTGATTGGGCATTCAACACGTGATCATGAAACTACCCCCTTCCTGAGAAGATAAGATGAGTGATGTGGTGGCAAAAAAAAGAAAAACCCACTGAAGAGAAGGTTGGGCAAATCCTAACGTTGCCGTTCTGTGATGCCAGGCAGGCCAGGCAAGCGTGAAGGAATGTCCTCAACCACGCTCACAAATTGCTGCTCTGCAAATACATCGTGAACTTGCCGTGGTTGCTTCAATGCACAACGAAGGCCCGGAAGGTCCACACGGCGAGTCATCTGCATCATGTGTTCAATGGGCAGGTGGGGCTCGTGCAGCCATCGTGGCTGCATCCAACATGCACAGCTCATTTGGTGAATCAAACCTGATTGTACAAACTGCTGCTACGAGGCCCCAAACTCTGCTGGGGCTGGATCTCTGGGTCACCTTTCGAGTCCTTTTCGTCTCCTTCAACCCAGTATCGGGCCCAAGCTCATACCTGCCAAGATCTACCTTCTCTGCAGCTCAAGGAGTGCTTCGACTGTGTTTCCCCTTGGGTGCTCTATCTACACCCTGACCTGCTTATCTTCTGACTTCGGGTAGCATGTTTTTCAATGTGTGACACATGCTGATGAACAGGCCATGAATTAAATGGAAACACACTCACTCACCTGGCCGGGCACGATTGAAATGGTCGTTATCCAGCATTCTTCTGAGATAAGCGCTCGCTGCCATTATTGATTGAACTTGTGTAACGGATATATTTTCTCCTCCAGGAACGGGGTATGGTGATCATGTGTAATATAATTATTCAAATTTTCCTGATAAGGAAAAAGGGGGGAATTGTGGGAGAAAAGAATTATATTAATGTACTCTCAATTATAATTGTTGCTGGTGCTTTATAGATTTAATTTTTATGCTGCAAGTCAAATTGGATGTCAGTGATGCTTTCTTTAGCCAAGAGTCTTTTGACCTAAATGTTGATACAGGAATGTCTTGCTATGGAACAATGATCTGGTTGATAACACCACCTTTTGCCATGATTACATCATTCGCTTTTCACCTATGAGACACGTATTGCATTTTGGAGTTCTTTTCCTCAGGCTTATCAGCCCCTCCACTCTCCCAAAAGCTTATAAATGCTAGAAAATGTAATCTTGTTTTAGTGCAAATCATTGTAGATCTTTACCATCATGGTGGCTTGTACTCCTTGGTACAAAGTTAAAATAAAATTATCTGATGTAATGTACTTTCCGTGTGGACAGTGAATTAATTGTGGCTTTCATTTGAGTAACAGGATTTATATCGAGTTGGTTAAAATGTCAACTACAAAATTCTACAACATCATGCTATATCATTCTCACTCGACTCGTTATCCCATTATATCATAACTAGACTGGTTATCATGCTATATCATTATGACTGGACTGCTTATCATGCTATATCATCACTAGACTGGTTAACATGCTTTTTCGTCACGAGACTGGTTATCACGCTATATCATTATCACTGGACTGGTCATCACATTATATCATGACTAGACTGGTTGTCATGCTCTATCATCACTGGACTGGTTGTCATGCTCTATCATCACAGGACTGGTTATCATGCTATATCATTATCACAGGACTGGTTATCACACCATTGTCATCACTAGACTGGTTATCACATTATATCATGACTAGACTGGTTGTCATGCTCTATCATCACAGGACTGGTTATCATGCTATATCATTATCACAGGACTGGTTATCATGCTATATCATTATCATAGGACTGGTTATCATGCTATATCATTATCATAGGACTGGTTATCATGCTATATCATTATCATAGGACTGGTTATCATGCTATATCATTATCATAGGACTGGTTATCATGCTATATCATAATCACTAGACTAGTTATCATGCTCTATCACGCTTTCTTCTGTTGTCATTTTTGGGTGAAAATCAGCATCATCTGAGGGCATTTCTTCAGTCCCGTCATCAGAGTCCATATCAGGATCATTGCTGTCGTCATTACCAGTCTCCATGAGAAGTTTTGCACACAATCTACCATTCGCAATGAGGTTATAGCAACATTGGTTCAGTGTTTAAAAAAAAAAAAAAAAAAATACTAATAATAATAGTCCTACAGGCAGATAGCTCATACCTAGCAAACATAATTGAAAATATTGTCCCACTCTCAGCTACGAGTTTTCTTGTATTGTGGGGTTTCCCCACCAAATGAGCTTAGATTTGCTTATAGAAGGGTAAAGTTTGAAAATAAAGTATTTCATATGAACATGCACGTACTTGGCTTGGTAAATGGGAGTGGTGTATACTGTACACGATAAGAGTCGACAGTCAACGTGTTAAAATACAATATTAATTAGTTGTTTTCAAAGCCAGCAATCACATAATGCTCTGCCTCGACTCCTTTGTAAAGCATCAGAATTATTCACACAGTACGTGTTGTGATGCTTCGCTTATACCTGAAAGCCATTCGCATCGTACACAGGAGATTATTTTAAACAGTGATGAAACAGCTCTTTGAAGAACTTGTACATATGTCAAAGGAAGGATAATGCTACTTGGAAGCATCAGTGATGTACCTTTATGAATATTACAAGGACATGGGTAAGCAATGGACAAACCGACGCAGTATGTGGGAATCGCACCTAGGATCCCAGCATATTATAAACTATGTCCTCCAAAGGAAACACCAAAGGGGCCAATGGTTTGTTTGGAAATGAGGAAAACTCGAGCAATTGCTCTCAACTATGTTGTTTAGAGCTTTACGAAACCAACAGCTGATGAACGTTTCAAACTATTATTAGCCGATGCAGCAAGCAGCTGTTCTCACATACAGTAAAGCCAAGTGCATGAACAAGGTCTTTCCAAGATCATGAATACTTGACACCAAAGCATTAGATAATAATGTCAACAAAATAAATGTATATTTTTTTTAACTCAATGAAGCTTGTGGTTGATCAACCACTGGTGAATATCTTGTGATAATGTGGTCAGACTTTCTCATCATAAACCTGATCTTCAGAATTTCTGATAACGACAGGGTTTGGATTTCTGATCATAAACCTGGTTGGGATTTTGGTAGTAATGGAGTTGGATTTCTGATCATAAACTTGGTTGGGATTTTGGTAGTAATAGAGTTGGATTTCTCATTTTGAACTCTCATTTGTTCACCGAACACATTACTCATTTATGGCAAGACAGGGTACAGAGATCGTGATCAAACGAGCTTCGCCTTTTCCCGAAGAAGTGAAGGGGAGGTAGAGGCCAACCTCATACATTTACATAGACCATGACTGTTTCAACGATTTCAGCTAATGCCCATCACTTGCTGCGAACGACAAGACCAGGCGATGCACACCAGCAGATTATTTACCCGGGTTTCTAAGGAAGCAAGAAAGCAAGGAAGCACCATCCGAGACCACTTCAACCTTCAACATGAAGATGAATTCACCACCAGGAGTAAAGCAACAGCATTCTCAAATGAAAAACATCGCAAACAAGATGGGGAAGAACGAACCTACCAGAATCAGACTAACAGGCACCATTGCTGATCTTCCAAAACAAACTGAAGAGAGCAGGAAAACTCGTATGGACTAAAGCATTTTCCAGCACCATGGAAACTTTTACGGACTACAGCGTTTTTACTTCCACAGTTGCCATTTGATTTATGTTGAATTCTGTCATTCATGAATAGTTTTCCAGTTAGTACTTTAGAAGCAGATGAGTTTGTCTTTAATACCTAATAATCAAGCTGATAACGTAGCCAGAGATTGTTGAAATGGTGCAGAGTACTCAAAATCTTCCATGAAGAGGTTTACTACGATGGATGACAGTGAGGCACCCAGAGCCGCACCTTCCTTTTCAGTGCCATTTCAACCTCAGCTCTGGCTTCGTTATGGAGATGCCATCCTTGTTATATGGCAACACAAGACAAGACAGATCTCAATACTTTTCTTCAGAACATTAACAATCAGCACTACAACATTAAATTCACTATGGAAGTCAAACAACAACAGTCAATTTATTTTCTTGACATCCTCATTACCAACTCGCCGCAACCTCAACCACCGATCCTTTCAACATCCTTCAACTATCCAGTTCATGAGCAGCACTCTTTTTCAACGTGTCTACACTGTCAGCGACAAATATTTAACCCACATTGCAAACTACGCCACATCACGACTGCCATTACATTCAATAGTTATCTCACCGACACGATCAATACCAAACCACTGAAAGCTCATGATCCAACACCGCAAGCTGGAGCATGTGTTATTCTCCCCTTCATTGGATGTACATCACACCACATTCAGCGCAATCTCAAGACTGCCAACATTGTCGTACACCATCGCTCAACACACAAGCTCGAATCTATTCTTCACACACATAAGGACAGAAGACCTCCAGACCACCATTCATGTGTTTACCGCATCAATTGTGAATGTGGTAAAGTTTACATTGGTGAAATTTGGAGGCTTTTCACCACCAGACTGAAAGAACACCAAGCACATAATAGACGAGGTGAAAGGGGAAAAAAAAAATCAGTAAGTCAATCCATCCATCCATCCATTGGGACCATATTCTGTACAGAGCGTTGGTGCTGCCTAAGCAGTCTCCTTGGCTATTGGGCACAATCCTGGACGCCACTCCGACACAGTGTACCAGCATGCTGGCACTCATTTTGCCGACCTCGGAAGGATGACAGGCCGAGTTAACCCCACCTTGTATTAATTAATACAGCTGAGCGGGATTTCAACTCAGGACCCTGGGATCCCAAGCTCACCACCCTAACCATTAAGCCAACACCAGGCATAACAGTCAATTATCGCATACTATGGTCAGACAGCACACTTCTCACATCCATTAGTCACTGGCACACAAGGAGAATCAGAGAAGCCGTGGAGATACATTTACATCACACAGTCCCCCAAGGAAACGGGATACCCATTCGTGATATCTGGCTCTCCCTCATTAACAAGCAAACACCTACAACCATACCTATCAACACACTGAGGACAATGGATTATGATGAGCAAGACCACACTGGCAAATCAGCAACCAAAATGACCAGCCAATCAGCACACCACAATAACCAGCCAATGGGGCACAGAGTTCTTATAAACTCTGCATCCCATTTGTTGCAGTTACTTCCTCCAGTCGATGGGCGGAGCATGCTGCCCGAAACGTCGAGGCTTACTTTTCTTTTGAGTTATTTTCAAAGTTTAAAGAATATAAATAGCCCTTTTAAGAGTGAACACAAGGTGTAAACTGTAAACCTTTTACTCCATTATTCATTCCACCATGGAAACCTTTAAACAGCACTCATATGAAGAGTGAAATTGAAAGTTTTTTTAATTGAAATAATATTATCCTAAGTTGTTTGTTTGTTTTTTTTGAACGAATTACAAAAAAGTTGTTAACATTTCTTCTTCTTCTTGAGTAACGTTAATGTCAAATTACTTGTTGGTCATCTCAACTCATTTATGTCGTATTTCTTGGATATTACGTTTTCATTTTCATATATCCCACTCATAGCCAGACCAACAATAATATATGGTTCAGACCAACAAGAAGCCAGACCAACAACAAGAATATAATATATTATGGTTGAGAATTTTTACTCATTCTCAACCATAATCTGGAATCGGGGATTGTTCTCTCACATACAACAAATCCCTTTCCAATTTTTTCTTCCACACCCAGTATTTTAAATCACCACCATAAGTATACCCCTTATGTTCGTATTCGTAAATTGACTATAATTAATATTAATACATATAAACAAAGATTAAAACTAGAGGGGGAGCACTCTGTCGAGTGCAAAACCTCCACCGCCAATACTGCTGGGTCACTTAAGTGAACCTGATATCCTATTAATTGTAGGTCAAAACGGATCAGACTCTACTGAACCACGATTGAATAAACTAAACTAGATCGACTCGCATGCAGAAATGCCCCCCAAAAAAAATCGAAATTTTGAAAAAATAGTTGCAAAATTTTTTTTTTTTCTCTGACAATTTTTTTTGGGGGTTGGAAATCACTTAAAACATGTAGAAATGCAAAAACAAAAATTCTAATATTTTTTCAAAATGGCCACCATAGCAGCCATATTGGACTTTGGACCAAGTCCAAAATCTAATGGCATAATCCTTGGACCATACCTAATCCCCCCACCAAGTTTCGTCGAAATCCGTCCAGGAGTTTTTCCGTAATACTGTTCACAAACAAACAAACAGACAAAAGTGAAAATAGTAACCTCCGTCCATCTTCGATGGTGGAGGTTAATAAGTTCATTGGTCTGAGGTTTTAAATAAACAGGATGCAAATGATCCTTTTGACAAATTTATGGAAATATTTACCTTGGTTTATAATGAAATAAAACATTACAGATTAGGAAACACTCAAATTATAGAAAAATACCACTTCCCTTTGGTTACAAAATATTTGCTGAGGTCAATAAATCAGAAAAATAATTTATATTATCAATATCAAATTTATATTTTATCAATACAAGTTATATTTTATCAAATCAAATTTATATTATCAATATAGGTTTAGTCCAATGAATCAATTTTGTCAAAGGTAATTAAAATATGGAAATAGCCTTACAAGTATTTTGTGAAGAGCAAGAAAAGATTATTTTATGAGGCAAATAGCTGAGTGTTAAAATGATATAAGTATTACTTGGAAAATAATAAATGGTATTCTTGGAAAGAGAGAGAAAAAAAAAGATATTTCTATTGCAACAATAAAGATCAATGATGCTTTAATTGAAGATACTAATGCCATAATATACAGTAGAGCATTTAAATTATTACTTCATCAATATTGGGCAAAACTTAGCAAAACATATTCTCACTGTAAATAGATAGTTTGCTGACATATTGGGGGACCCTAACTTGAATTCATTATTTATTTATTTTTACACCTACTCATAAAATTGAGATAAAAGACATTGTACAAAGTTTGATGGAGTGCAGGAAAAGTGCAGGAAATTATGGAATAAATAATGGCCTCTTGAAAACTGTTTTACCTGAAATTATTCAACCCCAAGTATTTATAATAACCTTATTCCGATGTAATGGTGTAGTACCTGAGAAAATTAAAATTGCTAAAGTTAAACCATTTTTAACCTCCGCCATCGAAGATGGACGGAGGTTACTGTTTTCACCCCTGTCTGTTTGTTTGTGAACAGTATTACGGAAAAAACTCCTGGACGGATTTTGACGAAACTTGGTGGGGGGATTAGGTATGGTCCAAGGATCATGCCATTAGATTTTGGACTTGGTCCAAAGTCCAATATGGCTGCTATGGTGGCCATTTTGAAAAAAATATTTGAATTTTTGTTTTTGCATTTCTACATGTTTTAAGTGATTTCCAACCCCCCCCCCCAAAAAAAAATTTGATAGAGAGAAAAAAAAATTTGCAACTTTTTTTTTCAAAAAACATTCGATTTTTCTTTTTGGCATTTTTACATGCGTGTCGATCTAGTTTAGTTTATTCAATCGTGGTTCAGTAGAGTCTGATCCGTTTTGACCTACAATGAATAGGATATCAGGTTCACTTAAGTGACCCAGCAGTATTGCACTCTACCGAGTGCTCCCCCTCTAGTTTAAAATAGTGATCTACAAGACAATATCAATTATTGTCCAATTTCATTATTAACTTGTCTTTTCAAAAACCTTTTTTAAAGGTCTAAAAACAAACTGTAAAATTTCTAAAGCAAATGTAATTTTTTTTATAATTCACAATTTGATCTTTGGAAGAAAACACTCAAGCCTTATTGATATTCATGGACAAAGTTGGACAAGCAATTCATCAATTTGCAAATACAGTTGGTGTTTTCCTTCACTTCTCTAAGGCTTTTGATACAATAGACAATAACATTATTTTGTACAAACTATCACCTTATGGAATGAGAACGGCACTCGGTAGAGTGCATACTTCCACCGAGCTCAACAGTTTACGTTTTATATCTCACTGATAGGCTGGCTCTGCACCAAAATCTAATTGGCTTGTTCTTGTCACCTACCCAACTCACCCACCAAGTTATGTAATAATCCATGCAAAACCTTTTAAAATACCGTGCTATGTTGTGTATCTTTTTTGGATCCAATGTTGTAGAATCATGGAATAAATAAAATAAGTAGAATCATTTGAAAAATTAAAAAAAAAAATTCTCACATCCGGATCTTCACCCAAATCAAATCAATTTGGCCTTGTCACATACCCAACCTGTCCATCAAGTTTCGTCTAAATCTATGTATAACTTTTTGAGATATCCTGCTCAGACAATATATCCATATTCAGGTTCCTCCACTGTTCTCATAATATTGTTATGGAGTCAGGGGGTCCAAAAATCCCACTCCTGACACTAACTGTTACGGGCCTGTCGCTGGGTCCCTCTTAGACCTGTTTCCCAACTGTTGACCCTGAAGCCGCAAGCCACGGACAACTCCGCGACCCGATAGTTTTCTGAGCAACCACAGACACCATCTGAAAAGGCCATGTCTGGCAGGGTCCCCGCTCCATGACAAGAGTTACCTCACCGTTGATTTAGCCCTGCCCAGATAGATACCATGCTCTCAGCCTCCCAACTCGTCTACTTACTGTGGTATGGACAAGCGAAACCATAGGTGCGCTACTGGCTGGACTAATGCAGCAAATAAGTGGGGTAAAACCTCTCTTGTATTTATTACATGCTATGTCTAACCAATGAAGGAAAGAGACAACCAAGCAGGTTTGGAAACAACAAAACGTATTAAACAAGCATGTACTTAAAAAGATTCAAGTATTTACAGAAATGCAGTGTCACACAAGAAACAGTCTTACCCCGAGCACTCAAATAAGCCCCTTACACAACCATCCTTAACACAGACACCACATTCATCCAGAAAAATTAGACAGACAAGGAGACAGAAAGAAAGAAAGAAGTCTGAGTGTGTTTGTGACCCCTTCCTCACCCATACGTGTGAAGGCTTCGCCCCTGTGGCACTCAACAAGGTGTAAATGCAGCGAGTGAGAGGAGCATGTGGGAGGTATGGTGTCGTGCAGTATTGTGTGGTGCTTAGCTCTGAAAATTAACTGATGGGCGTCTTGTGTCGTTCATTGATGCTCCACAACAGATGAGCCCTGAGGTGTATGCACTGAAGATGTGAGGTTATAAAGAGTGTGTTCGAAAGACGTGCAAGAAATCAGTTCTACCGGCTTGGTCATCGCCCATTTGGGTGACAGTTTGGAAAGCGCATGCTTTCGCGCCTTTGTTTTCCGTCAGGAGCATCCGTTCTGCCTGACGCTTTTGAAGAGCACCCTATTCCGCGTCGAGCCACTGGTGTTCACGCCCACACAAGACGCAAACTTCCTCAGGATCTGGGCTGCTCCCTTCTCGGATTCAGACCACGCCCGATCTGAACATCAACTCTGCTCCAACCACTCCGTGCCAGGTTCTAATTGTCCCCTGCACAGTGTCACCGAACACAGCCACTTTCAGCAACCGACCGGAATGGCAGAGGCACGCTGCAATCCAGTGAATGGGATTGGTTGCTGGAGAATCGGGGGAACGGGGTGTTTTAGGCAGAGCCTCGCTCAATCCAATTTGCAGATTCACTCTCTGCAGATCTTGATAAAATCACAACCTGATCCAACAAGTGGAACATGTCTTTCAACCCTGACAAATCTCACACTCCCACGATGTCTCTTCTAAAGGACCATCTGGAACCCCCACCCCCTCCCACCCCATCTACTTTCTCAACAATCCTCTTCAAGAACTAATTTCATTTAAGCTTCTGGCTCTCACTATCCATCATGATTTTTCCTGAGAAAGCGACATTTTCAAGCTGGCCTCAAAAGGCAGTCACCGACTGGGCATCCTCCATCGTATAAAGTCCTTTCTCTGCCCACCTGAGCTCCTCACCACATACAAAGCTTAAGTCCGCAGCCTGAGGGAGTACTGCTCTCCCTTCTGGGCTGGTGTTCCGGCCTCTCACCTTTCTCGGCTTCGCTGTGGAAACCAAGACATTTAGGATCATTGGTATCTCCCGCGATGAGGCTGTCTTTGGGTCCCTCACTCTCTCACCGTATGCAGGTCGGGGTCTTTCTGTCTTGTACCGTCTCCTCTCCGGCCTCGACCCTCCGCTTTGTCTGAGATATGTCCCCCCCCCCACACACATTTCTGCAGGGCGCTCAAGGTTTGCCAGCAACCTCCTTCTGGTAAAACTACCAAAATCAAGAATCACTGCTCACCTTCACTCTTTCATTCCTCTTTTTTCCCACTTTTGGAACAAACTCCCACACTCTCTTGAATTTCACCGTTTCCTCCAGGTCTTCAAAACAGTTGTTCACCACCATCTCTCATCTTCCCTCATCCAAAACCAGGATCTTTTCTTCCCCTGTTAATCCACCCGAAACCCACCTCCTTCAAATTATCTGCTTTCCTTCCTGAAAGTCCCTGTAGTGTCCATCTTGTTTACCCCATGTTCCCCACCCAATCCCTCTCCCTTCCACAGATCTCCTCGTGTCTGTTCCCCACTGTTTTTTTCCTTCCCTCTCCCACTGCTCCCCTTGTTCATAGTTCGGTGCGTTTGCTCTCATACGAGCCTCGACAGTATATACAAAAAAAAATTAAGAATTCTGGAGCAGCGAAGAACCATGACCATTACAGCACTGGAATGGCAATTATCTGGCCAAAATACACTGGAGAGGTGAAGTGGTTTGACGATACGTGTTCGAGAATGAAGCATGAAAAACGGGGTTTCGAGTCTGGGTGGCAGAAACTACAGATTTGAGAATGGTGGTTCAAATATGTCAGTTCATGTACAGATGTAGGAAAATGAAGCTTTGGAAAAAAGGTTTGTGAATGAGGAAGAAAACAATGGGGAAAGTTCTACATCTCTCTTTCCCCTGATTCGAGGATGGGATTCCTAAGTAAACAATCACTTTGGAAATATCTAAACCCCAAGGTTCTTTTATGTGTAGGACGTAACTCCCTGGGGTCCTTTACAAACCCACAACAACATGATGCATTTGATCTTGTATTCTACATTTGATTGGTTCAAGAGAAATTAACTCAAATGAACTGAAATCAATGCGTGTACATTACAGAGCAGTACATGGAGCTGACGTACCACAATCCGTCGGCATTGGGGCTGCAGTTACGGCATGAACTCTGACAGCAGAATATCCAGGGCTGTGCCTGCAATCCTCCTGCGAGTAGGTTTCACTCGAATCTTCTTTTGTCATCGCACTATGTGAAAAAACACCTAAAAGATAACATATCTATAAATAAATAAATAAATAAAAAGAAAAGGGAAGAAGCTGGACACAAAAAGGGGTCCTTTGTCCCATCACACCTACGACATGTCCCCATTTAATTATTAATGAATTGCTTCAACACTTACCATCCACATGGTGTGTAGTTAACACTTCACAATCATCCCATTATATTTGTAAGCCCTCTGTCACCATGCTACAAACCTGAATGCCTACGTTGACAAAAGATATCTTGAATCTCACAGAAACAAAAAGGTACAGACGGAACAACGCACTTTACATCCCCAAATGAGAGCATTTTGAGTAAAGATCGCTCAAAGTTGATCCCAAAATTTGGTAACGACCAAATCTGCAATCTTGAGACGTGTATTCGATTCAATGACAAGTTTCCGTACTCGTATTCACAAAACACGTCGGTCTACAATATTCCAGCAGTTACACAATCTAACGTGTCGGATACTATAAATGTGAAACACAAGGAAAATAACAGCTCGATGGAGGATTGCAATGCTTGATGTCAGGAATAAGCAATTGGCTCTCTTGGACAGATCATTTGCTCTCATTTCAAATATTCCACAAAAATAACGATTCTGTTCCATGCCTTTCAGAGGGAGCAATGTTGTGTGCATCCCAATTTGTCCTGAGGGCATTTAAGGCTAACAACGATGTGTGAAATGCACTGACAACCAGACCAGGTGAGGCAGGTGCATGAGTCGCTCCCTGACAGTAAGGCGACTGCCAGGCTTTCATTGACAATCTCATAGTGACGTCATCTTTCTCGTGGGACTAGCTCAATTTCCAGAAGTGTATACTTCAACTCCTTAATGCTCCCGCCTTAAGCTATATTTGAATCCACAACAGCTGGGCCAGGATGCCAATCCAATGTAATCACCGCAAGGCCACCTCCACAAAATGGGATGAAAATGTACATGCCACACAAGTGTCACGTGATTATGATCCGAATCAAAACCACGTGATTAAAGCTCACACAACATGTCAAAAACGAACCCACAAGCCCATCGACATACAGATTGGCAAGCCAGAGGCACTTGGGGTACATGGCCATAGTGATGCATGGCTCACATTTCCACTCATCATCACAATCATGCTCGGCTCACATTTACACTCACCATCACCATGTTCAGCTCACATTTACACTCACCATCACCATCATGTTCAGCTCACATTTACACTCACTATCACCATCATGTGCGGGTCACATTTACACTCACCATCACATTCAGCTCACATTTACACCCACCATCACCATCATGTTCAGCTCACATTTACACTCACTATCACCATCATGTGCGGGTCACATTTACACTCACCATCACGTTCAGCTGACATTTACACTCACCATCACCATCATATTCATCTCACATTTACACTCACCATCGCCAGCATGTTCAGCTCACATTTACACACACCATCACCATCATGTTCAGCTCACATTTACACGCACCATCACCATCATGTTCAGCTCACATTTACACGCACCATCACCATCATGTTCAGGTCACATTTACACTCACCATCGCCAGCATGTTCAGCTCACATTTACACCCACCATCACATTCAGCTCACATTTACACCCACCATCACCATCATGTTCAGCTCACATTTACACTCACTATCACCATCATGTGCAGCTCACATTTACACTCACCATCACGTTCAGATGACATTTACACTCACCATCACCATCACATTCATCTCACATTTACACTCACCATCGCCAGCATGTTCAGCTCACATTTACACTCATCATCATCATGTTCAGCTCATATTTACACTCACCATCATGTTCAACTCACATTTACACTTACTATCACCATCATGTGCAGGTCACATTTACACTCACTATCACCATCATATTCATGTCACATTTACACTCACCATCACCATCACCATCATATTCATCTCACATTTACACTCACCATCACCAGCATGGTCAGCTCACATTTACACTCATCATCATCATGTTCAGCTCACATTTACACACACCATCGCCATCATGTTCAACTCACATTTACACACACTATCACCACCATGTGCAGGTCACATTTACACTCACTATCACCATCATGTTCAACTCACATTTACACTCACTATCACCATCATGTGCAGGTCACATTTACACTCACTATCACCATCATGTTCAACTCACATTTACACTCACTATCACCATCATGTGCAGGTCACATTTACACTCACTATCACCACCATGTGCAGGTCACATTTACACTCACTATCACCATCATGTTCAACTCACATTTACACTCACTATCACCATCATGTGCAGGTCACATTTACACTCACTATCACCATCATGTTCAGCTCACATTTACATGCACCATCACCATCATGTTCAGCTCACATTTACATGCACCATCACCATCATGTTCAGCTCACATTTACACTCACTATCACCATCATGTTTAACTCACATTTACACTCACTATCACCATCATGTGCAGCTCACATTTACACTCACTATCACCATCATGTGCAGCTCACATTTACACTCATCATCACCATCATGTTCAGCTCACATTTACACTCACTATCACCATCATGTTCAACTCACATTTACACTCACTATCACCATCATGTGCAGCTCACATTTACACTCACTATCACCATCATGTTCAACTCACATTTACACTCACTATCACCACCATGTGCAGCTCACATTTACACTCACTATCACCATCATGTTCAACTCACATTTACACTCACTATCACCATCATGTGCAGCTCACATTTACACTGACTATCACCATCATGTTCAACTCACATTTACACTCACTATCACCACCATGTGCAGCTCACATTTACACTCACTATCACCATCATGTTCAGCTCACATTTACATGCACCATCACCATCATGTTCAGCTCACATTTACACTCACTATCACCATCATGTTCAGCTCACATTTACACTCACTATCACCATCATGTTTAACTCACATTTACACTCACTATCACCATCATGTGCAGCTCACATTTACACTCACTATCACCATCATGTTCAGCTCACATTTACATGCACCATCACCATCATGTTCAGCTCACATTTACACTCACCATCACCATCATGTTCAGCTCACATTTACACTCATCATCACCATCATGTTCAGCTCACATTTACACTCACCATCACCATCATGTTCAGCTCACATTTACACTCACCATCACCATCATGTTCAACTCACATTTACACTCACTATCACCATCATGTTCAGCTCACATTTACACTCACTATCACCATCATGTTCAACTCACATTTACACTCACTATCACCATCATGTTCAACTCACATTTACACTCATCATCACCACCATGTGCAGGTCACATTTACACTCACTATCACCACCATGTGCAGGTCACATTTACACTCATCATCACCATCATGTTCAGCTCACATTTACACTCACTATCACCATCATGTTCAGCTCACATTTACACTCACTATCACCACCATGTTCAGCTCACATTTACACTCACTATCACCATCATGTTCAACTCACATTTACACTCACTATCACCATCATGTGCAGCTCACATTTACACTCACTATCACCACCATGTTCAGCTCACATTTACACTCACTATCACCATCATGTTCAACTCACATTTACACTCACTATCACCACCATGTTCAACTCACATTTACACGCACCATCACCATCATGTTCAGCTCACATTTACACTCACTATCACCATCATGTTCAACTCACATTTACACTCACTATCACCACCATGTTCAGCTCACATTTACACTCACTATCACCATCATGTTCAACTCACATTTACACGCACCATCACCATCATGTTCAGCTCACATTTACACTCACTATCACCATCATGTTCAACTCACATTTACACTCACTATCACCATCATGTTCAACTCACATTTACACTCATCATCACCATCATGTTCAACTCACATTTACACTCACTATCACCATCATGTTCAACTCACATTTACACTCATCATCACCATCATGTTCAACTCACATTTACACTGACTATCACCATCATGTTCAACTCACATTTACACTCACTATCACCACCATGTGCAGGTCACATTTACACTCACTATCACCATCATGTGCAGGTCACATTTACACTCATCATCACCACCATGTGTAGGTCACATTTACACTCACTATCACCATCATGTTCAACTCACATTTACACTCACTATCACCATCATGTTCAACTCACATTTACACTCACTATCACCACCATGTGCAGGTCACATTTACACTCACTATCACCATCATGTTCAACTCACATTTACACTCACCATCACCATCATGTTCAGCTCACATTTACACTCACTATCACCATCATGTTCAACTCACATTTACACTCACTATCACCACCATGTTCAGCTCACATTTACACTCACTATCACCATCATGTTCAACTCACATTTACACGCACCATCACCATCATGTTCAGCTCACATTTACACTCACTATCACCATCATGTTCAACTCACATTTACACTCACTATCACCATCATGTTCAACTCACATTTACACTCATCATCACCATCATGTTCAACTCACATTTACACTCACTATCACCATCATGTTCAACTCACATTTACACTCATCATCACCATCATGTTCAACTCACATTTACACTGACTATCACCATCATGTTCAACTCACATTTACACTCACTATCACCATCATGTGCAGGTCACATTTACACTCACTATCACCATCATGTGCAGGTCACATTTACACTCATCATCACCACCATGTGTAGGTCACATTTACACTCACTATCACCATCATGTTCAACTCACATTTACACTCACTATCACCATCATGTTCAACTCACATTTACACTCACTATCACCACCATGTGCAGGTCACATTTACACTCACTATCACCATCATGTTCAACTCACATTTACACTCACCATCACCATCATGTTCAGCTCACATTTACACTCATCATCACCATCATGTTCAGCTCACATTTACACTCACTATCACCATCATGTTCAACTCACATTTACACTCACTATCACCATCATGTTCAACTCACATTTACACTCACTATCACCACCATGTTCAACTCACATTTACACGCACCATCACCATCATGTTCAGCTCACATTTACACTCACTATCACCATCATGTTCAACTCACATTTACACTCACTATCACCACCATGTTCAGCTCACATTTACACTCACTATCACCATCATGTTCAACTCACATTTACACTCACTATCACCATCATGTTCAACTCACATTTACACTCACTATCACCACCATGTGCAGGTCACATTTACACTCACTATCACCATCATGTTCAACTCACATTTACACTCACTATCACCACCATGTGCAGGTCACATTTACACTCACTATCACCATCATGTTCAACTCACATTTACACTCACTATCACCACCATGTGCAGGTCACATTTACACTCACTATCACCATCATGTTCAGCTCACATTTACACTCACTATCACCATCATGTTCAACTCACATTTACACTCACTATCACCACCATGTGCAGGTCACATTTACACTCACTATCACCATCATGTTCAACTCACATTTACACTCACTATCACCATCATGTTCAGCTCACATTTACACTCACTATCACCATCATGTTCAACTCACATTTACACTCACTATCACCATCATGTTCAACTCACATTTACACTCACTATCACCACCATGTGCAGGTCACATTTACACTCACTATCACCATCATGTTCAACTCACATTTACACTCACTATCACCACCATGTGCAGCTCACATTTACACTCACTATCACCATCATGTTCAACTCACATTTACACTCACTATCACCATCATGTGCAGCTCACATTTACACTGACTATCACCATCATGTTCAACTCACATTTACACTCACTATCACCACCATGTGCAGCTCACATTTACACTCACTATCACCATCATGTTCAGCTCACATTTACACTCACTATCACCATCATGTTTAACTCACATTTACACTCACTATCACCATCATGTGCAGCTCACATTTACACTCACTATCACCATCATGTTCAGCTCACATTTACATGCACCATCACCATCATGTTCAGCTCACATTTACACTCACCATCACCATCATGTTCAGCTCACATTTACACTCATCATCACCATCATGTTCAACTCACATTTACACTCACTATCACCATCATGTTCAGCTCACATTTACACTCACTATCACCATCATGTTCAACTCACATTTACACTCACTATCACCATCATGTGCAGCTCACATTTACACTCACTATCACCATCATGTGCAGCTCACATTTACATGCACCATCACCATCATGTTCAGCTCACATTTACACTCACCATCACCATCATGTTCAACTCACATTTACACTCACTATCACCATCATGTTCAGCTCACATTTACACTCACTATCACCATCATGTTCAACTCACATTTACACTCACTATCACCATCATGTGCAGGTCACATTTACACACACTATCACCACCATGTGCAGGTCACATTTACACTCATCATCACCATCATGTTCAGCTCACATTTACACTCACTATCACCATCATGTTCAGCTCACATTTACACTCACTATCACCACCATGTGCAGGTCACATTTACACTCACTATCACCATCATGTGCAGGTCACATTTACACACACTATCACCATCATGTGCAGCTCACATTTACACTCACTATCACCATCATGTTCAACTCACATTTACACTCACTATCACCATCATGTTCAACTCACATTTACACTGACTATCACCATCATGTTCAACTCACATTTACACTCACTATCACCACCATGTGCAGGTCACATTTACACTCACTATCACCATCATGTGCAGGTCACATTTACACACACTATCACCATCATGTGCAGCTCACATTTACACTCACTATCACCATCATGTTCAACTCACATTTACACTCACTATCACCACCATGTTCAGCTCACATTTACACTCACTATCACCACCATGTTCAACTCACATTTACACTCACTATCACCACCATGTGCAGGTCACATTTACACTCACTATCACCATCATGTTCAGCTCACATTTACACTCACTATCACCATCATGTTCAACTCACATTTACACTCACTATCACCACCATGTTCAGCTCACATTTACACTCACTATCACCATCATGTTCAACTCACATTTACACGCACCATCACCATCATGTTCAGCTCACATTTACACTCACTATCACCATCATGTTCAACTCACATTTACACTCACTATCACCATCATGTGCAGCTCACATTTACACTCACTATCACCATCATGTTCAACTCACATTTACACTGACTATCACCATCATGTTCAACTCACATTTACACTCACTATCACCACCATGTGCAGGTCACATTTACACTCACTATCACCATCATGTGCAGGTCACATTTACACACACTATCACCATCATGTTCAACTCACATTTACACTCATCATCACCATCATGTTCAACTCACATTTACACTGACTATCACCATCATGTTCAACTCACATTTACACTCACTATCACCATCATGTGCAGGTCACATTTACACTCACTATCACCATCATGTTCAGGTCACATTTACACTCACTATCACCATCATGTGCAGGTCACATTTACACTCACTATCACCATCATGTTCAACTCACATTTACACTCACTATCACCATCATGTTCAACTCACATTTACACTCACTATCACCATCATGTTCAACTCACATTTACACTGACTATCACCATCATGTTCAACTCACATTTACACTCACTATCACCACCATGTGCAGGTCACATTTACACTCACTATCACCATCATGTGCAGGTCACATTTACACACACTATCACCATCATGTTCAACTCACATTTACACTCATCATCACCATCATGTTCAACTCACATTTACACTGACTATCACCACCATGTGCAGGTCACATTTACACTCACTATCACCATCATGTTCAACTCACATTTACACTCACTATCACCATCATGTGCAGGTCACATTTACACTCACTATCACCATCATGTGCAGGTCACATTTACACTCACTATCACCATCATGTGCAGGTCACATTTACACTCACTATCACCATCATGTTCAACTCACATTTACACTCACTATCACCATCATGTTCAACTCACATTTACACTCACTATCACCATCATGTTCAACTCACATTTACACTCACTATCACCACCATGTTCAGCTCACATTTACACTCACTATCACCATCATGTTCAACTCACATTTACACTCACTATCACCACCATGTTCAGCTCACATTTACACTCACTATCACCATCATGTTCAACTCACATTTACACTCACTATCACCACCATGTGCAGGTCACATTTACACTCACTATCACCATCATGTTCAGCTCACATTTACATGCACCATCACCATCATGTGCAGGTCACATTTACACTCACTATCACCATCATGTTCAACTCACATTTACACTCACTATCACCACCATGTGCAGGTCACATTTACACTCACTATCACCATCATGTTCAACTCACATTTACACTCACTATCACCATCATGTTCAGCTCACATTTACATGCACCATCACCATCATGTTCAACTCACATTTACACTCACTATCACCATCATGTGCAGGTCACATTTACACTCACTATCACCATAATGTGCAGGTCACATTTACACTCACTATCACCATAATGTGCAGGTCACATTTACACTCACTATCACCACCATGTGCAGGTCACATTTACACTCACTATCACCATAATGTGCAGGTCACATTTACACTCACTATCACCACCATGTGCAGGTCACATTTACACTCACTATCACCACCATGTGCAGGTCACATTTACACTCACTATCACCACCATGTGCAGGTCACATTTACACTCACTATCACCATCATGTTCAACTCACATTTACACTCACTATCACCATCATGTGCAGGTCACATTTACACTCACTATCACCATCATGTGCAAGTCACATTTACACACACTATCACCACCATGTGCAGGTCACATTTACACTCACTATCACCATCATGTGCAGGTCACATTTACACTCACTATCACCATCATGTGCAGGTCACATTTACACTCACTATCACCATCATGTGCAGGTCACATTTACACTCACTATCACCATCATGTGCAGGTCACATTTACACACACTATCACCATCATGTGCAGGTCACATTTACACACACTATCACCATCATGTGCAGGTCACATTTACACTCACTATCACCATCATGTGCAGGTCACATTTACACTCACTATCACCACCATGTGCAGGTCACATTTACACTCACTATCACCACCATGTGCAGGTCACATTTACACTCACTATCACCACCATGTGCAGGTCACATTTACACTCATCATCACCACCATGTGCAGGTCACATTTACACTCATCATCACCACCATGTGCAGGTCACATTTACACGCACCATCACCATCATGTTCAGCTCACATTTACACTCACTATCACCATCATGTTCAGCTCACATTTACACTCACTATCACCATCATGTTCAGCTCACATTTACACTCACCAAGTGTAAATTTTATCTTGTGACAGTTCCAACAGATTGTGGTCACATTCAAGGTAAATGGATTATGAACACAAAGTAGAAGTGCAAGGTTGGAAGCAGGTACGATTTGAGGAGGTAAACGAGTGAACCGGGTTCGTGTGGATACTCCTCCAGCACTCCCCAACACCAAACTCACTTGCCCCTGAAACTTCACGACACGTGATGTGGACATTTGCAGTTGTTAGAGAACTGAACATCGGAATAGCAGGGAAAAAGAGCAAAAGAATCACATTTTATTAAAACCACATCAAAAGCTCGATCATACGAGTATAACGAAAGGGTTTACATCGCTGACAAAGGGAATCAAATCATGTAAAAAGGAAATTTGCACATAAAAGCAAGAATGATGAAACGTGAACACGAACACCGCTCAACAAATCAACATTCAAACAACACCGAGTTTGGGTTGAATATCATAAATATGCAAAACATAACACCAGCAATAACGAGGGAAGGTCAACAACGAGAAACAGCAAACAATCACGATAAACGTTAACAAATAACTTATTGAATTAAACACATTCGCTCACTTGGTTCTTGAAACATGACGTGATACATTGTTGGCATTGCCTTTGAGAGTTCATCATTGTTTGCGAAACTCAAATGACAGAGACAGAGTGAAATGTCTCGACGTGAGCACGGCGACAATGATCAGGGCGGACGTGAAACACTCGCACATGGGCAGCTCATCCAACAACACAAAACGACAACACATTGTGGTGGAAACACAAAAGTGGGGTCAGCAAGCTAACAAAAGGGGTAAGGGGTGCAGTGGGGCTGAGGGTCAACAAACTGCCAAATAGGGGCGAGGAGTACAGTGGGGCAGAGGGTAAAACGGCCAAAAGGGGCGAGGGGTACAGTGGGGCAGAGGGTAAAACTGCCAAAAGGGGCGAGGGGTACAGTGGGGCAGAGGGTAAAACTGCCAAAAGGGGCGAGGGGTACAGTGGGGCAGATGGTAAAACGGCCAAAAGGGGCGAGGGGTACAGTGGGGCAGAGGGCAGAGGGAAAAAGGGCCAAAAGGGGCGAGGGGTACAGTGGGGCAGAGGGTAAAACTGCCAAAAGGGGCGAGGGGTACAGTGGGGCAGAGGGTAAAACTGCCAAAAGGGGCGAGGGGTACAGTGGGGCAGAGGGTAAAACGGCCAAAAGGGGCGAGGGGTACAGTGGGGCAGAGGGTAAAACTGCCAAAAGGGGCGAGGGGTACAGTGGGGCAGAGGTTCAGTAAACTGCCAAAAAGGGGCAAGGGGTGCAGTGGGGCAGAGGGTCAAACTGTCAAAAGGGGCGAGGAGTACAGTGGGGCAGAGGGGCAGAGGGTAAAACGGCCAAAAGGAGCGAGGGGTACAGTGGGGCAGAGGGTAAAACTGCCAAAAGGGGCGAGGAGTACAGTGGGGCAGAGGGGCAGAGGGTAAAACTGCCAAAAAGGGGCAAGGGGGGCAGAGGGGCAGAGGGTAAAACTGCCAAAAAGGGGCAAGGGGTGCAGTGGGGCAGAGGGTCAAACTGTCAAAAGGGGCGAGGAGTACAGTGGGGCAGAGGGGCAGAGGGGCAGAGGGTAAAACTGCCAAAAGGGGCGAGGAGTACAGTGGGGCAGAGGGTCAAACTGCCCCACTGTACTCCTCGCCCCTTTTGGCAGTTTGACCCTCTGCCCCACTGTACTCCTCGCCCCTTTTGGCAGAGGGGCACAGGGGCAAGCTGCCAAAAGGGGCGAGGAGTACAGTGGGGCAGAGGGTCAGCAAACTGCCAATCACCACCATGCTCGGCACACATTTACACTCACCATCACAATCACCATGCTCGGCACACATTTACACTCACCATCACAATCACCATGCTCGGCACACATTTACACTCACCATCACAATCACCATGCTCGGCACACATTTACACTCACCATCACAATCACCATGCTCAGCACACATTTACACTCACCATCACAATCACCATGCTCAGCACACATATACACTCACCATCACAATCACCATGCTCAGCACACATTTACACTCACCATCACAATCACCATGCTCAGCACACATTTACACTCACCATCACAATCACCATGCTCGGCACACATTTACACTCACCATCACAATCACCATGCTCATCACACATATACACTCACCATCACAATCACCATGCTCGGCACACATTTACACTCACCATCACAATCACCATGCTCGGCACACATTTACACTCACCATCACAATCACCATGCTCGGCACACATTTACACTCACCATCACAATCACCATGCTCAGCACACATTTACACTCACCATCACAATCACCATGCTCAGCACACATATACACTCACCATCACAATCACCATGCTCAGCACACATTTACACTCACCATCACAATCACCATGCTCAGCACACATTTACACTCACCATCACAATCACCATGCTCAGCACACATTTACACTCACCATCACAATCACCATGCTCAGCACACATTTACACTCACCATCACAATCACCATGCTCAGCACACATATACACTCACCATCACAATCACCATGCTCAGCACACATTTACACTCACCATCACAATCACCATGCTCAGCACACATTTACACTCACCATCACAATCACCATGCTCAGCACACATTTACACTCACCATCACAATCACCATGCTCAGCACACATATACACTCACCATCACAATCACCATGCTCAGCACACATTTACACTCACCATCACAATCACCATGCTCAGCACACATATACACTCACCATCACAATCACCATGCTCGGCACACATTTACACTCACCATCACAATCACCATGCTCAGCACACATATACACTCACCATCACAATCACCATGCTCAGCACACATTTACACTCACCATCACAATCACCATGCTCAGCACACATATACACTCACCATCACAATCACCATGCTCAGCACACATTTACACTCACCATCACAATCACCATGCTCAGCACACATTTACACTCACCATCACAATCACCATGCTCAGCACACATATACACTCACCATCACAATCACCATGCTCAGCACACATATACACTCACCATCACAATCACCATGCTCAGCACACATTTACACTCACCATCACAATCACCATGCTCAGCACACATTTACACTCACCATCACAATCACCATGCTCAGCACACATTTACACTCACCATCACAATCACCATGCTCAGCACACATATACACTCACCATCACAATCACCATGCTCAGCACACATATACACTCACCATCACAATCACCATGCTCAGCACACATTTACACTCACCATCACAATCACCATGCTCAGCACACATTTACACTCACCATCACAATCACCATGCTCAGCACACATATACACTCACCATCACAATCACCATGCTCAGCACACATTTACACTCACCATCACAATCACCATGCTCACCACACATTTACACTCACCCTCACAATCACCATGCTCAGCACACATATACACTCACCATCACAATCACCATGCTCAGCACACATATACACTCACCATCACAATCACCATGCTCAGCACACATTTGCACTCACCATCACAATAACCATGCTCAGCACACATTTACACTCACCATCACAATCACCATGCTCAACACACATTTACACTCACCATCACAATCACCATGCTCAGCACACATTTACACTCACCATCACAATCACCATGCTCAGCACACATATACACTCAACATCACAATCACCCTACTCAGAACACATTTACACTCACCATCACAATCACCATGCTCAGCACACATTTACACTCACCATCACAATCACCATATACACTCACCATCACAATCACCATGCTCAGCACACATTTACACTCACCATCACAATCACCATGCTCAGCACACATATACACTCACCATCACAATCACCATGCACAGCACACATTTACACTCACCATCACAATCACCATGCTCAGCACACATTTACACTCACCATCACAATCACCATATACACTCACCATCACAATCACCATGCTCAGCACACATTTACACTCACCATCACAATCACCATGCTCAGCACACATATACACTCACCATCACAATCACCATGCTCAGCACACATTTACACTCACCATCACAATCACCATACTCAGCACACATTTACACTCACCATCACAATCACCATGCACAGCACACATTTACACTCACCATCACAATCACCATGCTCAGCACACATTTACACTCACCATCACAATCACCATATACACTCACCATCACAATCACCATGCTCAGCACAGATTTACACTCACCATCACAATCACCATATACACTCACCATCACAATCACCATGCTCAGCACACATTTACACTCACCATCACAATCACCATGCTCAGCACACATATACACTCACCATCACAATCACCATGCTCAGCACACATTTACACTCACCATCACAATCACCATGCTCAGCACACATATACACTCACCATCACAATCACCATGCTCAGCACACATATACACTCACCATCACAATCACCATGCTCAGCACACATTTACACTCACCATCACAATCACCATGCTCAGCACACATTTACACTCACCATCACAATCACCATGCTCAGCACACATTTACACTCACCATCACAATCACCATATACACTCACCATCACAATCACCATGCTCAGCACACATTTACACTCACCATCACAATCACCATATACACTCACCATCACAATCACCATGCTCAGCACACATTTACACTCACCATCACAATCACCATGCTCAGCACACATATACACTCACCATCACAATCACCATGCTCAGCACACATTTACACTCACCATCACAATCACCATGCTCAGCACACATTTACACTCACCATCACAATCACCATGCTCAGCACACATTTACACTCACCATCACAATCACCATATACACTCACCATCACAATCACCATGCTCAGCACACATTTACACTCACCATCACAATCACCATGCTCAGCACACATATACACTCACCATCACAATCACCATGCTCAGCACACATTTACACTCACCATCACAATCACCATGCTCAGCACACATTTACACTCACCATCACAATCACCATGCTCAGCACACATTTACACTCACCATCACAATCACCATGCTCAGCACACATTTACACTCACCATCACAATCACCATGCTCAGCACACATTTACACTCACCATCACAATCACCATGCTCAGCACACATATACACTCACCATCACAATCACCATGCTCAGCACACATTTACACTCACCATCACAATCACCATGCTCAGCACACATTTACACTCACCATCACAATCACCATGCTCAGCACACATATACACTCACCATCACAATCACCATGCTCAGCACACATTTACACTCACCATCACAATCACCATGCTCAGCACACATATACACTCACCATCACAATCACCATGCTCCTCACACATTTACACTCACCATCACAATCACCACACCATCACAATCATCATGCTCCTCACACATTTACACTCACCATCACAATCACCACACCATGCTCCTCACACATTTACACTCACCATCACAATCACCATGCTCCTCACACATTTACACTCACCATCACAATCACCACACCATCACAATCACCATGCTCCTCACACATTTACACTCACCATAACAATCACCACACTCCTCACACATTTACACTCACCATCACAATCACCATGCTCAGCACACATTTACACTCACCATCACAATCACCATGCTCAGCACACATATACACTCACCATCACAATCACCATGCTCAGCACACATATACACTCACCATCACAATCACCATGCTCCTCACACATTTACACTCACCATCACAATCACCATGCTCCTCACACATTTACACTCACCATCACAATCACCATGCTCCTCACACATTTACACTCACCATCACAATCACCATGCTCCTCACACATTTACACTCACCATCACAATCACCATGCTCCTCACACATTTACACTCCGTACATTATACCGGTAATCCATTATATATATATATATATATATATATATATATATATATATATATATATATATATATATATATATATATATATATATATATATATTAAAAGAATACATTCACAACATTAACACGAACCATCAGTTGGAGGATCACCACCACCACCACCACGACCACGACCAGATCCTCAAATCACGAATAAAAACACTCATGATCACCCGCTTCACCCTCCTCCCCGTACTTCTTTATCTCCTCATTATCAATCTCACTTTTTACCCTCATATTCTCACACACCATCACCCTCGTGATCCGCCAAGCTGTCTCACTTCCCTCGCTCTGGACCGGGTCCACCAATCCGACGCCCGAATGACGCCGACAGCTCCACACGCCGCTGCGACCCTTTTCACCGCTGCCAAAGGACGGGCCACGTTCAACCAATCAACGACATGCTCCTCCCTGACTCAGCCAATTAAAACGAAGGAGGCGGGACCCGGTAGCCGTTTCCCAGACGACGGTAATTAGGATAATCTTATGAATCTCCATTACACTGGTACGTAATTAATCTACTCACCATTAAAACTACTGGGCTGCAGGAACGTGCTTTGCTGTTCTTCATTATCTCCGCATCACTGTCATCATTTCATGTCCTCTGTTTGTATTTTTTTTTATCGATTATTTTAAACTCGCAAATACAATCCTTCAATTCACTGATGGAGGTATTAAGGGGAGGGGAGAGAGAAAGGAGGGGAGAGAGAGGAGGGAGGGGGAGAGAGAAAGGAGGGGAGAGAGAGGAGGGGAGAGAGAGGAGGGAGGGGAGAGGAGGGAGGGAGAGGGAGGGAGAGAGGAGGGAGGGAGAGGGAGGGAGAGAGAGGAGGGAGGGAGAGAGAAAGGAGGGGAGAGAGAGGAGGGAGGGGGAGAGAGAAAGGAGGGGAGAGAGAGGAGGGAGGGGAGAGAGGAGGGAGGGAGGGAGGGAGGGAGAGAGGAGGGAGGGAGGGAGGGAGAGAGGAGGGAGGGAGAGGGAGGGGAGGGAGAGGGAGGGGACAGAGAGAGAGAGGGGACAGAGAGGAAGGATGGAGGGAGAGGGAGGATGGAGGAGAGAGAGAGGGGAGGGGTGGGGAGAGAGGAGGGAGGGAGGATGGAGAGAGGAAGGAGAGGAGAGGGGAGAGGGAGGATGGAGGGGAGAGAGAGGAAAAGTGTGGAGTGGGGAGGGGTAGGAAGTGGTGGGGAGGGAGAGGAGTGGGGAGGGAGAGGAGTGGGGAGGGGAGAGAGAAAGGAGGGGAGAGAGAGGGAGGGGTGGGGAGAGAGGAGGGAGGGGAGAGAGGAGGGAGGGAGAAGGAGGAGAGGGAGGGGACAGAGAGGAAGGGGAGGGAGAGGGAGGATGGAGGGAGAGAGGGGTGGGGTGGGGAGAGAGAGGAGTGGGGAGAGAGGAGGGAGGAGAGGGAGAGAGAGGAGGGAGGAGAGGGAGAGAGGAGGGAGGAGAGGGAGAGAGAGAGGAGGGAGGAGAGGGAGAGAGAGGAGAGAGGAGGGAGGAGGGAGAGAGGAGGGAGGAGAGAGAGGAGGGAGGAGAGGGAGAGAGAGGAGAGAGGAGGGAGGAGAGAGAGAGGAGGAAAGAGAGGGAGAGAGAGGAGGGAGGAGAGAGGAGGGAGGAGAGGGAGGAGGGAGGAGGAGAGAGAGAGGAGGGTGGGGAGGGAGAGAGAGGGAGAGAGGAGGGAGGGGAGGGAGAGAGAGTAGGGAGGGAGAGAGGGGAGGGAGAGGGAAGAGAGAGGAGGGTGGAGAGAGAGAGGAGAGACGGAAGAGAGAGAGGAGAGGGGAGAGAGAGGAGGGAGGGGAGAGAGAGGAGAGGGAGAGAGAGGAGGGAGGAGAGGGAGAGAGAGGAGGGAGGAGAGAGGGAGAGAGAGGAGGGAGGAGAGGGAGAGAGAGAGAGGAGGGGAGGTGAGGGAGAGCAGAGGGGAGGGAGAGAGAGGAGGGAGGGGAGGGAGAGGAGGAAGCGGAGAGGTTGGGAGAGGATGGGGGAGGGCAGAGTGGAGGATGGAGGGAGGGGAGAGGAAGCTCGGAAGGGGGAAAGCATGAGAGAGCGACACCTCACCAAATGTTGCTTTCCACTGCAGGAGGAAGGGGTGTGAGGAGAGGGTGAGAAAGAAAGAGAGAGACATTGTGATGGGGGGGGGGGAGGGGTAGGAGGAAAAAAAAAAGGAGAAAGGTGAGGGGTGGAGGTGGGGTTAGTAAAGAGAATGATGTGTTATGTTTAAAGACCAAACACACACAAAAACAAATTCATGTCAGAACAGCTGTACACATGATGACACAACAGTGTTTATAAAGTAATCCACTGGCACATCTGCAAAAACTTTGATATTCCAATTCCAGAGAATTTGTGGGAACATGAACCAAAAGTAATCACTGAAAATAAGGAAGTACCGACCGCTTACGTACAAACTAATGATCCCATCAAGCGTGAACATCGAAAACAAAGCGTTGCGACCAGATATCATACTTAAGTATAAAAAAAAGAGAAGGCGTTGCTGATTGAGGTGTTAATAGCAATGATTTTGAACTAACGATGCAGAAATCAAGAAAATGACCAAATTCCAAGACCTCCAGAATGAAGTGAAAAGATCCTGAAAGCTGAAGAATGCCAAAGTTGTTCCAGTGATGGTTGGAGCTTCAGGAATGATGACAAAGAACCTCACAGAGATATTAAAAACCATCCCTGGGAATATTACTACAAACGAACTACAGTTGGAAGCTGTCCGAGTCCAGGACTCAGTAATGATCCGTTATTGAAACCAGAGTGGTGTCAAAGCCACCCAATGCTCGCCTGTTTATACATTTATCGTTTTTCGTTTTTAAAAGACTAGTCTAATTAAATAATATTTTTTATAAAGCATTGCAGTAAAGTCTGATCAAAATAATTTTAAAGCAATATATGTATTTGTATATTTTAATCAGTAAACAAGAGGTCCACACGAGGAATTCAAAACTCACAGAGGGGCGAACTTTCTCGCTGCAAAAAGTCAACAAAGGCTTTCAGAGGCAGGAAGACTGGGTTAACACACAGACAGTGGATGGTCCCACAGTCTATACCTATGTACCAAATATGAAACGGGAAAGTTGAAAACTTTGGGAGTCAGAGTGCGGACAGGGACGGACAGACGACCGGTATCACATAATATGCTCTGATATATATATATATATATATATATATATATATATATATAGCCTGGTGTGTTGGCGCAGTGGTTAGGGCAGCGGCTTGGGATCCAAAAGGTCCTGAGTTCAAGCCCCGTTGGGCCACTGAATTAATACACCAGGGGGTTGACTCAGCCTGTCATCCTTCCGAGGTCGGCGAAATGAGTACCAGTATACTGGGCCGGTATATACCCCGGTTAAAATAGGTGTACCTTATCCCTGTGTTGTAAGAGGCGACCAGGGTTGCGTCAGGAAGGGCATCCGGCGTAAAACATGTGCCAAATCACAATGCGGATCATACGGATGATCCGCTGTGGCGACCCCTAGCGGGAGCAGCCGAAGGAAGAAGAAGATATATATATATATATATTGTTACGAATTCTCGCCCGCCAGCCTGCGATCGGCCGCGGACCTCAAATCACAACCACGTCGCCCACCGGACGGACAATTCAGTCGTGACTTTCCGGAGTCAACGCCGTAACCCTGTCACGGGTGGGTCTTCAACCCCACCACGGCCGTGCCAATTGTCTACCCGCGCAAGATAGGGTCACTTGCCGAACTCGATATACCTAAGTACCTGCACGGGGAGCCGACCGGGCAGCCGTACCTCGAAGCAGGTCAGCTTGGGACACGAACCGCTTAAGTAGTCCGTTCCGTTCTGCAGTGATAACCGAGCGGGTATTATCGCCGACCTCGCTGGATCCGATTCTATTTAACGGGTGCTTGAAACCCCACTATTTATTCCGCGATGCAAGATGGCATTTTCATTAGGGGAAAGAGGATGCTACGAACGGGTTACATTCAAACAAAGCACATTTGTTTTACGCGTACACAAATACAGTCAATCATGCAGGCAAACAAAAGCAATCACGTGACGTATGCAAAGGAAAAGCACTACGACCGAATATAATTAATAAATGTACAGTCACTTCGGCAGTTTTTACTTGTCAGGACACGGCGCCACAAGATTCACTCAAAAGGAAGGAAAGGGCCACTCTCATAGACGAGAGTGGCAGACAGGGTCCGTGGACCTTTATAGTGCGTGAGCCTTGGTTGACCGAATGGGCTTGCGAGACCGATGTGGCTTACCCGCACCATCGTGGTGCGACGATGGGCAGGTCGCAACGTCTGCTTCCCCACGGCCACTAGGACAGCCGCGCCTGATTGCGGCCTTGCGACGATGGGCAGGTCGTGACATCCGTTTCCCACGGCCACTAGGACAGCCGCGCCTGATTGCGGCCTTGCCACGATGGGCAGGTCGTGACATCCGTTTCCCACGGCCACTGGGACAGCCGCGCCTGATTGCGACCTTGCCAAGCGAGGTGATCCGGGCCCCGGCCGGCAACGCGGTTGAGAGGAACGAACGGGTCTTTTAGTGCCCTGTCAGAGTTGATGCTCTATAAGATTCGAATGCTCCAAGACCCCGTCCGTTCCTCAGCGATGCGCGAACCGCGCCGAGGTCCAATCACCTCGGACTGCCTTGACGCTAGCAAGTTCTCCCCGGCTGTGGTCTCCACGCAGCTCCTTGGCTTTCTCCGACTGACTCTCTCCAGACTTCGCGCTCCACTCGGCTCTCCGACCCCTCCAGACTGCTCGAAGCTCTGTTCTGCTCGCCCTTATATAAGGCCGGGGGGACGAGATTTGGCCTTTGCTGTCTGACCCTTGACCCCGCGCGGAAAGCGGACGTGGTCGAGATCACCGGCCCTCTGGATCCGATTTTCCGAGACAAAGCTTCCACACAAAGCGGACGTGGTAGAAATCAACACCCTTCGACCCCCACAGGCCCCGCCCCTTTCTCTCCTGTGATTTGTTTTTCGAGGCAAACCTTCCACACAATACAAAGCAGACATGGTAGAAATCACCAGACTTGCGCTGCACGGCGAGAGAACCCTTGCCTCTCCCTGCAGCGATGCCATTTGATCGGATCCCACCACTGCTGGCGCAAAGATGGCATTATTTCAGGAATGAAGATGAGGTGATGTTCGTGGCGTGGTGGTGTTGACGGTTGCTGGCGGAGTGGTGAGGATGGCGTGGTTGTTGAAAGGCAGGTGTGGTTGTGGTTGGTGTTGTGGTTAAGGGGAGCGATGTTGGTTGTTGTAATGGTGGTGGAGATGTGGTTGGTTCAAAATAACGATAGAAAAAGAAAAACCTACCTCAAAGGATCACAGCCCTGTGACATGAATAAATCCCATTAAACAACGGTGGGGAAATCTAACTGAACACAGACTTATCGATCTAAATGAACTAAGGACCTTTATGGTGTTATGCGAATTTCCACAGCCGTAACACTATATATATATATATATATATATATATATATATATATATATATATATATATATATATCGGGCGTATAAAAAAGTGTTGTAGATAAAAACATTAGAAAGGAAAAAATAACTTGCACCAAAAACTTTAACATTTTCACGCTCACGCTCACGCTGATGCTGACGTTCACACCGGGGGTATCGCTATAGCTCTCTGTTCTTCGAACAGGCGAGCTAATAAAGGGGGATACTTTGGGCCCATCATGGGAGGACTCCATGAAACACTCTGAAACCCACATATGAAAATACCAATCAACAACAACACACATACACGTGCACGCGCGCACACACACACACACCCACACACACACACACACACACACACACACACACACACACACACACACACACACACACACACACACACACACACACACACACAGGAATACTGTGAAACCTGGTAGGTCTATTTCACCTCCTGCTGATACTGACCCACATGTGCAGATAGCAGGCAACAACACCAACTTGCACACCCACACACACACACACACACACACACACACACACACACACACACACACACACACACACACACACACATACACACACACACACACACGAATACTGTGAAACCTGGTAGGTCTGTTTCACCTCCTGCTGATACTGACCCACATGTGCAGATAGCAGGCAACAACAGCAACTTGCACATCGACTCACACACACACATACACACACACACACACACGAATACTGTGAAACCTGGTAGGTCTATTTCACCTCCTGCTGATACTGACCCACATGTGCAGATAGCAGGCAACAACAGCAACTTGCACATCGACACACACACACACACACACACACACACACACACACACACACACACACACACACACACACACACACACACACACACACACACACACACACACACACACACACGAATACTTTGAGACCCGAGGAGTGAGCACTAAAAATTCACTCTCTCCTCCTGGCAAAGCTCTGTTTGCTTGCTCAGACATGCAGCGACCTTTGCACCTCACTGATCAGCTCACTCCGAATCTGATTCGTACATCCTCGGGTCCTCAACAGAGAAGGAAGGGTGGGGGAGTAGGGAGATGGGTGAGGGAGAGATAGAGGGAGGGAAGAGGAAAGTGGGAAGAGAGGTGAGGGAGGGAGAGGGTGAGGTATGGAGAGGGGTGAGGGAGGGAGAGGGGTGAGGGATTCTAGCAGATGCGATTCCCAGCTGAACGTTCATCTGAGAGGGACACACACAGTGATGAATCACCCTTCCTGTGAAACACCGGGATGACAGTTTATAGCTGAGTCGGGCTTCAAACCCATGCTACACAGAGCAGGCATGCGTACCTCTCGGCTTTCCTGTCGTGATGTGGTGGTTAGTTATTACCTCCGCCACCGAAGGTGAAGGTGGTTATGTTTTCACCCCTTTCTGTCTGTTTGTCTGTGTGCAGGATATCTCAAAAAGTTGTGACGGATCCAGGTGGAATTTGGTGAAGATTGTGGGTGTGTGACAAGGGTGAACTGATCAGATTTGGGTGAAGATCCAGATCTGGATCTGGATCTGGATGCGAGAATTATTTAATTGTTAAAGTGATTCTTCACCATTGAGAGATTGGGCGGAGGTAATGCGCTCACCATGTGCCCTTCTTGCTTCATAACTGAAAACATTTTTTACTCATTGTGATCAAATAATTTATTTTGCCTTCCTACCAGAACCGTGCTATCGCCATTGAAGCTTGAATGTGTGCCAAGCGGCTTCACCAAGCAAAAACAATTGGAGAAACTTTTAAAAGTGAAACGTTTAATTTTTATTTGTATTTATCAATGCCGAATTGATGGGTCGCATTATGGACGATCATCCAAAAAGGGGAAACACAGTGGAAAATAAAATTTCACATTTCCAGGGAGCTAGCTACCGCCTGTTGAACCGCAACAACACGTGGCCAACGCATGCGAGTGACGCCTGAACTTTGTTCAAGTCGATCGATGTCATATTCAGTGACAGTGTGAATATTGAAGAGCACTCGCCAAGTGGCTTAACCACGCCATCAAAACGGTTGATAAGAAACGGCTCGCCTGGCACGTGATTAGCAATCACCGAACTGTCATATTAAACATACACCTCTCTGAGATGCCCACAACGTCAAATATGTCCACATTGGACAAATGAACACTTTTATAGGAGTCAAAACTGCTTATAAGTTTGATTCTGGAACTTAAATTTTGTAATTCTGCATAGTTTAAAAGATTCTCGCAGTTACGGCATGTGCGGAAATGAAATAAAGCCACAAACACTGCGTCTCCGGGCGTTTATAAGCATTACAATGTACCCAGCGATTCGTAGCTATGACGCAGAGGCATTTGATAATATGAGTGAGGAACCTGAAAAAATAAACATTATCGTGAAGAAATCGTTGCGACCTGTTCAAAGTCAAGGCATGGTTGAACAGGCCAAAAACACATGGCGGCTTCAGACCCCAGCGAGGTGACCTGGGATACACCTTCAGACCCCAGAGAGAGCGGTGACCGAGGACACGCCTAGTAAAGGATGTAATTAAATTATGCCATTAATTATTTTCAAAAGGGGTGTTTTAATTAACCCAAACACGCAATTTTCACTCTTGCACTTCCTTGGAGTTTTCTTAGTATGCATGCAGAGTTTCAGGTTGTTAGGTTTGATAGTTTTGGAGTTAATGGAGGACACACACTGACATAATGACACACTTTGACATTTAATAGTGCAGATATGCTGTTATTAACGACATTATAGGTCACATGATTTGAAATTGCTTCGTGTTGGGCAAGTGGTGCTTGGGCCCCGACATCACTGCTCACAGTTTCATCAATACAAGAACGGCACTCAGAGGAGCACACACCTCCATAGGTGAACAGTTTGCTTGATATCCACTAATCGGACGGATCTGGATCCAAACCTGAACCAAAATATAACCTGCTTGTTATTGTCACCTAACCAACTCGTCCCCCTAGTTCTGTAATAATCCGTGAACAATGTTTTGTGATATGTTGCCGGACATCGTTTTTAACCCGCCCTCTCAATGGTGAAGAATCACTTTTTAAAAAAAAATTCTCAGATCCAGAAACGTAATCAGTTCGTCCTTGTCACACACCCTACCTGCCCACCAAGTTCCGTCCGAATCCGTCCGTAACTTTTTGAGATATCCTGGTCACACACAAACACACAAGCCAGTAGGCGACATGGGTGGTCGCCACATAATTGCATACTAGTCATACAGTTTTTGACGGATCGGGCTGAAATTTTTTGACAAACAGGTTGATTATAGTGCGCATAAAATCCTGGAAGCCGATTTTTGATTTTCGACAAAGAAATATATAAATATTTTTCGGATTTTTTTCAAAAATTTCAGTCCCGTTGCTAGGCAACGGTGGCGTCCATAGCAACGGTGGCTCAAAAGCATACAACTAGATCCTGGTATGAACCTACCAGTCACGTTTCATCAAAATCGGTTGACTCCTCTGGCCTCCAGAGCTGTCCATTACATACAAACATACAGACAGACGGAAAACCTGAGAATAACGGTAGTCGAGCGATCACCCAATAGACAGCGTAGAGACAGGTATACAGACAAACAGGGTTGAAAACACAACCTCTGTCGACCTTCAGTGGCCGTACGGAGGTAATTACGTACAGTACATACAGTACATATACTACTTAGATACCTGTGCTGAAAATTATTACTCTGCCGTGAAAAAAAACACAACTTAAACCCAAAATCTCATGATTTACGAATGTACACTCGATGAGACTTGAATATTGAACACGCGAGATCTGGAGAGATCGTGCATGGACAGCATGGTGATACAAAACTGACATTCCTCCACCAGGTGCCGGTGCCAGGTGGTCGTTGTTTCTATATTTGTTCAGTTTGAAGTCGCCATGACGGTATAGTTTGTGTCAGAAGTAGATTTTCGATTCAACCGCTGATAAAAAAAATATATATATAAAATATATAAATGTTAGTGTGACTATTTACCTATTTTCACTGTCATCATTAGTTAAATAATATTTTTTTATCTTGTACGTGAATATTGTCTGAATCCGAAACATTCGACGAGCCGTCGGTTGACGAAGCTCCATTGAAAATCCGACAGGTGTGAAGAAAGGTGAAGAGACAGGGCGGACGTTTGTGGTTGCATGTGCGTCTCAGGTTGTGCTGCTCGACGGTTTTCATTGGCTGTTGTTTTCGTATTTTGCTTTATTTTGTTATAAATACAGGAGTTACCTCCGTGTTGGGGATCATTTTGGGGCAGTGCCGGATTAAACCTCGGCTGGCCCAAAGGCACATTTTGAAATTTTCGAGAATGGCCTGAAAAATTTAAATTAGATCTCGGACTCATGGAAATGGACCCCAGACAAAAGATGAACTGATTCAAGAACAAAATATTTAATACAAAAAAAAAGACAAATATTTAATGTGAAAAGAAAATAGTTTATTTAATCCCTCTATACAATTTACAGTGTGTGAATATATGCATGACAAAACACGTACAGATTTGGCACTTTGCTTTACAGTTTACTCGACCTTAGATTGCAACTTTGCGCACTTTTACTACTGCAAACTCTTCAATTACGGAACTGAAGTGAAGTCCAGTTCTCGGAGCAAATTACTTTCAATGCACAAAAGGGCCAACGCACCAAGACACTGTTGATGAATGGTAGAACGCTTCACATCTTTGATTCGCTTTAGCTGCGAAAATGAGCGTCCTCCTGAACAATTGGTGGCCATCAGTGCTAAGTATATTCGGAGAGCCACTTCAGTGTTTGGAAAGGCTGCATTAACTCCAGTGGTGTGCAGCAGCACAAACATATGCTGTGCACACCCTGGTGAGGGGGAACTTGAGGGCAGTTTGTTTTTATACCAGCAAATGAACTGACGGAACTCTGACGCAAAATCAGTATTCAGATCCTTGTGATACACACTGACAAGCCCCGTAATAACAGTGTTCATATCCTCGTCGGTCATAGAGTCAAACTCTGTCAGAACGCCAAACCGCTGCAGCATTACAGAATACGCCTCTGTGCGTTTCTGCGATGCACTTCGCAGTCGGTCAATGATGACATAAAATGTATAAACTTTGAATTTTTGTTGGTCCGTCATCCCTTCTGTGGCATCAGTAGCATTTCCATCATTGTCATGCTTCTTACGCTTGGGCATTCGCCGACTTTCGGATTTGTAAGTGCTGTTGTCGCAGCGATCACATGCTTGTTGCTCATAGAAATCAAAATTTTCTCTGCGCGCATGTAAAAACTCATTCAAACTCTTCAGCAGACAAATAGCCGGTGTTAATTCTATGGTGGCACTTTGCAACAACTTGCTGCAGCAGTTGAAGCGCTGCAAAATATCATTCCAAAGTTCCACACATCAGGGCAACTTCTATGGTGCCCATCTTTTCTGCCAAAGAATCTGCCTCATTTCGTGTCTCCCTGTTCTGATTTTCATCTGCAGAGATCTCTTCGAGAGCACTCTGGAACTGGCGGTAACCGCGGAACAGAGCTTCAGTGGCATCAGCTCGGGCAGACCACCGGTATCCGATGGGTGTTTCGGAACAAGGCACCCAGGTTGCTGTTCCACTTGGGTCTGCAGGACACCCCAACGGTGCGTGGATGCCACAAAGGACGCATACAGGTGCTGCAAAAACCCAAAAAATGAAATCGCTTCAATGCAACAATCCACCGCGGACTGACCAACTAGGTTCAAAGAGTGACCTACACAGAGAATGTAATCAACCAAGCTGTTCTTGGTCTTCAAAATTTGCTGCATACCATTGTACTTTCCCGACATATTACTAGCATTGTCATACATCTGACCGTGGCAACTGTCAAAGTCGATGTCATGGTCCTTCAAGTATTGGAGAAGAGTATCAGCAAGGTCCTGACTTGTATGACTAGAGATACTAATGAACGTGAGGAAACGCTCGACAGGCTTGTGATCTGTCATGTTGACGTAGCGGAGGATGATCGTGAGCTGGTCCGTATGGGCAATGTCTGGTGTGGAGTCCACTGAAACGGAGAAATACCGCGACTTCGAAATGTCATCCTTGATGCGACCAAGTACTTGCTTGCCCATCATAGCAATTAATTCTTCGCAGATTGCTTTTGACAAATAAGACGTGTGACCGCGACCCCGATTGGCATGGTAATGGATGTGCTGGGATAAAAGCGGATCAAACTGGCCAATCAACTCCAAAATGCCCAAGTAATTACCATTGCTGCTGGAGCAAACAATTTCGTTACTACCTCAAAACGACTGACCCCTCTCGCAAAGAAAAGTAATTGTGGCAACACATTTTTCCAATAGCTGCGCTGCTCCAGCATGTTTTGATGCAATTGCTTATCAACTCGACCGGCATCAGCACTCTGCTGACAAAATGTTAGAACTGACTCTATGTGCTTTCATAGAATTTCATGGATGGGCCTTGGGCTGATTTCATGGGCTTTCAAGTACTGAGCCGTATTCTTCCAATCAGTAAATCCCGAGCCAGAAATCTGTGCAGCTCTGTCAGAGGAAAACAGAGTACATGGAAAACAGAAAACGCAAGCTTTGGCAGGAGAATAAACCAACCAATCACGATCAGCTACCTCCCCATTTGGCAAAACCCGTTGGAAGGCAATGGCATTAAGAAAGCGATTCACCCCAGAGTATTCACACTTCGTTTCTGGATAACTGTCATCCAAGTTCCGAAAATGGTTAGTGCCCAAGCTGATGCACACATGGCGCAGTTTGTCTGTGATGTTACGAAACAACCCGACATCGTTGGGAATCAGTGGAGTCGATACTGAAGCACCTTCACCCCTAGTGTCACCATCGTCGGCCGGCCTGTCTTCGACAGGATCAACTGCGGGGGATGTTGAAGGGGAGTCCTTCGTTGAATCTATATCATCATCACCACCAACACCAGCATCTTTCTCCACCACATGGAAAAACGATGTCAATTTATGAGTCTTCTTGAGTAGTTGATCCTCCTTATGCTTCTTTTTCTGCAACTCCTGAGCTCGCTTCCAGCCACGTTTGCGTCCTGACATAACGATGGATTGAATCTGCAAATAGAACATCAGATGTACAAATTTTAAAAGCTTTTATTATAAAATACAAACCACATTAAACACTATACGGTGTTTAACTCACCTCCGACCGCGTGTCGAATGGCGACCGTGTCGAGTCGGAGGCAGGGCAGGGAACACACCTGCTCCCTGCCGATTGGCTAAGGAGGGACGCCATGCCGACGCTAGACTCCGCCCATGCGCGCGCCTGCTGGCTGACGTGTGCACAAAGAATGCCGTGAGCATCATGGCGTCAGGATGGATGTGAAGATGGCGTTGTTGTCGTTGTTGCTGTTGTTGTTGCAGGAGATGGGGTATTCCAATAACAAATCACAGCACATTTACACGAATTCACCCATTAGACCAGGGGGAGGAGGCTATCTATAAAACACGTACTTACCGAGATAACTGAGCTAAAGGAACCTGTATGTTGTATGCGATAGATTTCCAAATTCGTAACAGTATTACGAGACCAATAAGAATTGTATGTTAAAAAAAAAAAGTTGCCTAAAGTTTTGTGGCCCGAGTTTTTGGCTGGCCCTAAGGCACATGCCTTGTCTGCCTAGTGGGTAATCCGGCTCTGGTGGGGGGGGGAGGGACACAACATCAGGTCCATGTTCACCACACAACTCCTTCAGCTCGTTTTAATCATGAACTGATTTTGGGGGGAAAGTAGATAGCTTGGGTCCTTAAAACATGTAATATCCAGATGTCTTTTCAAGGGTTTTTCAAACTCAACACCTCAGGCTCAGGGATTCCCGCTCTCAGGGTCTCCCAGTAAAATAGTCGGGTGTGGCTGTTACACAGCTTGTTCTTCATTCCCATTTCCGGTATACAGGTATATACATACATAAACCTTTAAAACATACTATATATATATATATATATATATATATATATATATATATATATATATATATATATATATATATATATATATATATATATATATATATATACATAAACCTTTAAAACATACTATATATATATATATATATATATATATATATTTATATATATATATATATATATATATATATATATATATATATATATATATATACATAAACCTTTAAATGGAACATGCACACGTATATATAAATATATGTATATACATAAACCTTTAAATGGAACATGCACACGTATGTATATATTGTTACGTTTGAGGGGGGGTATGCATTCAAAGGGTAATTAGGATGTTTAATTAGGTATGCCATGCTGTTCGAGTTTACCAGGATCTCGATGTAATAAGTAGCAATTCAGTGGTGATAAGTTGTCTAGTAAATGTCCATTTCTTCAAGGGGGAAATGATAATTGTCACGTAATTAGACAGGGAGACGGGTAGGGTAAGTGTGTCTGTGTAAACCCTTTTAGAATTCCCTGGAGGCTTGCCGTGACATCACAGGACAGTGCTGCGGATGGCTCCGCCCCGTGATCACGATTGGCGGAAGGCGACGGCGGAGGGCCAATAAAAACGGCTCGATTGGAAGTGACGAGGACTCGAGGATAAAAAGGCTCTGTTCAGAGAAGTAGGAGGAGGAAGAAGATCGGTAAAGAAAAACCGTTTTGGTGGAGGTTGTTGTGCTGGGAGCGTGCTGTGTTGTTGCGCTGATTAGATCCTGGTTTTCATCGTGTCTCGAGGCCCTGCTGTGCTTCGTGCCTCAGCTCGGTTGGCTCTGGGGTTCTGCTGGCTCTGAGTACGGGGTCGAACGGCGGGCGGACCTGCCTCCCTCTCCTGCTCGCAACTTGGCGCCAGAACTGGCTCCCTGGCGGCTGTGAGCGGACTTGGGCCGACACCAGGAGGTCGACAGTACCACGGTGTCTCCTGCCCCTGACGAGCGCAACGCCAGCTCGTCCGGCGCCAATCCAGGGACTGTTGCGTCCGCACCACGGGCCAGCCTGACCACCAGGACCAGCTACGTTGTGTGTGTGTGTGTGTGTGTGTGTGTGTGTGTGTGTGTGTGTGTGTGTGTGTGTGTGTGTGTGTGTGTGTGTGTGTGTGTGTGTGTGTGTACGTACCTGGCGCCTTAGAGGGTTTGAGATTTGTATATTCATTGGAATTGTCTGTGTTTTCCCCACGCCCGAACCCACACCACCATCCCGTCGAATCGCCCCGGATCCCTCCTCTTGCCGAGTCTGATTATTTCTGGTTAGAGAAATAAACATCATTAACTCAGTGAAAAGCGACTCGTGCCACCTTCCTCGTCCCGTTTGCGGTAGAGCGATTAGAACCGCCATCTTTGGGTTGTAAAGGATAAACCGCCTCCATCGTTTCGGCTCATTCTACGTCAGCGGGACTGTTCAAGTCCCGTGGACGTCACATTGGTGTCAGGGTGTTGGATGTTCGAACCCCTCTAAATTATATTTGGTATCGGGAGAATGTACCAAGATTAAAATCTCACCACGGATTGGAATATAAAATTACTACAGAAAAGCGCGGGAAAATTTTGGCGGGATTTTTCAAATTAAAATTAATTGGCGGCAAACGGGACTTCTGCACCATGGCGGATGTGCAGATGTTTGAGGAGGAAGGCCACGTGTCTGGCAGCGAGTCGGGGGAAGAAGGGAGAGACAGGGGTAAGATTGAAACCTCCCCCATTCCGAGCGTGGACCGTGCTTCATTGCCCGTAATGGAGCCCGCAGTGCCGGAAACCGGTGCGATGACGATCCAGACACTGTTGGAACGTTTAATAGTGGACATGACGGTACAAATGGCAAATCAATTTGTGACACAGAGGACAGAAATTACGGCACAAATGGAAAATCAATTCTCTGACACAGAGGGCAGACATGACGGCACAGAGGGCAGACATGACGGCACAGAGGGCAGACATGACGGCACAGAGGGCAGACATGACGGCACAGAGGGCAGACATGACGGCACAGAGGGCAGACATGACGGCACAGAGGGCAGACATGACGGCACAGAGGGCAGACATGACGGCACAGAGGGCAGACATGACGGCACAGAGGGCAGACATGACGGCACAGAGGGCAGACATGACAGATCAATTGGGGGTAATGGGGGAACAGTTGGGTGCACGGATTGATTTAATGAGGGATGAATTGGGGGAAAAGATGGAGAAAATGAAAACTGAGATGCAGGAGTGTGTGGATGTTCAATTGGGGGAAATACAAAGTAAGTTCGAGGATAGATTGGAGGAAACAAAGGTAGAAATTACATTGGAGGGGGAAAATATACGGAAAAAATTGGTAGATAAAATTGATGCAACGAACATTCGGGTTGATAAAGTGGATGAAAGCCTGGAGCGTCATCGTGTCTGTGTGGATGCTCGTATGCAGCTGCAAGTTGAAGAGTGGGGAGAGCTGAGGAAGCAAGGGATGAATTTGGCGGAGAAGGTAAAAGGATTGGAGGCTCGTTTGGACGAACAAGATAAAATTATGAGCCAAGATGAAGTCTTGGATAAAGGCCTGGTAGAGCCGTCTTTTGTAAGTAGAGTGTCCGGGTTGGTTGAGGAGCAGCTACAAACTCGTGACGGAGCCTTGGAGGAGGTTGTGCGGGCCCAGAAGATCCTGCGGGAAGAGGTGAATCGGTCCATTCAACGTTTGGAACAGGAGGCAAAATTGACCCATGAGACCCTCACCACAAAACATCTTTGGCCACAGTGGGCTCCGAAATTGGATACGCAGCCACAAGGGTGTTTGATCCCTGGGCTGGATTCAGACAAGGGAGAAACTGAGAAGCGGGCCACCGTAAAAGTGACCCCCCTGGTAAATTTTGACGGGTCAGGGAGCCTTGAAGCTTTTCTGACGCAATTTGAGTGTATTTCCCAACTAAACGGGTGGAATGAGCGGGAACGTACAGGGAATTTGGTGGCAACGTTGCGGGGACCAGCCGCAGATGTGTTAAACGTGATTGCGGAGGGATGTTGACCAGCTCCCACATTTGCGAGGCGTTAAGCCGTCAGTTTGGGTTCGCAGCGAACTGTGATCTGGTGCGGGCCCAGCTCCAGCACCGCAGATTAAAGCCGGGTGAGACAGTGCAGGAGCTGGCACAGGACATTTACCAATCAGTCAGGATCGCGTATCGGGACATTACAGTGGAGGCATGGGACAGACTGGCACTAGAGAAATTTTTAGCTGCTCTTCCGGACCCTGAGGTCCGAGCGCTAGTGGAGTTACAGGATCCACTCACCGTTCACCGAGCGGCTGAGTGCGCGGCCAGGCTGGCCTCGTGGAGTCGGCCGGGTCGGGTGCCCGAGAGGCCATCGGTGACGGTCCGACAGGCAGAGATTCAGGATCAGGGAGGGGGGCTGGGAGAAATTGGCATTACCCAAATGTTTCAGGAAATTTGCCAGAAACTGTCAAGTTTGATAAAGGGTAATTCGGTAGTTGGTGCGCCAAAGGGGCGGGGTCCAGCCCAGCCAATAGAGCAATTCGATTATGGCCGAGGGGGTCCGGAACCGGAAGAGACATTTCACCGATACTCACGGGGGCCTTTTATGGGGAGTTGTTTCCGGTGCGGGCGAAGAGGACACATGCAACGATATTGCCGGTACCCGGCGATGGAGGGACCCTCCAATAGACTTTTAGACTCGGAGAAGATGAATCCTCCTGCTGAACCGCCAGGTCTATCCGAGATGCCCTTTCATAGGTCGGGTCCGGAGATCACTGTCAGGGGTCGGGGAGACTAGATTGGGCTGAGCATATAGGGCCATGCTCGGCTGCTGAGATTGTGGCAAAGTGCCTCCTTTGGTGAAAAATAGTGAATTGTGGGAAAATTGGCATGGGTTTGTAAGTTCTGCTGGGTTTTGGAGGGACAATAGGGACAGTGGGTAATTGGTAACAAAGCGGGCACAAGTGGCTGTCCAATGGCTGGTGCGTGGATCGGGTGAGGAAAAGTGCTGTGTGAGTTGTTTCAAGTTAAGAAGTGAAATGTATGGTGCACACATTGATTTTTTATTGGACATGGTGTGGTAACAGGGAAGGTCATGGTCGGTGAAGTGTTAGAAATGCAGGTGTCACATGTAAGGCCGATGGGGTGGGGGAGTCATGTGGGTTTTGTGGGTGGGGATGATGTGCTTGTCCGCAGGGATTGCTGAAGCTCACGGTGAGCGGGAATTGTGACCCCCTTCAAGGAGATTCACCCCTGGTGGCTAACGGTGACAGTGTCTGGAGGCAACTGGGAGAGGGTCCGGTTGGGCGACGAAGGCGGGTATGACCTTGGCGACCCAGGAAGGCCAGAGGAGCCAGTGAGACCCCTTCCAGTGTGTTGTACGGGGTTAGAGCTGATGGCTACCAGGAGGGTGGGAATCAAAGGGAGCGGGGCGGATAAACGTCTGGGTTGGACTAAAGCTTACCTGTGGGCATGGTTGCACCTGAGATGCCCCCATCATCTTGTGGGAACCCACCCCACGGCCATGACGGGATTCAGACTGCATCATTAAAATGAGGACCATGACCTAGAAATGTGATGATGACCATGGTGTGAGTGTTGTGAAGATGTGTGAGTCCCACTCGATCCCGCACAACTTGACATGTGCAGCAAAGGCATGATGTCCGCATAATTTTGGGGTCAAGCAAATTTGAAAATTGGCTCCCCAGGTAACGCTGGGTCTATTAGCATCCACTGGGGGACGCGGTCAAGTGTAAATACCCCATGAATAGTGTCGTTAAGGCTTAGAGTAGGAATGTAAAGTATAAGTGTTGTGTTTTTGTGGAACCTTTTGTTTCCCCTCCCCAGATCACTGGAAGAGTGTTGGGCAAGAGCGATGATCCAGAGGATGGAGTGCAACTTCGCTCAGTGCTCTCATGTGATAAAATAAAATAAAAAAATGAATGATTGTTTAGGCGAGGATAAGGCCATAAGGGGGTAGTACATTAAGCAGGATAGGTAAGTTAGCTGCGACTCGCTGCCCATTGCCCCTCCTACTTTATTTCGTTAGGTGAATTAGGTGTGAGTCAGTAAGTGTTAAGGCTGGTACGGTAGCACCTGTGATATACCTTGCAGGAGCTGCGGTACCAGAGGAGGGGGCAGTGTTACGTTTGAAGGGGGGTATGCATTCAAAGGGTAATTAGGATGTTTAATTAGGTATGCCATGCTGTTCGAGTTTACCAGGATCTCGATGTAATAAGTCGCAATTCAGTGGTGATAAGTTGTCTAGTAAATGTCCATTTCTTCAAGAGGGAAATGATAATTGTCACGTAGTTAGACAGGGAGACGGTATAGGGTAAGTGTGTCTGTGTAAACCCTTTTAGAATTCCCTGGAGGCTTGCCGTGACGTCACAGGACAGTGCTGCGGATGGCTCCGCCCCGTGAT